>NC_135234.1:560616659-560919051 GCF_051348905.1 Ranitomeya variabilis
CGCGCAAAGCACCAAGGTGGCATTTTTGCCAGCTGTACTGCGTCTCTTTACAAAGGGAACTCACGCCTCAAAATCAGTTTGTGTAAGAGCCTAAATGTTATACGTGTTCCTTTCAGCGTGTGCAAGGAGAAGAATTAAAAGAGCAACCTTTGACTTGTGCAGCACTACTGCTGCATAAGCTGTGGCTCTTCTAGTTTGTAACACCTGAGGGGGGGTTAAAGGTTACCTTTGAAATTGGTTCAATTAGGCTTCGGCCTACACTCCGCTCGCCCTGTCCTCCTCCTGCTGACCCTGGGCTCTAACACCGCCAGTTGGGGCCCAGATGTGCTAGCTGCACAGAGAAAAACACCAGCCAAAGTGTCAGTGGGGTTCAGCAACGCCAGCTGTTCCCCTGCTGTGCAGCCGGCAACGTGTCCTGCAACAGCCACGCAGGCACAACAGACCCAAAGCTGCCGCCAGTGCAGGCTTCGGCCTACACTCCACTCCCCCTGTCCTCCTCCTGCTGACCCTGGGCTCTAACACCGCCAGTTGGGGCCCAGATGTGCTAGTTGCACAGAGAAAAACACCAGCCAATGTGTCAGTGGGGTTCAGCACCGCCAGCTGTTCCCCTGCTGTGCAGCCAGCAACGTGTCCTGCAACAGCCACGCAGACACAAGAACTGAAATTGAAGGGAACCTGTACCCCCTCCCCCAGGTGTTTCTACGTTTTACAGCCACCTTGTACGACAGTAATGCTGCATGTGTGCAAGGTGGCTCATAAACTTATTCTCCTCGCACATGTGGAACTGAAAACACGTCTAAAATGTGTCCTCTGTGTGACCATTTAACCGTCCCAGAGGTGTGACTTTCCTTTGTAATGACACGCTGCAACCCCATTGATAGTGCTGCCCGTCTTCTGGCATCATTGTTTGGCTGCCTGCGCCTCTGCGGCCGCCCTGACCCACACAACGCCCCTCGGTGTCTTATTTATTTGGACTGCGAGGGTGTGATTGATGGGCATGAGCAGTGCATAAGTTCGCCTGTCCCTCATCTCCTTCTGCCTTCTTCAGACTGTGCGGCTTCATGGCCGTGGCATGCGATAAGGGATCAGCTGACGCCGCACAGTCTGAAGCGGGTGTAAGGACCCGAGTGTGAGAGGCGAACATATGTACTGCGCCAGGCCATGAATCCCAGCCCCGCAGTGTTTTAACTATGTAAAGACACTGCGGGCCTGGGATTCATGGTCATCGCAAACCGCAACGGCCGACATGAAATGATGTCAGAAGATGGGCAGCGCTAACAGCGCAAGGCCAAGGGATAACACGACAGCGCAGACTCCTGTACAGCAAATAACAACGCTCAGGAGGCTGCGCCCAGCACAAAGGTGGGATTCTTGACATCTGTGCTGCGTCTCTTTACCAAGGGAACTCTCGCCTCCAACACAGTTTGACTGTATAAAGGGCTAAATGTTATACGTGTTTCATTCAGCGTGTGCAAGGAGAAAAATTAAAAGAGCAACCTTTGACTTGTGCAGCACTACTGCTGCATAAGCTGTGGCTCTTCTAGTTTGGAACACCGGAGGGGGGGTTTAAGGTTACCTTTGAAATTGGTTCAATTAGGCTTCGGCCTACACTCTGCTCCCTCTCCTCCTGCTGACCCTGCGCTCTAACACCGCCAGTTGGTGCCCGGTACTGCTAGCTGCACAGAGAAAAACACCAGCCAAAGTGTCAGTGGGGTTCAGCAACGCCAGCTGTTCCCCTGCTGTGCAGCCGACAACGTGTCCTGCAACAGCCACACAGGCACAACAGACCCAAAGCTGCCGCCAGTGCAGGCTTTGGCCTACACTCTGCTCCCTCTCCTCCTCCTGCTGACCCTGGGCTCTAACACCGCCAGTTGGGGCCCAGATGTGCTAGCTGCACAGAGAAAAACACCAGCCAATGTGTCAGTGGGTTTCAGCACCGCCAGCTGTTCCCCTGCTGTGTAGCCGGCATCATGTCCTGCAAAAGCCACGCAGACACAAGAACTGAAATTGAAGGGATCCTGTCGCCCCACCCCCAGGTGTTTGTACGTTTTACTGCCACCTTGTACAGCAGTAATACTGCATGTGTGCAAGGTGGCTCAGAAACTTATTCTCCTTGCCCATGTTGAACTGAACACGTCTAAAATGAGTCCTCTGCGACCATTAAAACGTCCCTCAGGTGTGATTTTCCTTTGTATTGACACGCAACAAGCTCCTTGTTAGCGCTGCCCGTCTTCTGGCATCATTGTTTGGCTGCCTGCGCCTCTGCAGCCACCTTGCCCCACACAACGCCCCTTGGTGTCTTATTTATTTGGACTGCGAGGGTGTGATTGACGGGCATGAACGGTGCATTTCTTCGCCTGTCCCTCATCTCCTTCCGCCTTCTTCGGACTGTGCGTCTTCATGGCCGTGGCATGCGATAAGGGATCAGCTGACGCCGCATAGTCTGAAGCGGGTGTAAGAACCCAAGCGAGAGGCGAACATATGTACTGCGCCAGGCCATGAATCCCAGCCCCGCAGTGTTTTAACAATGTTAAGACACTGCGGGGCTGGGATTCATGGTCATCGCAAACCGCAACGGCCGACATTACATGATGTCAGAGGATGGGCAGCGCTAACAGCACAAGGCCAAGGGATAACACGACAGCGCAGACTCCTGTGCAACAAATAACGATGCTCAGGAGGCCGCGCCAAGCACCAAGGTGGCATTTTTGCCAGCTGTACTGCGTCTCTTTACGAAGGGAACTCACGCCTCAAAATCAGTTTGACTGTGTAAGGGCCTAAATGTTATACGTGTTCCTTTCAGCGTGTGCAAGGAGAAAAATTAAAAGAGCAACCTTTGACTTGTGCAGCACTACTGCTGCATAAGCTGTGGCTCTTCTAGTTTGGAACACCTGAGGGGGGTTTAAGGTTACCTTTGAAATTGGTTCAATTAGGCTTCGGCCTACACTCTGCTCCCTCTCCTCCTGCTGACCCTGGGCTCTAACACCGCCAGTTGGTGCCCGGTACTGCTAGCTGCACAGAGAAAAACACCAGCCAAAGTGTCAGTGGGGTTCAGCAACGCCAGCTGTTCCCCTGCTGTGCAGCCGGCAACGTGTCCTGCAACAGCCACGCAGGCACAACAGACCCAAAGCTGCCGCCAGTGCAGGCTTCGGCCTACACTCTGCTCCCTCTCCTCCTCCTGCTGATCCTGGGCTCTAACACCGCCAGTTGGGGCCCAGATGTGCTAGCTGCACAGAGAAAAACACCAGCCAATGTGTCAGTGGGGTTCAGCACCGCCAGCTGTTCCCCTGCTGTGTAGCCGGCATCGTGTCCTGCAAAAGCCACGCAGACACAAGAACTGAAATTGAAGGGATCCTGTCGCCCCACCCCCAGGTGTTTGTATGTTTTACTGCCACCTTGTACAGCAGTAATGCTGCATGTGTGCAAGGTGGCTCATAAACTTATTCTCCTTGCACACGTGGAACAGAACACGTCTACAATGTGTCCCCTGAGACCATTAAAACGTCCCTGAGGTGTGACTTTCCTTTGTAATGACACGCAACGACCCCCTTGGTAGCACAGCCCTTCTTCTGACATCATTGTTTGGCTGGCTGCGCCTCTGCGGCCGCCCTGCCCGACACAACGCCCCTCGGTGTCTTATTTATTTTGACTGCGAGGGTGTGATTGACGGGCATGAGCAGTGCATATCTTCGCCAGGCTGTCACTCATCTCCTTCCGCCTTCTTCAGACTGTGCGGCTTCATGGCCGTGGCATGCGATAAGTAGTGTTGAGCATTCCGATACTGCAAGTATCGGGTATCGGCCGATACTTGCTGTATCGGAATTTCCGATACCGAGATCCGATATTTTTGTGATATCGGGTATCGGGTATCGCAACAACATTAATGTAATAATGTGTAAAAAAGAGAATTAAAATAAAAAATATCGCTATACTCACCTGTCCGACGCAGCCGGGACCTCAGCGAGGGAACCGGCAGCGTTGTTTGTTTAAATTTCGCGCTTTTACTTGGTTACGTGAAGTCCCGGCTTGTGATTGGTCAGGGCGGCCATGTTGCCGGGACGCGGACCAATCACAGCAAGCTGTGACGAAATTACGTCACGGCTTGCTGTGATTGGTCCGCGTCCCGGCAACATGGCCGCCATTAACCAATCACAAGCCGGGACGTCACGGGAGGCTGGACATGCGCGTATTTTGAAAAGCGCGCGTGTCCCAGCCTCCAGTGACGTCCCGGCAACATGGCCGCCATTAACCAATCACAAGCCGGGACGTCACGGGAGGCTGGACATGCGCGTATTTTGAAAAGCGCGCGTGTCCAGCCTCCAGTGAAGTCCCGGCAACATGGCCGCCATTAACCAATCACAAGCCGGGACATCACGGGAGGCTGGACATGCGCATATTTTGAAAAGCGCGCGTGTCCAGCCTCCCGTGACGTCACGGCTTGTGATTGGTTAATGGCGGCCATGTTGCCGGGACGCGGACCAATCACAGCAAGCCGTGACGTAATTTCGTCACGGCTTGCTGTGATTGGTCCGCGTCCCGGCAACATGGCGCCGTGACCAATCATAAGCCGGGACGTCACTGGAGGCTGGACACGCGCGCTTTTCAAAATACGCGCATGTCCAGCCTCCCGTGACGTCACGGCTTGTGATTGGTTAATGGCGGCCATGTTGCCGGGACTCGGACCAATCACAGCAAGCCGTGACGTAATTTTGTCACGGCTTGCTGTGATTGGTCCGCGTCCCGGCAACATGGCCGCCCTGACCAATCACAAGCCGGGACCTCACGTAACCAAGTAAAAGCGCGAATTTTAAACAAACAACGCTGCCGGTTCCCTCGCTGAGGTCCCGGCTGCGTCGGAGAGGTGAGTATAGCGATATTTTTTATTTTAATTCTTTCTTTTACACATTAATATGGTTCCCAGGGCCTGAAGGAGAGTTTCCTCTCCTTCAGACCCTGGGAACCATCAGGAATACCGTCCGATACCTGAGTCCCATTGACTTGTATTGGTATCGGGTATCGGTATCGGATTGGATCCGATACTTTGCCGGTATCGGCCGATACTTTCCGATACCGATACTTTCAAGTATCGGACGGTATCGCTCAACACTAGCGATAAGGGATCAGCTGACGCGGCACAGTCTGTAGCAGGTGTAAGGACACGAGCGAGAGGCGAACATATGTACTGCGCCAGGCCATGAATCCCAGCCCCGCAGTGTGAAACACTGTAAAGACACTGCGGGGCTGGGATTCATGGGCATCGCGAACCGCACCAGCCGACATGAAATGATGTCAGAAGACGGGCAGCGCATGGCCAAGGGATAACGCAACAACGCAGACTCCTGTACTTCAAAATGCGATGCTCAGGAGGCCGCACCAAGGTGGTATTTTTGCCAGCTGTGCTGCGTCTCATTACGAAGGGAACTCCCGCCTCCAAGACAGATTGACTGTATAAGGGCCAAAATGTTGTACGTGTTTCCTTCAGCTTGTGCAAGGAATAAAATTAAAAGAGCAACCTTTGACTTGTGCAGCACTACTGCTGCATAAGGCGTGGCTCTTCTAGTTTGTAACACCTGAGGGGGGGGTTAAAGGTTACCTTTAAAATTGGTTCAATTAGGCTTCGGCCTACACTCTGCTCCCCCTCCTGTCCCTGGGCTCTAACACCGCCAGTTGGTGCCCCAAAGTGCTGGCTGCACAGAGAAAAACACCTCGCCAATGTGTCAGTGGGGTTCAGCACCGCCAGCTGTTCCCCTGCTGTGTAGCCGGCAACGTGTCCTGCAACAGCCACGCAGACACAAAGCTGCCGCCAGTGCAGGCTTCGGCCTACACTCTGCTCCCCCTGCTGACCCTTTGCTCCAACACCGCTAGTTGGGGCTCTAGGAAGATAAGCTTGAATAGGTCCCCATCCTGGTTCCAGAACCGTCAGCTGGTTCCGGGCAGAGCCTTTGGCTTAGGTGCCTCCTTCTGGGTATCCGAGTTCCACCAACGTCAGGTGGTCCTTGGTAGTGCTTTCAGGCACGGGTACCTCCTGCTTAGTAACCGGGTTCCAGTAACGTCAGCTGGTCCTCGGTAGTTCCATTGGCTCTTGGACCTTCGGCTACCCATCCGGGTTCCAGTACCATCAGCTGGTTCTCGGCAGTGTCTTTTGCTCTTGTACCTTCTGCTCCCCATCCTGGTTCCAGCACCGTCAGCTGTTTCCGGGCAGAGCCTTTGGCTTAGGTGCCTCCCTCTGGGTATCCGAGTTCCACCAACGTCAGGTGGTCCTTGGTAGTGCTTTCAGGCACGGGTACCTCCTGCTTAGTAACCGGGTTCCAGTAACGTCAGCTGGTCCTCAGTAGTTCCATTGGCTCTTGGACCTTCGGCTACCCATCCGGGTTCCAGTACCGTCAGCTGGTTCTCGGCAGTGTCTTTTGCTCCTGTACCTTCTGCTCCCCATCCTGGTTCCAGTACCGCCAGCTGGTTCCGGGCAGAGCCTTTGGCTTAGGTGCCTCCTTCTGGGTATCCGAGTTCCACCAACGTCAGGTGGTCCTTGGTAGTGCTTTCAGGCACGGGTACCTCCTGCTTAGTAACCGGGTTCCAGTAACGTCAGCTGGTCATCGGTAGTTCCATTGGCTCTTGGACCTTCGGGTAGCCATCCGAGTTCCAGTTCCATCAGCTGTTTCTTGGCATTTTCTCAGCCTTCTTGTACCTTCTGCTACATTTCCAAGTTCAAGACCCTAAAGACGACGACTCAGAAGACCACCCCTAAGATGACGACGACACCAGAGACGACGACCACTGAGATGACGATGACCCTGGAGACGATGACCCTGAAGACCACCCCGATGACGACGACCCCGGAGATGACGACCCTGGAGACGACGACGACATGGGAGACCGAGAAGCAGAAGAACAAGAGGCTGCAGAACAAAGAGCAGAAGAACATTAAGCATAACACTAAATATCAGAGCAAAAGATATTATCTAACTTATAAGCAGAAGAAGACTAAGCAGTGTATGGGGGTGAGTCCGTTCCTCCTCGTGGTGCCCCTGGATAAAGCCTGATGCTGCAGGCCAAACTGAACGCGGACAAATGTAACTCTTTTGTGACAGGCAGAACGGAAGGTGTAATCTTCAAACTTTTATAGATAACAACTACGGGAATGCCTGTCACAAATAAGAATATGATGAAGAAGTTGAATATGAAGAAGATGATAGTTAAATAAAAAGAATATGAACAATGTAAAAAAAAAAATTAGAGGTAGAAGAAGAAGAAAATGAATAAGGTGAAGATAGTTGATGTCAAAGAAGCTGATGATGAGGATAATGAAGAAGAAAGTGTGGGAGAAGTAAAAAAGAAGGTGAAGGGCGTGGAAGTAGTGAAAAATCAATATCTGACAAAAAAAAAAATAACAGTCAAAATCTTTCTAACGCCGAACGTCATAAAAAAAAAAAGAAAAAACCTGCTATTCTATTTGTTTGGGCTAAACCTCTGTGCCTTTAATGTCTCCGCCACCTCCCCCAATACATCCTACATTATTCTTAGTTGTTTTCCTTCATGTAGAATTAAGCTACAAGGAAAGAAAGGGTTTATTTTAATTCCGATATTTTCGTCCCATTGACTTGCATTGGGATCGGGTATCGGTATCGGATTAGATCCGATACTTTGACGGTATCGGCCGATACTTTCTGATACCGATACTTTCCGATATCAACAATATAATAACAATACTTATAAGCCTGCCTGAATTCCAAGTTGTTTGGCCATAATGTCTGGGGCCATTTGATGTGATACCTGTCTCTAGGGATTAGTTTATTCCATAGGGCTTGCTTTCAGGGTAAGCCGACGCTGAGTGGGGGCGCCATATCCGCTGAAAAGTAGGGCACCAACCCCCACTGACAGGCAGGAGATAGATCAGCAGGGAGCAGTTATAGAGAGGTACCTAGTGTATATCAAGCACTTTTTGCACTTTATGTCATTGTGTTATTCACCCTTTTCACACTGTCCTATGATTGCCGCTAATGGAATAAGATATTGACTGGCAAATATTTTTTCCTGTCATGTCAGAATGGTGGTTTAAATGTGTCACTTTATCTATAATTGACATACAGGAGTTATAGAGACAGCCACAGGTGAGCGGGGGCGCCTATCTCGTTTATATGTGTAGGGTGCCAACCTCCGCTGCACGGTAGGGCAATCTAGGATCAACAGTGTGAGGGACATTTTTTAAGCCGAGCACGGTTGTTTGCATGTTGATTGTTTGTCTCAATGTTTTAAAGTGAGAAATAAAGATTTGGTTTTTATCCATGATCTGTGAAGGTACAAGGTTTTTTGAGTTTTGCTTAGTTTTTTGGACCTACGTTTAGTATTCTATTTGGTTTTTTTTCTTGAAAGGGATAAAAGAACAGACTGAACTTCCAAACATGTCAGGTTGTGTGCAATAATGGGCATAACTTGGTGGCTGCTTTAAAGCTCTGCAGGCCAGTACATGTTACATGCATGGCCCACATGCTGAATCTGGTTTACAGCAGTTTTTAAAAACATACCTTGACTTGCCGGACCGACTAGCCAAGGTACGCCATGTCAACCCACATTTCTAGCATGGCCTAGATTCGCTGCAGCAGCGCTTTCATTTGCCTCATCACCGACTGATTTATGACCTGACCACAGGCTGGAATTCAACCTTTCATATGTTGGCAAGACTTAGTGAGCAGTAAAGAGCAGTGTCTGAATTCCAGCATCAGTGTGCCAAGCAGGGCAGTGCCTGCCTGTTATAATTCCTGATGATGTAAAACAGCCAGCCAATCACAGTAATGCCACAACCAAGATAATCGTCTGCGGCATTACAGTGACTCACAGAATTCAACTTTTACATCGAGCATCACCCATTACTCGCCGAGTAACAAGCACATCGAAGCATTGTGATACTCAAATCATAACAGAATGTCACTGAGAATGTTCGCTCATTCCTAGTGACTACGCATGCGCTGCTTTAGGCAGCCAAATCATCGACACCTGAGGTTATGCTATGTGTGAAGATCTGAGGCTGTGGGTTGTAATAATCACCTAGGCAGGTTGAAAATGCAACTATTTTTTTCCTTACTTTCAGCCTCTTACAGGAACTAAGGGTAGATGGCTTCAATTTAATGTCCCAGCCCACAAAATCCCATCCTGTCGCTGACAGTTCTATCGCCCCCGTATGAGTTGATACCCACTGTGTGATTGTGGATTGCACTAAAAAAATAAATAATAAAGTGCAATTGCCACCCTGGGTCCATGGTGCAGAGATGCTGCTGCTAGTGAATAATGACGGAATACACGGCGAGCGATTACCTGTACACACTGGGTTGAACGCCACTCAGTGTGAATAGCACATGAACTGAACCCACACACAGAAACGAAACAGATGCTGTGCAACTGAGCTGTGTCACTTGCACACAGAAATGAAAGAGATTCTCTGCAACTGAGCTGTGTCACTCACACACAGAAAGGAAAGAGATGCTCTGCAACTGAGCTGTGTCACTCACACACAGAAAGGAAAGAGATGTTCTGCAACTGAACTGTGTCACTCACACACAGAAGCGAAAGAGATGCTCTGCAACGGAGCTGTGTCACTTGCACAAAGAAATAAAAGAGATGCTCTGCAACTGAGCTGTGTCACTAGCTCACAGAAATGGAACAGATGCTCTTCAACTGATCTGTGTCACTCACACACAGAAACAAAACAGATGCTCAGCATTATACCCTGACTAGGGTTGTGCCTGCTCTGGAACTCAACTGTGCTAACCGCACACATGTAGAAACCAGATGCTACGCCAATGGCTAGTTGCCCCAACTGACGCTAGATGCCTGCTTACGTGCACAGTTCCAAGGCTAGACTGGCACACTACACATGCAGACAGAGTGGTAGAGTATCCACTGGCAACAACCACCCAGATATGATACTAGCGCACTGGCATGTACCTCTGACAGCCTTTTATACACCAGACTCATGTCCAGTTGGACAGGACCTTGCCCGTGGACCAATCTGGAGCTGCCACATCACCAGAGCAGCTGATGTCTGTCCACCACAGAGAAGACACCACCTCACGTTCATGCTCAGTAAGGTGATTTCTGGACTTAGACTCCAGAGTGGCAGGTTGCTCCTGTATGCATTGGTTACAAAGGCCTTGGCTGGAGAGCCTGCAGAAACCAACCATATCCCATGAACCTGAGCTAGATGCTGGGACCAACATCTATGCTGAGCAGCACCTGCAGCGGCCGAACCCAAATGGGAAACCGCAGACAAGGTTTGAGATCTACTCCGGCAGCGGGAGAATCTCAGTGCCCAACATTGCCCCCACTAGCATCCCACATGGCAATGCTCTCCCCGCTCAAAAACCGCAATAAGCTGGGGGGCACGAATGTGCTCTATAGGCTCCCGGGTCCTATCTTCAGGCCCATGACATTTCCAGTCCACCCCAAAAAATGTTTTGCTCATGCACCACCTAGAACCCAACAATGGCATTGACCTCAAAATTGTCAGAGGATGTATCTGAGCTCCCAGCCGGAGTCCCAGAAGTCCGAGTCATATATACGGGTTTCACCAGTGACACATGGAAGGTATCGGCGATGTTCTAATGTGGTGGAAGACAGAGGTGATTGTTATGACCCCAATGGCGAGGGTCTCAGAGGAACGTGGAAGTCTGCAGAATACAAAAATCCAGCTCATAGGGAAGTGGTAACTGGGTTGACCATATATCTACTCCTAACGCCAACACTAGAAGTAGCCGGGGATCATTCCTACGTTGATTCTAGATGACACGCGCCAGCCGGAGAATCTAGCTACCCCTAGTAGAGGAAAACAAAGACCTTTCTTGCCTCCAGAGAAGGGGACCCCAAAGCTGGATAGAAGCCCCCCACAAATAATGACGGTGAGGTAAGAGGAAATGACAAACACAGAAATGAACCAGGTTTAGCACAGAGAGGCCCGCTTACTGATAGCAGAATAAAGAAAGGTAACTTATATGGTCAACAAAAACCCTATCAAAATCCACACTGGAAATTCAAGAACCCCCGAACCGTCTAACGGTCCGGGGGGAGAACACCAGCCCCCTAGAGCTTCCAGCAAAGGTCAGGATATAGATTTGGAACAAGCTGGACAAAAATACAAAACCAAAACAAATAGCAAAAAGCAAAAGGCAGACTTAGCTGATATAACTGGAACCAGGATCAGTAGACAAGAGCACAGCAGACTAGCTCTGATAACTACGTTGCCAGGCATTGAACTGAAGGTCCAGGGAGCTTATATAGCAACACCCCTAACTAACGACCCAGGTGCGGATAAAAGGAATGACAGAAAAACCAGAGTCAAAAAACTAGTAACCACTAGAGGGAGCAAAAAGCAAATTCACAACAGTACCCCCCCCTTAGTGAGGGGTCACCGAACCCTCACCACGACCACCAGGGCGATCAGGATGAGCGGCATGAAAGGCGCGAACTAAATCGGCCGCATGAACATCAGAGGCGACCACCCAGGAATTATCCTCCTGACCATAGCCCTTCCACTTGACCAGGTACTGAAGCCTCCGCCTGGAGAGGCGAGAATCCAAGATCTTCTCCACCACGTACTCCAACTCGCCCTCAACCAACACCGGAGCAGGAGGCTCAGCAGAAGGAACTACAGGCACAATGTACCGCCGCAACAAGGACCTATGAAATACATTGTGAATAGCAAACGACACAGGAAGATCCAGACGAAAAGATACAGGATTAAGGATTTCCAATATCTTGTAAGGCCCAATAAAACGAGGTTTAAATTTGGGAGAGGAGACCTTCATAGGAACAAAGCGGGAAGAAAGCCATACCAAATCCCCAACGCGTAGTCGGGGACCCACACCGCGGCGGCGGTTGGCAAAGCGCTGAGCCTTCTCCTGTGACAACTTCAAGTTGTCCATCACATGATTCCAGATCTGCTGCAACCTATCCACCACAGAATCCACCCCAGGACAGTCAGAAGGCTCCACATGACCCGAAGAAAAGCGAGGATGGAAACCAGAGTTGCAGAAAAAAGGCGAAACCAAGGTGGCGGAACTAGCCCGATTATTAAGGGCAAACTCAGCCAACGGCAAGAATGTCACCCAATCGTCCTGATCAGCAGAGACAAAACACCTCAAATAAGCCTCCAAAGTCTGATTGGTTCGCTCCGTCTGTCCATTAGTCTGAGGATGGAAAGCAGATGAAAACGACAAATCAATGCCCATCCTACTACAAAAGGATCGCCAGAACCTGGAAACGAACTGGGATCCTCTGTCTGACACAATATTCTCAGGGATGCCGTGCAAACGAACCACGTTCTGGAAAAACACAGGAACCAGATCGGAAGAGGAAGGCAGCTTAGGCAAAGGAACCAAATGGACCATCTTAGAGAAGCGATCACATATCACCCAGATAACGGACATGCCCTGAGATAGCGGAAGATCAGAAATGAAATCCATGGAGATATGTGTCCAAGGTCTCTTCGGGACAGGCAAGGGCAAGAGCAAACCGCTGGCACGAGAACAGCAAGGCTTAGCTCGAGCACAAGTCCCACAGGACTGCACAAATGACCGCACATCCCTTGACAAGGAAGGCCACCAAAAGGACCTGGCCACCAGATCTCTGGTGCCAAAAATACCCGGGTGACCTGCCAATACCGAGGAATGAACCTCGGAAATGACTCTGCTGGTCCACTTATCCGGGACAAACAGTCTGTCAGGTGGACAAGACTCAGGCCTATCAGCCTGAAATCTCTGCAACACACGTCGCAGATCCGGAGAAATAGCTGACAAGATAACTCCATCTTTAAGAATACCAACAGGATTCGCGACTCCAGGAGCATCAGGCACAAAGCTCCTAGAAAGAGCATCGGCCTTCACATTCTTTGAACCTGGTAAATACGAGACAACAAAATCAAAGCGGGAGAAAAACAATGACCAGCGGGCCTGTCTCGGATTAAGGCGTTTAGCAGACTCGAGATACATCAGATTTTTGTGATCAGTCAAGACCACCACACGATGCTTAGCACCCTCGAGCCAATGACGCCACTCCTCAAATGCCCATTTCATGGCCAACAACTCCCGATTGCCCACATCATAATTTCGCTCGGCAGGCGAAAACTTCCTAGAGAAAAAGGCACAAGGTTTCATAACAGAGCAACCAGGGCCTCTCTGCGACAAAACGGCCCCTGCCCCAATCTCCGAAGCATCCACCTCAACCTGAAAGGGAAGTGAGACGTCAGGCTGGCACAAAACAGGCGCCGAAGTAAACCGGCGTTTCAACTCCTGGAAAGCCTCCACGGCAGCAGGAGCCCAGTTAGCTACCTCGGAGCCCTTCTTGGTCATATCCGTCAGAGGTTTCACAATGCTAGAAAAATTAGCGATAAAACGACGGTAGAAGTTAGCGAAGCCCAAGAACTTCTGAAGACTCTTAACTGACGAGGGCTGAGTCCAATCAAGAATAGCTCGGACCTTGACTGGGTCCATCTCCACAGCAGAAGGGGAAAAAATGAACCCCAAAAAGGGAACCTTCTGTACACCAAAGAGACACTTTGAGCCCTTGACAAACAAAGAATTTTCACGCAAAATTTTAAAGACCAACCTGACCTGCTCCACATGCGAATCCCAATTATCAGAAAAAACCAAAATATCATCCAGATAAACAATCAAAAATTTATCCAGATACTTCCGGAAAATGTCATGCATAAAGGACTGAAAAACTGAAGGCGCATTGGAGAGCCCAAAAGGCATCACCAAGTACTCAAAATGACCTTCGGGCGTATTGAATGCGGTTTTCCATTCATCACCTTGCTTAATGCGCACAAGGTTGTACGCACCACGAAGGTCTATCTTGGTGAACCACTTGGCACCCTTAATCCGGGCAAACAAGTCAGACAACAGCGGTAAAGGATACTGAAATTTGACAGTGATGTTATTTAAAAGCCGATAATCAATACAAGGTCTCAAAGATCCGTCCTTTTTTGCCACAAAAAAGAATCCCGCACCAAGAGGGGAAGAAGACGGACGAATATGTCCTTTCTCCAGAGACTCCTTGATATATGAACGCATAGCGGTATGTTCAGGTACCGACAGATTAAACAGTCTTCCCTTAGGAAATTTACTGCCTGGGATCAAATCTATCGCACAGTCACAGTCCCTATGAGGAGGCAGTGCACTGGACTCAGACTCATTGAAGACATCCTGTTAATCAGACAAATACTCCGGAACTTCCGAAGGCGTAGAAGAAGCAATAGACACAGGCAGGGAATCCCCATGAATACCACGACAGCCCCAACTTGAGACTGACATAGCCTTCCAGTCCAGGACTGGATTATGGGTCTGTAACCATGGCAGCCCTAAAACAACCAAATCATGCATTTTATGTAAAACCAGGAAACGTATCACCTCGCGGTGTTCAGGAGTCATGCACATGGTAACCTGTGTCCAATACTGCGGTTTATTTGCTGCCAATGGTGTAGCATCAATACCCCTAAGAGGAATAGGATTTTCTAATGGTTCAAGAGTAAAACCACAGCGCTTAGCAAATGAGAGATCCATGAGACTCAGGGCAGCACCTGAATCTACAAATGCCATGACAGGATAAGATGACAGTGAGCAAATCAAAGTTACAGACAGAATAAATTTAGGTTGCAAATTACCAACGGTGACAGGACTAACAACCTTAGCTATACGTTTAGAGCATGCTGAGATAACATGTGTAGAATCACCACAGTAGTAGCACAAGCCATTCCGGCGTCTATGAATTTTCCGCTCATTTCTAGTCAGGATTCTATCACATTGCATTAAATCAGGTGTCTGTTCAGACAACACCATGAGGGAATTTGCGGTTTTTCTATCACATTGCACCGAATTAGGTGTCTGTTCAGACAACACCATGAGGGAATTTGCGGTTTTGCGCTCCCGCAACCGCCGGTCAATTTGAATAGCCAGTGCCATAGTATCATTAAGACCTGTGGGAATGGGAAAACCCACCATAACATTCTTAATGGCTTCAGAAAGGCCATTTCTAAAATTAGCGGCCAGTGCACACTCGTTCCAATGTGTCAGCACGGACCATTTCCGAAATTTTTGGCAATACACTTCAGCCTCGTCCTGCCCCTGAGACATAGCCAGCAAGGCCTTTTCTGCCTGAATCTCAAGATTGGGTTCCTCATAAAGTAAACCGAGCGCCAGAAAAAACGCATCAAGATCAGCCAATGCCGGATCTCCTGGCGCCAGCGAAAAAGCCCAATCCTGAGGGTCGCCCCGTAAGAACGAAATAACAATTTTTACTTGCTGAGCAGAATCTCCAGATGAACAGGGTCTCAGGGACAAAAACAATTTACAATTATTCACGAAATTCCTAAACTTAAACCTGTCTCCGGAAAACAGTTCAGGAATCGGTATTTTAGGTTCTGACCTAGGATTACTGATAACATAGTCTTGTATGCCCTGCACACGAGTAGCCAGCTGGTCCACACTTGTAATCAAGGTCTGGACATTCATGTCTGCAGCAAGCATAGCCACTCTGAGGTAAAGGGGAAGAAGAAAAAAAAAAAAAACTCAGACTCTTCTTTCTTATAATCCCTCTTCTGCAATGCATTAAACATTTAATACTGGCCTGGCAAACTGTTATGACCCCAATGGCGAGGGTCTCAGAGGAACGTGGAAGTCTGCAGAATACAAAAATCCAGCTCATAGGGAAGTGGTAACTGGGTTGACCATATATCTACTCCTAACGCCAACACTAGAAGTAGCCGGGGATCATTCCTACGTTGATTCTAGATGACACGCGCCAGCCGGAGAATCTAGCTACCCCTAGTAGAGGAAAACAAAGACCTTTCTTGCCTCCAGAGAAGGGGACCCCAAAGCTGGATAGAAGCCCCCCACAAATAATGACGGTGAGGTAAGAGGAAATGACAAACACAGAAATGAACCAGGTTTAGCACAGAGAGGCCCGCTTACTGATAGCAGAATAAAGAAAGGTAACTTATATGGTCAACAAAAACCCTATCAAAATCCACACTGGAAATTCAAGAACCCCCGAACCGTCTAACGGTCCGGGGGGAGAACACCAGCCCCCTAGAGCTTCCAGCAAAGGTCAGGATATAGATTTGGAACAAGCTGGACAAAAATACAAAACCAAAACAAATAGCAAAAAGCAAAAGGCAGACTTAGCTGATATAACTGGAACCAGGATCAGTAGACAAGAGCACAGCAGACTAGCTCTGATAACTACGTTGCCAGGCATTGAACTGAAGGTCCAGGGAGCTTATATAGCAACACCCCTAACTAACGACCCAGGTGCGGATAAAAGGAATGACAGAAAAACCAGAGTCAAAAAACTAGTAACCACTAGAGGGAGCAAAAAGCAAATTCACAACAGGTGATAGACTACAGGATTCACCTGTTCAAGAACCTTGAAGGGACCTAGGTAGTGGGGAGAAAATTTAGTGGACCCTACACGCAGCCTGATGTTACGAGCTGACACCCACACTAAATTGACAGGAGAGAATACCGGAGTGGGACGACGATGCATGTCAGCGGAGACCACCCTCATTATCTCCTTAGAAATCTTGACGGCATCCTGCATACAGTCCCAAAAGTCATGAGCCTCCACTACCCAGTACACCACCCAAGGGTCGGAAGACGAGACAGGCATGGGTTTGGGAACACGGGGATGCTGACCATAATTTAGGAGAAACGGCGTCTGCCCTGTGGAGTCAGAGATGGCATTATTCAGACAAACTCCACCCAAGTCAGCAAGTACGCCCAGTCATCATGCCTGGCAGACACAAAATGCCATAAATACGTAACCAGAGTCAGACTGCTCCTCTCTACCAGCCCATTCATCTCAGAATGGTACGACAAAGCCCTATCCAGAACCGAGACACGAACTGGGGACCCTGGTGGCTGACTATCTTGACAGGCATCCCATGCGGGCTGAAAATATATTTAACGAATAGTACCACCAAAGCCCGTGCAGATGATATGCGCGGAAGGGGAACCAGATGCACTATTTTGGAAAAATGGCAGGTAACTACTCAAATAACCCTGTTGTTATGGGACTTAGGCAAGTCCACAACAAAGTCCATCCTGACCATCTCTCAGGGCCTATCTGCCACTGGCAAGGGGTGACGCAAGCCCGCAGTTCTCAGCCTGAAAGCCTGATTCCTGGCACATGAGAAACAAGATTGAACATAATCTCTAATGTCACGCACCATCTGAGGCCACCAATAAGACCTTGCCAGAAGCTCAGTGGTCTTCTTGATGCCAAAATGCCTTCCCCACTTGGAAGTGTGTGCTCAAGAGAAGACCTCCGGGTGCAGGTTAGGAGGTACATACAATTTGCTAGGAGGTACCTGCTCTAGCGACACTGGAGCCACCATTTGAAGACTCTCCGCAAGTGACAATTAACCGTGGTTCGTCCCTCCCTCGGATGAGACTACAGAATGGGACAGGACATCGGCATGTAAATTCTTCTCCCCAGACAGAAAATGGATGATGAAGTTCAACCGGGAGAAGAATAAGAACCACATGGCCTGGCGAGAATTCAACCGTTGAGCCGTCTGCAAGTAGAGCAGATTTTTGTGGTCTGTGAAAACCTTGAAGGGATGCCGAGCTCCCTCTAGGAGGTGTCTCCACTTCGAGAAACCCAACTTCATGGCCTGTAACTCCCTGTCCCTGATAGAATAATTCCTCTCGCTGGTGAGAAGGTAGAAGGTCTTAAAAAAAAAGAAACAAGGATGTTTCTGACATTAAGCATCCTTCTGGTACTGGACTGCTCCAGCACCGACGGAAGAGGCATCCACTTTCAGGACGAAAGGCTTATCCACATCGGGCTGATGTAGCACAGGCACCCTAGCAAAGTGAGACTTCAGGAACATAAAGGCCTTAGAAACCTCCTTAGATCACTACCTAGGATTAGGCCCCTTCTTGGTGAGAGTTTCCAACGAATCTGCTAGGGTAGAGCAGTGGGGAATGAACTGGCGGTAATAGTTGATAAATCCCAAAAAGCGCTGCACCACTTTAACCCCTTCGTGCCATGCGCTGTACTAGTACGGCGCTGCCGGCACTGCATTAGTGCCAGCCGCAGTACTAGTACGGCGCCCCGATCACCGCGGTCTCACGCTGAGCGCCGCGGTGATCGGGTGCGGGTGTCAGCTGTATATGACAGCTGACACCCCGCAGCAATGCTGTCACCGATCGCGGGCATTTAACCCCTCTGATGCCGCTGTCAATACTGACAGCGGCATAGAGGGGGATCGCGCAGGGACGGGGGCTCCCTGCGCTCTCCCACCGGAGCAGCGCAATGAGATCGCGCTGCTCCGGTGACCTGGAAGGAGTCCCCGGATCCAAGATGGCCGCGGGACTCCTTCCGGGTCATAAGATGACCCTGCTTGCCGGCGTCTGCTGAGAATCCTCATAGCAGGCGCCGGCAAGCCTGTGGAACGTGCCTGTCACATCGGTGATCAGACAGAGTGCTGTGCACACTGTCTGATCACCGATCTGTGATGTCCCCTCCTGGGACAAAGTAAAAAAGTAAAAAAAAAAATTTTCCACATGTGTAAAAAAAAAAAAAAAAATTCCTAAATAAAGAAAAAAAAAATATATATATATTCCCATAAATACATTTCTTTATCTAAATAAAAAAAACACCACACATATTTAATATCGCCGCGTCCGTAACGACCCCACCTATAAAACTATATCACTAGTTAACCCCTTCAGTGAACACCGTAAAAAAAAAAAAAAACGAGGCAAAAAACAACGCTTTATTCTCATACCGCCAAACAAAAAGTGGAATAACACGCGATCAAAAAAACGGATATAAATAACAATGGTACCGCTGAAAACATCATCTTGTCCCGCAAAAAAAAAGCCGCCATACAGCATCATCAGCAGAAAAATAAAAAAGTTATAGCTCTCAGAATAAAGCGATGCAAAAACAATTATTTTTTTATATAAAATAGTTTTTATTGTGTAAAAGCGCCAAAACATAAAAAAATTACATAAATGAGGTATCGCTGTAATCGTACTGACCCGAAGAATAAAACTGTTTTATCCTTTTTACCAAACGCGGAACGGTATAAACGCACCCCCTAAAAGAATTTCAGGAATTGCTGGTTTTTGTTCATTCCGCCTCCCAAAAATCGGAATAAAAAGCGATCAAAAAATGTCATGTACCCGAAAATGGTACCATCAAAAACGTCAACTCGTCCTGCAAAAAACAAGATCTCACATGACTCTGTGGACCAAAATATGGAAAAATTATAGCTCTCAAAATGTGGTGATGCAAAAACTATTTTTTGCAATAAAAAGCGTCTTTTAGTGTGTGACGGCTGCCAACCATAAAAATCCGCCCAAAAAACACTATATAAGTAAATCAAATCCCCCTTCATCACCCCCTTAGTTAGGAAAAATAATTAAATTTTAAAAAATATATTTATTTCCATTTTCCCGTTAGGCTACTTTCACACTAGCGTCGGTACGGGGCCGTCGCGCTGCGTCGGCCCGACGTACCGACGCATACTGTGCAAGCGCCGCACAACGGGGGCAGCAGATGCTGTTTTTCCGCGCATCCGCTGCCCCATTGTGAGGTGCGGGGAGGTGGGGGCGGAGTTCCAGCCGCGCATGCGCGGTCGGAAATGGTGGACCGTCAGCACAAAAAAAGTTACATGTAACGTTTTTTGCTGCCGGCGGTCCGCCACAACACGACGCAACCGTCGCACGACGCTTGCGACGTGTGTCAATACGTCGCTAATGTTAGTCTATGGGGAAAAAAACGCATCCTGCAGATGACTTTGCAGGATGCGTTTTTTCGCCAAAACGACGCATTGCGACGTATGCAAAAAAATGCTAGTGTGAAAGTAGCGCTAGGGTTAGGACTAGGGTTAGGGTTGGGGTTAGGGTTTCAGTTAGAATTGGGGAGTTTTCACTGTTTAGGCACATCAGGGGCTCTCCAAACGCGACTTGGCGTCCGATCTCAACGCGTTTGTTTGCGTTAAAAACGCATGCGTTTTTATAGAAAAAAACCAGAACACACACTGAAAAGTCACCCACCACCATCAAGGTGATAAAGGGATCCAAACCCTAACCCTAACCCTACCCCTAAACTCATCCCTAACCGTTTAATGAACATTTTCTGACAGTCATAGTGCCACGTATTTCAGTGCCACGTATTTCAGTGCCACGTATTTCAGTGCCACGTATTTCAGTGCCACGTATTTCAGTGCCACGATATTTCAGTGCCACGATATTTCAGTGCCACGATATTTCAGTGCCACGTATTTAAGTGCCACGATATTTCAGTGAAATGCGTGGCACTGAAATATCGTGGCATTTACGTGAAATACGTGGCACTTAAATACGTGGCACTTAAATACGTGGCACTTAAATACGTGGCACTTATATATGTGGCACTTATATACGTGGCA
Organism: Ranitomeya variabilis; assembly: GCF_051348905.1. Taxonomy (NCBI): domain Eukaryota; kingdom Metazoa; phylum Chordata; class Amphibia; order Anura; family Dendrobatidae; genus Ranitomeya; species Ranitomeya variabilis. The sequence continues at coordinate 560,637,088 of NC_135234.1, forward strand.
CTTAAATATCGTGGCATGTACATGAAATACGTGGCACTTATATACATGCCACTTATATACGTGGCACTTATATACGTGGCACTTATATACGTGGCCACTGAAATATCGTGGCACTTATATACATATATACGTATATACGTATATAAACGTATTTCAGTGCCACGTATTTCAGTGCCACGTATTTCAGGTTAGGGTTAGGGGTAGGGGTAGGGTTAGGGTTTTTTGGTTTTTTCTTGTTTTCTTGTGTTTTTCTATAAAAACACATGCGTCTAAAAAAACGCATGCGTTTTACCGCGATTACATGCGTTTTTTCACACATGCGTTTTTTAAAAAAACGCATGCAGATAAAAATGCAAGTGTGAAACCAGCCTTACCCTTGGGAAAATAAAAACATGGGGGCTAAAATATAATTTTCGTGGAAAAAATATATTTTTTATTTTCGCGGCTCTGCGTTATAAACTGTAGTGAAGCACTTGGGGGTTCAAAGTTCTCACAACACATCTAGATAAGTTCCGTGGGGGGTCTAGTTTCCAATATGGGGTCACTTGTGGGGGGTTTCTACTGTTTAGGTACATCAGGGGCTCTGCAAATGCAACATGACACCTGCAGACCAATCCATCTAAGTCTGCATTTCAAACGGCGCTCCTTCCCTTCCGAGCTCTGCCGTGCGCCCAAACAGTGGTTCCCCCCATATATGGGGTATCAGCGTACTCAAGACAAATTGGACAACAACTTTTGTTGTCCAATTTCTCCTGTTACCCTTGGGAAAATAAAAATGTGGGGGCTAAAATATAATTTTCGTGGAAAAAGAAATATTTTTTTTTTTCACGGCTCTGCGTGATAAACTGTAGTGAAACACTTGTTGGTTCAAAGTTCTCACAACACATCTAGATAAGTTCCGTGGGGGGTCTAGTTTCCAATATGGGGTCACTTGTGGGGGGTTTCTACTGTTTAGGTACATCAGGGGCTCTGCAAATGCAACATGACACCTGCAGACCAATCCATCTAAGTCTGCATTTCAAACGGCACTCCTTCCCTTCCGAGCTCTGCCGTGCGCACAAACAGTGGTTCCCCCCATATATGGGATATCAGCGTACTCAGGACAAATTGGACAACAACTTTTGTTGTCCAATTTCTCCTGTTACCCTTGGGAAAATAAAAATGTGGGGGCTAAAATATAATTTTCGTGGAAAAAAAAATATTTTTTATTTTCACGGCTCTGCGTGATAAACTGTAGTGAAACACTTGTTGGTTCAAAGTTCTCACAACACATCTAGATAAGTTCCGTGGGGGGTCTAGTTTCCAATATGGGGTCACTTGTGGGGGGTTTCTACTGTTTAGGTACATCAGGGGCTCTGCAAATGCAACATGACACCTGCAGACCAATCCATCTAAGTCTGCATTTCAAATGGCGCTCCTTCCCTTCCGAGCTCTGCCGTGCGCCCAAACAGTGGTTCCCCCCAATGTATGGGGTATCAGCGTACTCAGGACAAATTGGACAATAACTTTTGTGGTCCAATTTCTCCTGTTACCCTTGGGGGAAAAAAATTGCGGGCTAAAACATCATTTTGTGGAAAGAAAAAATGATTTTTTGATTTTCACAGCGCTACATTCTAAACTTTAGTGAAACAACTGGGGGTTAAAAGTGCTCACCACACATCTAAATAAGTTCCTTAGGGGGTCTTTTTTCCAAAATGGTGTCACTTGTGGGGGTTTCCACTGTTTAGGCACGTCAGGGGCTCTCCAAACACGACATGGGTTCCGATCTCAATTCCAGCCAATTTTGCATTGAAAAGTCAAATGGCGCTCCTTCCCTTCCGAGCTCTGCCATGCGCCCAAACAGTGGTTTATCCCCATATATGAAGTATCAGCGTACTCAGGACAAATTGCACAACAACTTTTGGGGTCCAATTTATCCTGCTACCCTTGGGAAAATAAAAAATTGGGGGCAAAAATATCATTTTTTGTGAAAATTAATATTATTTTTTTTTTTACGGCTCTACATTATAAACTTCTGTGAAGCACTTGGAGGTTCAAAGTGCTCACCACACATCTAGATTAGTTCCTTAGAGGGTCTACTTTCCAAAATGGTGTCACTTCTGGGGGTTTCCACTGTTTAGGCACGTCAGGGGCTCTCCAAACACGACATGGGTTCCGATCTCAATTCCAGCCAATTTTGCATTGAAAAGTCAAATGGCGCTCCTTCCCTTCCGAGCTCTGCCATGCGCCCAAACAGTGGTTTATCCCCATATATGAAGTATCAGCGTACTCAGGACAAATTGCACAACAACTTTTGGGGTCCAATTTATCCTGCTACCCTTGGGAAAATAAAAAATTTGGGGCAAAAATATCATTTTTTTGTGAAAATTAATATTAATTTTTTTTTACGGCTCCACATTATAAACTTCTGTGAAGAACTTGGAGGTTCAAAGTGCTCACCACACATCTAGATTAGTTCCTTAGAGGGTCTACTTTCCAAAATGGTGTCACTTGTGGGGGTTTCCACTGTTTAGGCACGTCAGGGGCTCTCCAAACACGACATGGGTTCCGATCTCAATTCCAGCCAATTTTGCATTGAAAAGTCAAATGGCGCTCCTTCCCTTCCAAGCTCTGCCATGCGCCCAAACAGTGGTTTATCCCCATATATGAAGTATCAGCGTACTCAGGATAAATTGCACAACAACTTTTGGGGTCCAATTTATCCTGCTACCCTTGGGAAAATAAAAAATTTGGGGCAAAAAGATCATTTTTTGTGAAAATTAATATTAATTTTTTTTACGGCTCTACATTATAAACTTCTGTGAAGCACTTGGAGGTTCAAAGTGCTCACCACACATCTAGATTAGTTCCTTAGAGGGTCTACTTTCCAAAATGGTGTCATTTCTGGGGGTTTCCACTGTTTAGGCACGTCAGGGGCTCTCCAAACACGACATGGGTTCCGATCTCAATTCCAGCCAATTTTGCATTGAAAGGTCAAATGGCGCTCCTTCCCTTCCGAGCTCTGCCATGTGCCCAATCAATGGTTTACCCCAACATATGGGGTATCGGCGTACTCAGGACAAATTGTACAACAACTTTTTTGGTCCAATTTCTCCTGTTACCCTTGGTAAAATAAAACAAATTGGATCTGAAGTAAAAATTTTGTGAAAAAAAAGTTAAATGTTCAATTTTTTTTAAAACATTCCAAAAATTCCTGTGAAGCACCTGAAGGGTTAATAAACTTTTTGAATGTGGTTTAGAGTACCTTGAGTGTGCAGTTTTTAGAATGGTGTCACTTTTGGACATTTTCTGTCATATAGACCCCTCAAAGTCACTTCAAGTGTGAGGTGGTCCGTAAAAAAAATGGTTTTGCAAATTTTGTTGCAAAAATGAGAAATCGCTGGTCAAATTTTAACCCTTATAACTCCCTAACAAAAAAAAATTATGTTTCCAAAATTGTGCTGATGTAAAGCAGACATGTGGGAAATGTTGTTTATTAACTATATTATGTGATATAACTCTCTAATTTAAGGGCATAAAAACGAAAAATTTGAAAATTGCTAAATTTTCATAATTTTTGACAAATTTCTGTTTTTTTCACAAATAAATGCAAGTCATATCGAAGAAGTATTACCACTATCATAAAGTACAATATGTCACGAGAAAACAATCTCAGAATCACCAGGATCCGTTGAAGCGTTTCAGAGTTATGACCTCATAAAGTGACAGTGGTCAGAATTGTAAAAATTGGCCGTGTCACTTAGGTGAAAACAGGCTTTGGGGTGAAGGGGTTAAGGAAATGTGGTTCCAGCCAGTTCATCACCAACTCCAGCTTGGCAGGGTCCATTGCTAACCCCTTGGCTGAGATGATGTAACCCAGAAAAGGTAGAGAGTCTGGCTCAAATATACACTTCTCTGGCTTGGCAAATTGGGAATTAGAGGGTAGAAGTTCAATATATATCGGTATATCGATACCGGTATATCGGATACCGGAATCGGAAGTTCCCATAATTCAAAGAGCCAGAATTCAGCCAATGAGGACAAATTAGAAGTGTGGGCACATCCTGTTCTGCATGGTAGGCATGTAACTACTGGCATGGCTGTGATTGGCTGCTGAAATGATGTCATTATGCAGTATAAAAGTCGCCGCCGCCATTTTGGGTTTACTCTGCTGTGAATTCAGTTAGGGACAGGATGCTATGTCCTGACTGAGGGCCAGTTTAGATATAGCGATTTGCTTCATTGTGCTTTACCCAGGCTAAGATAGCAACTGCTGTGTGAGAACCATTTTTTTGCAGCGCTGTTCACGCCTTTCTGCAAGGTGTCTGTGTGAGTGCAGCTCACTCTGTACTCTGGTCTGCAGCCACCACTGGTTGTAGTCAGCTCAGGGTGCGTCACTGCCTCATACCATTCCATTGTCCGTTTCTCAATTATTGCAGCCTGCTGCACATTTTTTCAAATTTAACGAATTAGTGGTTTCCATCCGTATCCTGCTAGATTGTGGAAAAACACTATATAGGATTACATAGAGGAGTTTTTTTTTGCCTTGCAGTGCCGTTCACGGCTGTCTGCACGGTCTCTGTGTGAGTGCAGCTCACTCTGTAGTCTGTTCTACTGCCACAGCCGGTTATAGTCAGCTCAAGGTACGTCACTGCCTCATATCGTTCCATTGTCCGTTTCTCAATTAGTGCAGCCTGCTGCACCTTTTTTTCAAATTTATCCTATTAGTAGCTTTCCATCCGTATCCTGCTAGATTGTGGAAAAACACTATATAGGATTACATAGAGGAGTTTTTTTTTGCCTTGCAGCGCTGTTCACGGCTGTCTGCACAGTCTCTGTGTGAGTGCAGCTCACTCTGTAGTCTGTTCTGCCTCCACAGCCGGTTGTAGCCAGCTCAGGGTGTGTCACTGCTTCATACCGTTCCATTGTCTGTTTCTTAATTAGTGCAGCCTGCTGCACCTTTTTTCAAATTTATCCTATTAGTGGCTTTCCATCCGTATCCTGCTAGATTGTGGAAAAACACTATATAGGATTAGATAGAGGAGCTTTTTTTGGCCTTGCAGCACCGTTCATGGCTGTCTGCATGGTCTGTGTGTGAGTGCAGCTCACTCTGTAGTGAGTTCTTCAAAAAAAATAAAATAAATAAAGTTCACCAAACACACCACTTTACAGTTGTGTAGGCCACATTAGCTCATATTAAAGTCTAGTCCACACTTGATAAAATTAGTGTTCCTTATACCTGTTAGCAGCTGTTCAGGAATAAGCACACTAAGCCCTTAGTACTTTTCTGAATATCTTTATCAGTCTACCAAGATGAAGAAGGCAGGGAGTAAGGCACAGGGGCGTGAGCATTGAGGTGGAGCATGGAGAGGATGTGGGGATTCTGTGCCTGCTGCGGGCACCGGTGACTCATCATCATCCCCCAGTTTTAGCAGGGAAAAGTCCTTCATGCGCAGCTTTGTAGGAGCTCGCCGTGACCTGCTGCTGAAGGACGAACAAATTGAAGCCGTTGTCGGATGGATGGCAGCTAATGCATCAACTTCATTTAGTACCACATCCTCTCAGGCACAGAGCACTGAAGAGCACCCATCTGTCTCTTCACCATCTGCCAAATTGCCCAGGCAGTTAGAGAGCCCAGGGCAGGAGCCATCTCTACTTCTGTTCTCTGAATCTCTTGGCTTGGAAAGAGGGGGCTAGCCAAGCAGCATTGGGGAAGTGGAAGAAGAGGCAGTATGCAGTGATGCCCAACAGCTTTTTCTCTCTGACTCTGAAGAGACAGGTGGGCCAGTGCCTCCGGTCAGCACTCCTCAGTATGCATCTGATGATGAGATTCAGGTGCCACTTTCCAGTGCATACTGTGCTGCTGAGATTACCCAGGAGAAGCAGTTGGTGGAAGAGGGTAGTGTAGATGATGAGGCCCTTGACCCATCATGGTGTGAGGTACAGGAAGGTGGTGGGAGCAGCTCTGAGGAAGAGATTCCCCAAACGGCCCAAAGAGGGAGAGGGAGGGGGAAGACTGCGGTGCCTGTAGCCTCCACTTCGGCACCCATTAGGAGCATGCCTCTTCCAAAAGCCAAAAAGGGCGCTCCCAAGACTTGCTGCCTGGTCCTTTTTTGACACAGTTGCAGATTACATTTGCTTAGTCAAATGCAAGGGGTGTCATCAGAAAGTCAAAAGAGGGAAAAGTGTCAGCAACCTCAATACCACAAATATGTGGAAACATGTGTGGACCAAGCACGCGGTGGAGTTTCAAAAACACACTGAAGACCTAGGCCAACCTACAGCAGCACCTACCACCTCTTCAGCTCATGCTGTTGCCTCTTCCTCCAGCTCACACACAGCTGGTTCTGCTTCCTCACAGGATCACCATGGAAGAACCTCTGGCATTGTTGTCCAGAGACCCAGTGTAATTCCACCCACAGCACCACGTTCCCAGTCATCCTCACACTCCCAGGCCAGTCTACAGCCATCGGTAGCACAGGCATGGGAGAAAAGGTGGCCATTCTCGGCAAACCACCCCCGAGCACAGGCTCTGAATGCTGGCATTGCAAAACTACTGTCCGTTGAAATGCTGTCATTCAGGCTGGTGGAGACTGACACCTTCCGTAAATTGATGGCATTGGCAGTCCCACAAAACAATGTGCCCAGCCACTTTTATTTCAGCAGGCAAGCCGTCCCTGCCCTGCAAAAGCATGTGGAGGGAAACATTAAACACGCGCCCATTGGGTAAATGTTGTGGAGCAGGGTACAGATTGTGCGAGTTGCGCAGGACGTGTTCTGCCAACTCCAAGGATTGCAGGAATCCAGTCTGTACACATTGACTCTTCCTCATACTCCAAGTTCCTCTGAATCAGCGCAGCAGGAGCTGTCACAGTCCACCTCCACATGGACCCGTGAACGCTTACCTGTTACGACCGATATGAGCACAGCCATGGCCAAACATCAACAGGCCGTATTTAAATTAATTTCTTTGGGGAATCGAAGCCACACAGTGCAGGAGCTCTGGAATGCCATCAAGCAGGAGGGCGACGTGTGGTTTGTGCCAGTGAATCTCCAGCCAGGCATGGTAGTGTGTGACAATGGCAGAAATCTGGTGGCAGCTCTGGCCCTAGGCAAACTCACTCACATCCCATGCCTGGCACATGTGCTCAACGGTCGTTCAGAGTTTTTTGAGGGAGTATCCGGATCTTGATGCACTGCTGCACAAGGTCCGCCTACAGTGTGCTCACTTAGAAAAAGTCTTAATGAATCATTAAGCAGCATTATGTCAAAGAAGGTATTATCAAAAATAGAAAAAATCCATCTTTTCACTTACATGGCCGCAAAAATGACTGGACATAATGAAGGCCCAATCGCAAAATATATATATAAACAACCAAAGCAAAGAACGCGATCAAGAAAGGCCAAAAGAATATAAAAAATTGAAAAAACTTTATTATAAATATACAGGCAGATAAATAACAGTGGGTACTACCACAAAACAGTTGTGTTATCAAACAAGAAAAACGCGGGACATGGATTAATGGCGGCACATAGCTAGTATACAATATTTAACAGTGATAACCCTCATGGCAATAAATTATTGTAGCGAGTCAAAAAGAACACCAAAGGCATTCAAACCAGGGCTGACGAAGGCTTTGCCGAAACGCGCATCGGGGTGACGTGGATTATATTGGCGGCTCCTCTTGGCAATATCCCGGTGGTCTCTTGATAACTATATAGGTATGTTATACTCCCTAATTATTTGTGTCCGCATTATTTCCAGCATCCATCGGTGACACCATTATATTTATTACTTACCATTTGGTTTGAATGCCTTTGGTGTTCTTTTTGACTCGCTACAATAATTTATTGCCATGAGGGTTATCACTGTTAAACATTGTATACTAGCTATGTGCCGCCATTAATCCATGTCCCGCGTTTTTCTTGTTTGATAACACAACTGTTTTGTGGTAGTGCCCACTGTTATTTATCTGCCTGTATATTTATAATAAAGTTTTTTCAATTTTTTATATTCTTTTGGCCTTTCTTGATCGCGTTCTTTGCTTTGGTTGTTTATATAGTGTGCTCACTTGTGTCGTTCCAGCATGGCAAGATTGCGCATAGCAGCTCTCCAGCGCCGATTCCGCCTTCCGAAACATCGCATCATATGTGACCTACCCACCAGGTGGAATTCCACATTACATATGTTGGAGCAGTTGTGTGAGCAACAGCCAGCAGTAATGGAGTATCAGCTGCATCAGGCGCAAAAAAGTCGCACTCTGCGCCGTTCATACTTCACAACCACTGAGTGGGCCATAATGAAGGATGTCTGCCAGGTTTTGCGTGCCTTCGATGATTCCCCGTGGATGGCGAGTGCAGAAGATGCACTAGTCAGCATGACTGTCCCCCTTGTCTGCCTGCTTGAAAGAGGTGGAGGATGAGGAGTCACCAATTCCATCTGCTTCTGGACAGTCAGCGCAACGTGGTTCCTCACAAAGGCCTAGGCAGGGGATACGGAGCTCTACTATGGACATTGAAGATTCATCTGTCGGATGTAAGACTGTTTACCTGTTGTTCCTGTTGCTATGTGGTTTATAGAGCAATAAGCCCTGTGAACTTTTAATGGAACGTGTCTCCTGAGTGTCACCCGCCGCACCTGAGCAAGTACAACCCCTTACAATTGGTGTTTCGAATGCGGGCAACGATCCAAGGAACACATGTTGCAGCGCTGGCTGGTCTGAGCCAGAAGAGTGGACGGTCTTGACAACCGTGAGTAAATACTGACCGGAGTCAGTGAGAACTGCTGTTTATGGGATACCTCTGAGAAGAGGGATCCGGGAACCTGTGTGGCAATGACAGGTAACGGATAGAGATCCGTGATGTACTGGCCGGGGTCAGAGTGAAAAAAGAGAGAGACATTGTGTTTGGGCACCTCTGAGGCCAAGGGGTGTCCAGGAACCCGTGAAGGTTGCCACCGGGTAATGGTTTGAAAACCGTGTATTATGCTGATCAGGATCAGTGAGAAACTGTGTTTGGGCTGTAAAGCCAGGTGTGTAACAGACAGAAGTCTGTGCTGTGCTGACCGGGGTTAGTGAGAGTGTTTTTTTTCTATAAAGCCCGTGTGCAGGTGCTTGCTGTGGACCGGCAAGTCCATGTATTTCTTTTTTTCTTCTCTGATCAACTTGCTGTGGCTCGGCGGGGCCACGAAGACTGAAGGCGTCTGGCGGTAACTCGGCAGGGTTACGAAGTTTGCTGTGGATCGGCGGGTCCACAAAGGTGACAAGTGGCTAGCTGTGGATCAGCGGGTCCACGAAGCCTGCGGTTGAGCCGTGCAGCGCGGTTGCAGCAAGAGGTTCCGCAGCAGCAGGAGCTGCAGTGGCAGTAGCAGCAGCTTGTGATCAGCACCCGGAGGTGTCAGAGATTTGTGACTGCAGCAGGAGCTGTAGCAGTGCCAGCAGGAGCTGGTGAAGTATTGAAGAGAAAAAATAAATAAATAAATTGTGCTCCAGGTTGTGCAGACTCTTAAAGGGCCAGTGCAAGCCCAGGGACATTCTGGTGCATGCTGCGAACTGGGGTCTGAGAGTACTGTGGGGAAGTCCACAGGGTGTACCCCAGAGGGGGTGGAGTCCCAAAAACAGAGCGGTGACCCAAATAATTATGGTTGGCCAAAAAGGGGCCGGGCATCCCAAAAAAGGGGTGACGTCCCAAAAGGGGGTAGTTGACCAAAAGGGTGTGGAGTCCCTAAAGTGGGTGGTGGCCCTAAAGGAGAAAATAGCCCACAAGGAGGTGGTGGCCCTAAAAGGGGCGGAGTCCAAAAAGGGGATAGTGACCCAAAAAGGGGTGGAGCTTTCAAAAGGGGCGGCATTGGTTTCCTCAGTAGTCATGTCTGGGGAACAGCAGTGTTTGTGTTTTGCATATTCCGAGTGCAGCATAGACTTCCCATTTGATGACGGGCCGCAGGTGTGTACTGTTATGTTACACCGTGAAGGAGTATCTTGACTGCTGGACTCAAAGAGTCAGGTGACTCTGACAGGAACTCCTCTTGTCTTCTGTCTAACCGAGAAAAAGGTCAATGTTCGCTGCATTCATGGGGTCACTGTTGACTATACTGTGGACAGAGTGATCATTGATATGTCCAAAAATGTAAAGTGCCAAGATGGCGGTATAACACCAGACTTGTTCTACCCCTTTGAGAGGGGCCGGGACTTTGTGATCTTTGAAGACATATGGGAAGTTGACTTAGTGTGGGGTTGTTCAGAGGAGAGACGGAATGCTCATATTGAAGCCCCACTACAGCAGCAGGCTGTGGGGATTCCTGTGAATGGGATGTGTAAAGAGGAAGTAGCGCCACCTAATGTCAATAGTCCAGAGTTACGGGTGACCAGAAGAAAGTGTGGGTCTGACACCTGTTTAAGTGGGGACTTATTCCAGGACGACAGGGTTAGAGGAGGTGACTCCTATTCAGACAGTGACTTGAACGCAAGGAGAAAAGAGTGCAGTAAGGGGGAGCCAAGTAAAAATGACACATCTTCATCTTGTCGTGGGGGCCACGGAAAGATGGGGTCACGTGCAGATCACGTTATCGTCCCTGATGAGGGGGTCACTTTATCTCTATCAAACCCTAGCACTGAGGTAGTTAGTGACGGGCTGGGGTTAGAACAAACCTGTAGTAGACCCATATCTGCAATGCCCGGGAAGAGTGAAATGGCTCAGAATGATGAAGTACCTGATGCTGAAGAAACAGGTGGAACTCTGAAGAGGTAGAGTGTGGGTGGGCAAGAGACCCCATCTGAAAACTAATTAAAGAGGTGATGGTGCGACATGTGCTGGCCAAAAGAGAGCAGGACCATGAGATAGAGCTGCTTAAAGAAATAGTTGAGCGAGAAAGGGTCCTGAGAGAGGTGATTGAGCACAGAGTGGGTGAGCTGGAGAAGGAAGTCTCTGAGCTCAGAGGTCACCTGTCAGCATGTCAAACCATAAATAAGGACGTATTAAAAGATATGGAGGTGAACAGAGAGGCCCAAGAGAAGAGTCAGCAGGAGCTTCTCCAGAGAGAGGATGAGCGTCGCTGCTTGGTAGAAGAGCAAGATAAAATTATCCAAGAGCTCAAGACAAAAGAGACTAATCAACAGCTCCAGAAATCCACCGATGACCGGGAAATTGAACTGTTGCGCTCTCCCAATCTGATTTCTATTGAAGGAGAGTGAGCTGGAGACTCTGACCAAAGAAGGGGCCTCCATGGAGGAAGAAATCCAGCAAGGGAAGTGCCATGCAGATGGCCGAACAAAGGGCGAGGAGGTCCAACAATATGGCCAAGAAGGTGAGACTTCAATCTTCAAGTGCGTAATAGACGTACCCGAAGACATGCAAGAAGCGTGTGCCAGTGAGGAGGTGCATGAAGCGTTTAAAAAGGCGGTTGAAGCATGTAGGGTGCACTGGGCACCTGAGACTCATCAACTGGTCATACTGTTGACTAGGGAAGTCACAGTGAAGTGGGTGGCTGTCCTGAGAGAGATGCATCTACAATGCCTCCGCACAAAAAAAATGATCATGTTGAAGAATAAGGAAGCCGCTCGACGTCTGGAGCTAGCAAGATAAGCTCAAAGTCGATTGGGTATTAAAGAAGATGTCGTGCAAGTGCCCAGAGGTCTGGTGAGGAAAGTCATCGGAAGATTTGGCAAGGTGATGCAAGAGATGGTGAATAGGTCTGGTGTTATGAGAGTGAGCATTCCGGCTGATGATGAAGCCCAGGTCGTGGGTGAAGATGGGATGGTTCCATTCCTTGTCGTCGGATCCATGGAGAGCCTTGGGAATATCCAAATGCTCCTGGGGTATCATGTGGCATACCTGAAACAGATAGAGCAGCTAAGACGTGAGAGGGAGCAGATCAATATAGAGCTGCAAGGATTAGCAAACAGATTGCCACCACCTTCAACTTGCGGTCTAGAGAGACGAAGAGGTTCTCTAAAGACTGGAAGTCCTCAAGCTGAAGTTAACAGAGGATATTGAGGTAAAGGGAAGAGCTGCTCTCCGAAGAAAGACAATAGGAGAGGTCAACAACAGAGAGAGAACCGAAGGTGGTCAGATGGAAGAGCTAGAAATAGTGACTCCTCAGTTAGTTCAGGGCTCAGTGACCTAAGCGGGAGATCCTGTAGAAGAGGAAATGACAAGGGGTCGTCTTTATCAAACGGTGTGACGGAAATGGTTGACGAATGCTGACGAAAGGGTTCAGTAACAGGCCCTGACTTTGACAGACGGTTTGATTGTCAGGGATGACTGAGAAGGATCTCTGGTCAGGTAATAGAAAGTGCCAAGCCCCATGGCTTTAGGCAGAGGGGGGAATATGTGGCATAGTGACTGGTCATGTGGTTAATGGGCGGTATGTATCGCAAAGGTGGGTGGCCCTGTGATGGAAGCCTGGGTATGTTTTGCTCAAGCAGATCTACTGCTGAGGGATTTGTTTACATTGGGAAGGCTTCCAGGTGATTGGAGAGATGGGTGGGTCCAGTCACCTACAAACCCACCCAAAGAGGCATGTTTGAACACCTAATATGGTTTTGTGTTGAAGGACCCGTGGTGATGTCACGCTCACCTGACTGGCCATGTGACAGGTACCTGGGTGTGGTTACACCTATGTAAAGGAGGTGTGTGTAGCACATGGTGTGAGTGTGTGGGAGTCTATCAGGTTGGACACACTTCCATGTGTCCTGGCTGGACACTGCAGAGTGGACTGTGTGTTGGATGGTTCCACGTGGGGACAGATGTCCTGAACAGCACACAGAGACCATATTTAGGCTGTAGAGCCTACGTGCTGGACATAGTACAGTCTGTGTACCCACAGACCTGAGAGAGAGGAGCTCTACTATGGACATTAAAGATTCATCTGTCTGATGTAAGACTGTTTACCTGTTGTACCATGTTGCTATGTGGTTTATAGAGCAATAAACCCTGAGAACTTTTAATGAAACGTGTCTCCTGAGTGTCACCCGCTGCACCTGAGCGAGTACAACCCCTTACAACCATCACAGATGGCTCCAGTCAGCAGGAGGCAACGTTTCCGTCAGATGGTGACAGACTACATTTCTTACCCTCTCAGTGTACTCCCAGACAGCTCTTCCCCCTTCAAGTTTTGGGTCTCTAAGCTGGATACATGGCCAGAGCTTAGCCAGTATGCATTGGAGGTGCTGGCTTGCCCTGCTGCTAGTGTATTATCTGAACGCATCTTTAGTGCTGCAGGTGGTGTACTAACAGAACGTCGCATGCAACTATCCTCCGATAACATTGACCGGCTTACTTTTCTGAAAATGAACAAGGCCTGGATCTCGCAGGAATTTGCCACTCCTCTTCCAGATTAAATAATTGGTTGGCTACAGTATCCAGGTCTCCTGTTGTGTTCATGTTTCTACCACCTGAACTGTAATCCCTGGGCTCCAACACCGCCAGTTGCTGCTCAGAAGTGCCGTCTGCACAGTCAACATATGACCTAGTGTTATTGGGTTTCAGTAACGTCAGCTGATCCCCAGCTGTGTGTCCGGCAATGTGTCCTGCTACCTCCACGCTGACACTACAACAGAAATTTAAGGGAACCTGTCCCCCCCAGGCATTTGTTACTGAAAGAGCCACTTGTGCAGCAGTAATGCTGCACAAGGAAAAGGTGGCTCTTTTAGTTATGCTCCTTGCACCCGCTGAACCCGCTGAGGAGGTGGCGCACGGCACCAAAGAGGTAGGAATGACGGCTGTGTTGCGTCTCATTACAAAGGAAAATCTCACCTCCAGGACGGTTTCACAGTGTCAGGGGACACATTTTATAAGTGTTTAGTTCTGCGTTTGAAAGGAACATAAATAAAAGGGCCACCTTGCTGCACAAGATAGCTCTTTCAGTTACAAATGGCTGGGGCTGGGGGGGTTAAAGGTTCCCTTTCAACTTGCTCCAAGTAGGCCTCGGCCTACACTCTGCTATTCCCGCCAGTTGCTGCTCGGAAGTGCTGTCTACACAGTCAACACTTGCTGCCGTGTTATTGGGGTTCAGTAACGCCAGCTGCTCATCTGCTGTGTGTGCGGCAACAACTGTAGTCTGCTCTTCCTGCTGTCTTTGGGCTTCAACACCGCCAGTTGCACAGAGAAAAACACTCACTCCTGTGTTAGTGGGGTTCAGTAACGCCAGCTGCTCCCCTGCTGTGTGTCTGGCAATTGCTCCTGCTACCTCCACAGACAAATTACATCAGATATTAAACTTGCTCCAATTAGGCCTCGGCCTACAGCCAGATTGACCCTGGGCTCCAACACCGCCAGTTGCTGCCCGGAAGTGCCATCTGCACAGAGAAAAACACTCGCTCCTGTGTTAGTGGGGTTCAGTAACGTCAGCTGCTCCCCAGCTATGTATCCGGCAATGTGTCCTGCGACCGCCACGCTGACACTATAACAGTATTAAACTGCCTTGAGTGCAGGCCTCGGCCTACACCCTGCTTCTCCTGCATTCCCTGGGCTCCAACACCGCCAATTGCTGCCTGGAAGTGGTGTCTGCTTAGAGAAAAACACTAGCTCCTGTGTTAGTGGGGTTCAATAACGCCAGCTGCTCCCCTGCTGTGTGTTTGCGGCAATCAATCTAGTCTGCTCCTTCTGCTGTCCCTGGGCTCCAACACCGCCAGTTGCTGCTCGGAAGTGCTTTCTGCACAGTCAACAGTTGCTCCTCTATTATTGGGGCTCAGTAACGCCAGCTGCTCCCCTGCTGTGTATGCGGCTATCACTCTAGTCTGCTCCTCCTGCTGTCCCTGGGCTCCAACACCACCAGTTGCTGCTTGGAAGTTCTGCCTGCACAGTCAACACCTGCTCCAGTGTTATTGGGGGTCAGTAATGCCAGCTGCTCCCCTGCTGTTTGTGCAGTAATCACTCTAGTCTGCTCCTCCTGCTGTCCCTGGGCTCCCACACTGCCAGTTGCTGCTCGGAAGTGCTGTCTGCACAGTCAACACCTGCTTCAGTGTTATTGGGGTTCAGTAACGCCAGCTGCTCCCCTGCTGTGTGTGCGGCAATCACTCTAGTCTGCTCCTCCTGCTGTCCCTGGGCTCCAACACAGCCAGTTGCTGCTCAGAATTGCTGTCTGCACAGTCAACACCTGCTCCAGTGTTATTGGGGTTCAGTAACGCCAGTTGCTCCCCTGCTGTGTGTGCGGCAATCAATCTAGTCTGCTCCTCCTGCTGTCCCTGGGCTCCAACACAGCCAGTTGCTGCTTGGAAGTGCTGTTTGCACAGTCAACACCTGCTCCAGTGTTATTGGGGTTCAGTAACACCATCTGCTCCCCTGCTGTGTGTGTGGCAATTGCTCCTGCTCCCTCCAAACTCACAAAACTTCAGAAATTAAACTTGCTCCAATTAGGCTTCGGCCTACACTCTTTTTTTCTGTAATCCCTGGGCTTCAACACCACCAGTTGCTGCCCGGAATTGCTGTTTGCACAGAGAATAACACTAGCTCCAGTGTTAGTGGGGTTCAGTAACGCCAGCTGCTCCCCTGCTGTGTGTGCGGCAATCCCTGAAGTCTGCTCCTCCTGTTGTCCCTGGGTTCCAACACTGCCAGTTGCTGCCCGGAAGTGCCGTTTGCACAGTCAACACTTGCTGCCGTGTTATTGGATTTCAGTAACATCAGCTGATCCCCAGCTGTGTATCCAGCAATGTGTCCTGCGACCTCCATGCTGACACAACCACAGAAATTAAAGGGAACCTGTCCCCCCCAGACTTTTGTAAACAGAAGAGCCACCTTGTGCAGCACTAATGCTGCATTTGGACAAGGTGGCTCTTTTAGTTATTCTTCTTGCACACGCTGAAGTTAACACTTATAAAATTTGTCCCCTCGTAACTTCAAATCGTCCCGGAGGTGGGACTTTCCTTCTTAATGAGATGCAGCACAGCCGTCATTCCTAACCCCTTGGCGCCGTTCGCCGCCTCCTCAGCGTTGTTTGAATCTGTCCCGGAGCTTGCGCTGTTATGTTATCCCTTAGCCATGCGCAGTTAGAGCTGCCCATCTTCTGACATCATTTGGTGTCAGGCTGGCTGCGCCTTTGCGGCCACCCTGCCCGAGATCACGCCCAGCAGTGTCTTATTAATTCACACTGCGAGGCTGGGATTCATGGGCATGAGCAGTGCATATCTTCGATTCTCACTCATCTCCTTCCACCTTCTTCAGACTGTGTGGCGTCACGGCCATGGCATGTGATTAGGGATCAGCTGATGCCACACAGTCTGAAGAAGGCGGAAGGAGATGAGTTAGAGAGGCGAAGATATGCACTGCACAAGGCCATGAATCCCAGCCCTGCAGTGTGAATAAATCAGAAGACACTGCAGGGCTGGGATTCATGGGCATGCACAGTGCATATCTTCGCCTCTCACTCATCTCTTTCCGCCTTCTTCAGACTGTGCGGCGTCACGGCCATGGCATGTGATTATGGATCAGCTGACGTCGCACAGTCTGAAGAAGGCTCGGAAGGCGATGAGTTAGACAGGCGAATATATGCACTGAGCAAGGCCATGAATCCCAGCCCCGCAGTGTGAATAAATCAGAAGACACTGCGGGGCCTGATCTCGGGCAGCGCGACTGCAGAGGCACAGTCAGGCTGACATCAAATGATGTCAGAAGATGGGCAGCGCTAACTGCGCATGGCCAAGGGATAACATAACAGCGCAGACTCGGTACACAAACAAACAACGCTCAGGAGGCTGCGCCCGGCACCAAGGAGATATGAATGACAGCTGTGCTGCATCTCATTAAGAAGGAAAGTCCCGTCTCCGGGATGGTTTCACGGTATGAGGGGCTCAATTTTATAAGTGTTTCATTCAGCGTGTGCAAGGAACATAATTAAAAGAGCCACCTTTTCCTTGTGCAGCATTACTGCTGCACAAGGTGGCTCTTCTAGTTGCTAACGCCTGGGGGGATTTAAAAGTTCCCTTTCAACTTGCTCCAGTTAGGCCTCAGCCTACACTCTGCTTCTCCTTTATTCCCTGGGCTCCAAAACCGCCAGTTGCTGCTCAGAAGTGTCTTTGGCACGGGTACTCCCTCCTGCCCAGCCTGGTTCCAGCATGCCAGCTGTTTCCAAGTAGTGTCAAAGTCAGTTTGCCTCCAATACATTGTCCTGTCGTGTTGCGGTCGGGTTAGCCAACTCTATGGTGCCTGCAGTTTAGGTGCTTCCTATGTGGGCTGCGGGAACTGGCAATCAAGGCTGGTTCCATAGTGCCAATAGGACAAGCTCCCCTTTAGGACTGTGGATTTTCGGTAACTACAGCCAGCTCGCGGCCTAGCAACTTTTGTTTTTACTGTGGACCTTCTGCTGCCTATCTGAGTTCCAGCACCAATAGCTGGTTCTTAGGAAGACAATCTTGAATAGGTCCCCCTGGTTCCAGTACCGTCAGCTGGTTCCGGGCAGATCCTTTAGCTTAGGTGCCTCCTTCTGGGTATCTGAGTACCACCAACGTCAGGTGGTCCTTGGTAGTGCTTTCTGGCATGGGTACCTCCTGCTTAGTAGCCGGGTTCCAGTAATGTCAGCTGGTCCTAGGTTGTTCCATGGGCTCTTGTACCTTCTGCTACCCATCCGGGTTCCAGTACCATCAGCTGGTTTTCAACAGTGTCTTTTCCTCTTGTACCTTCTACTTTCCTTCCTGGTTCCAGTACCGTCAGCTGGTTCCGGGCAGAGCCTTTGGCTTAGGTGCCTCCTACTGGGTATCCGAGTTCCACCAACGTCAGGTGGTCCTTGGTAGTGCTTTCTGGCACGGGTACCTCCTGCTTAGTAACCGAGTTCCAGTGCCGTCAGCTGGTCCTCGGTAGTTCCATTGGCTCTTGGACCTTCGGCTACCCATCCGGGTTCCAGTACTGTCAGCTGGTTCTCTGCAGTGTCTTTGGCTCTTGTACCTTCTGCTCCCCATCCTGGTTCCAATACCATCAGCTGGTTCCGGGCAGAGCCTTTGGCTTAGGTGCCTCCTACTGGGTATCCGAGTTCCACCAACATCAGGTGGTCCTTGGTAGTGCTTTCTGGCATGGGTACCTCCTGCTTAGTAACCGGGTTCCAGTACCGTCAGCTGGTCCTCGGTAGTTCCATTGGCTCTTGGACCTTCGGGTAGCCATCCGGGCTCCAGTACCGTCAGCTGGTTCTCAGCATTTCCTCAGCCTTCTTGTACCTTCTGCTACATTTCAAAGTTCAAGACTAGAGATGAGCGGTGTTCGAGTCGAACTGTTCGCCAATTTCAAATTCGAGCTGTTTTGGGCGGTGTTCGAGTCGTTCGACAAACCCGAACAATTTGCTTAAAATTCGTCTGTTCGAGTTTCTGTTTGATAACTGTTCGTTCACCAAAAGCCTAGTTTGATTTGCACATTAAAACTGTTTATCATTGTTAATGGACTGCTTCGGTGTATAGTGGGCGGGGGGGCGGGGGATAGATCTGTGCTGAAATAACGCCGATCTCCATTTTTTTTTTCTTTCACACATTTACAGAGGGGCGGTGCAGTCTCTCAGCCTATCAGCAGTGCACACACACAGCAATGTGCATATGATGCACACAAGCAAGGGCATGTGTCATTGGCTGTGTATGTTACATGTCCTTGCCCTATAAGAACCAGCCATTTGCCCCGTTGCCACCATTTCCTCACTGCTGCAGCTTAGTGTTAGACCGCACCGCTGCTGCTGTGGGCGCTATACAGACTAAGAGTGTTTTTTGGGGGCGAATTGTCAGAGAGATAGGTTTAGGGAGTCGGGAGGAGTCAGGATTAGTTGTAATATCAGCCCTTTTCAGGGTAGGTTACAGCAGTTCATAGCACTGTTTGCCAGGCAGGTCTGAGCCAGTGCTGTGCAAGTGTTAGTCACAGCATTTGGTGTAATCTAGCTCAGCCAATCCTTTTGGGCTAGTAGCATTGTCTGAAAGTCATCTGAGTAGCCCGCCTGTGAAGCTAGCTACACCGCCTGTGTATCTCAATTTTTACTGCATCTAACCCAGTAAATCATTTTGGGGTTTTGGGCTTAGTAGCAGTGTCTGCACGTCAGCAGAGTAGCCCGCCTGTGAAGCTAACTACACCACCTGTGTATCTCAATTTTTACTGCATCTAACCCTGTAAATCATTTTGGGGTTTGGGGCTTAGTAGCAGTGTCTGCACGTCAGCAGAGTAGCCCGCCTGTGAAACTAACTATACCGCCTGTGTATCTCAATTTTTACTGCATCTAATCCAGTTAATAGTTTTGGGCCTAGGAGCAGTGTCTGCACGGCAGCAGAGTAGTCAGCCTGTGAAACAAACTATACCGCCTGTGTATCTCAATTTTTACTGCATCTAATCCAGTTAATGGTTTTGGGCCTAGGAGCAGTGTCTGCACGTCAGCAGAGTAGCCAGCCTGTGAAACAAACTATACCGCCTGTGTATCTCAATTTTTACTGCATCTAATCCAGTTAACAGTTTAGGGCCTAGGAGCAGTGTCTGCACGTCAGCAGAGTAGCCCGCCTGTGAAACAAACTATATCCCCTGTGTATCTCTATTTTTACTGCATCTAATCCAGTTAATAGTTTTGGGCCTAGGAGCAGTGTCTGCACTGTCTGACAAGCCCTGGTGCAATACGTTATGACGTATAGCCTGGGCCAACAACCTCAAGAGGTGGGGCAAATCACGCTGCAGGAGTGGTTTCAGATCAGGGACCTCTGCACCCTTCTGCACAGTTTTGAAATATCAACGAAGATGTTTAGTGCTGACGATGACATTATCAGCATGACCATTCCGGTGATTTACATGCTGGAGCACACCTTACACAGTGTTCGGAGTCAGGTGGTGGAACAAGAGGAGGAAGAGGAACAGGAGGAGTCGTATTAGGAAGGGATCATATCTCCAAGGTCAAGAAGGTTGGCAGCATCAAGACGGCTGGCATTGGAAGCTGGGGGAGAGGGATTACCGAGGGTGCATGGTAGCAGACAAACTGTTGAGGAAGGTGCAGAAGCGAAGGATGAATTGGAGGAAGAACTGGCGCTGGGCATGGAAGACTCATCAGATGAGGGAGACCTTGATCAAATTTCTGTTGTGTGAGGTTGAGGGGAGAGGGCAGATGAAGGAAGCATGATTCTCAACTCGCCACCACCAAGACAACAAGGACTTGGTCCACCTGGATGCGCAAGACACATGAGTGCCTTCTTGCTGCACCACCTGCAACATGACCCTCGGATTGCCAGAATCCGAAGTAATGCCGACTACTGGTTTGCCACACTCTTAGATCCCCGGTACAAAAGCAAATTTGGCAAAATAATTCCTGCCATAGAAAGGGATTCACGCATTCAGTATCAGCAGAGACGGTTACAAAATCTAACATCTGCTTTTCCACAAAACACCAGTGGTGCACGTAGTCAATTTCTGAGTTCTAACTTGCCAACCGTGGGACTATCGAGTCATCACTCTAACCGTAACAGCAACATCGTATCTGGTGGTAACAGCAATTTTTTCCAATCATTTCAAGATTTTTTAGACCATCCTTTGCAAGGCCACAAGAGACAAGAAGTCTGACGCACAGCCAACCCCTAGAGAGGATGGTACAAGAGTATCTCCAAGTTAACATCGATGCCATGACTGTGGAAGTGGACCCTTGCTCATTTTGGGCTTCCAATCTTGAAAAATGGCCTGAGTAGGGTTGAGCGACTTTCATTTTTTTAAGGTCGAGTCGGGTTTTGTGAAACCCGAATTTGTCCAGAGTCGAGTCGAGTGCAGTCGGCCGATTATCTCTAAAAGTCGGGGATCGACCGAAACACGAAACCCAATGCAAGTCAATGGGGAAGCATAGTCGGCAGTGAGTGCAGGCCAGGAAAACACCTACAGTGCCCATTTCAATGCCAAAAACATCCATTCTTGTTTCTGAAGCTTGTCAATCTTAATTAACTTTATAATAGTTTTTCAATGGAACTTGGGGGTCATTTGGCAAATTTGTGGGGGGTAGGGCTGGTTCAAGGTTTTAGTGGGCCCAGGAATCGTGGACTACGTCACGGCGGTGGAGCAGGGAGAGGAAAGTATTTCAACGTTGCAAGTGCTGTGATCCTGAGCAAGCAGGGGGGCACACTTGTTCGCATTGGCACTGGCACAGGGCCCCTCAAAGTACAGCGGTGTGTTTGCACGGCGGGGGCGCCTCCCACCAGCAGCGACACTTTTGCGTACTCTGAGGGGCCCTGTGCCAGTGACATCACCTACGAGTATGCCCCCCCACCTGATGAAGGAACCTGCACTTTCATCTGCACCTTCCTCTTTGTCCCTGTGTAAGGTGGTATAACATGCGGGAAGGGGAACCTTACTTTCAGCAGGGTCAGATTCTGGCTGTGTAGAGTGCAAGGGGAATGTAGTGGTCTAGGTCAATGTACCAGCAGACTCATCTAGCAGTGGCTGGGCAATGGGCAGGATGAGGAGGAAACAGATATAGGGCCAAAGAATAAAGTAGGCTAAATGCAGTTCAAAATTGGTAACAGGACAGGACTAAACAGGCGGCATTGCTTTGTTCAGTGGAGTAGCAAACCCAGGAGCAGCAGACACTGTTTTAAGGGCCCAACCACACTAGTAGACCAAATGCAGTTTAATATCTGATACTATAGGCCCAAAGCCAGAAGGTTGAAGCTCAGCTTTATTCAGTTGAGGGCAAACACCAGGGAGGGGCAGACACCGTTAGTAGGCCCTAACCACCAATTCTTAAAATAACAGCACTTAATGAGAGCCAGAAGGTTGAAGCTCAGCTTTATTCAGTTGAGGGCAAACACCAGGGAGGGGCAGACACCGTTAGTAGGCCGTAACCAAAGTTGAAGGCCAAATGCAGTTTAATATCTGATACTATAGGCCCAAAGCCAGAAGGTTGAAGCTCAGCTTTATTCAGTTGAGAGCAAACACCAGGGAGGGGCAGACACCGTTAGTAGGCCCTAACCACCAATTTTTGAAAACACAGCACTTAATGAGAGCCAGAAGGATGAAGCTCAGCTTTATTCAGTTGAGGACAAACACCAGGGAGCAGCAAACATAGGTATTAGGCCCCATCCAGCAATTAAAAAAAAAAAAAAAAAAAAAAAAAAAAAGCTTAATCAGAGCCAGAAGGTAGAAGCTCATCTTTATTCAGTTGAGGACAACACCAGGCAGGGGCAGACACCGTTAGTAGGCCCTAACCACCAATTTTTAAAATAACAGCACTTAATGAGAGCCAGAAGGTTGAAGCTCAGCTTTATTCAGTTGAGGACAAACACCAGGGAGCAGCAAACAGAGGTATTAGGCCCCATCCAGCAATTAAAAAAAAAAAAAAAAAAAAAAAGCTTAATCAGAGCCAGAAGGTAGAAGCTCAGCTTTATTCAGTTGAGGACAACACCAGGGAGGGGCAGACACCGTTAGTAGGCCCTAACCACCAATTTTTGAAAACACAGCACTTAATGAGTGCCAGAAGGATGAAGCTCAGCTTTATTCAGTTGAGAGCAAACACCAGGGACGGGCAGACACCGTTAGTAGGCCCTAACCACCAATTTTTTAAAAAACAGCACTTAATGAGAGCCAGAAGGATGAAGCTCAGCTTTATTCAGTTGAGGACAAACACCAGGGAGCAGCAAACATAGGTATTAGGCCCCATCCAGCAATTAAAAAAAAAAAAAAAAAAAAAAGCTTAATCAGAGCCAGAAGGTAGAAGCTCAGCTTTATTCAGTTGAGGACAACACCAGGCAGGGGCAGACACCGTTAGTAGGCCCTAACCACCAATTTTTGAAAAAACAGCACTTAATGAGAGCCAGTAGGATTAAGCTCAGCTTTATTCAGTTGAGAGCAAACACCAGGGAAGGGGCAGACACCGTTAGTAGACCCTAACCACCAATTTTTAAAATAACAGCACTTAATGAGAGCCAGAAGGTTGAAGCTCAGCTTTATTCAGTTGAGGGCAAACACCAGGCAGGAGCAGACACCGTTAGTAGGCCGTAACCAATGTTGAAGGCCAAATGCAGTTTAATATCTGATACTATAGGCCCAAAGCCAGAAGGTTGAAGCTCAGCTTTATTCAGTTGAGGGCAAACACCTGGCAGGGGCAGACACCGTTAGTAGGCCGTAACCAATGTTGAAGGCCAAATGCAGTTTAATATCTGATACTATAGGCCCAAAGCCAGAAGGTTGAAGCTCAGCTTTATTCAGTTGAGGGCAAACACCAGGCAGGGGCAGACACCGTTAGTAGGCAGTAACCAATGTTGAAGGCCAAATGCAGTTTAATATCTGATACTATAGGCCCAAAGCCAGAAGGTTGAAGCTCAGCTTTATTCAGTTGAGAGCAAACACCAGGGAGGGGCAGACACCGTTAGTAGGCCCTAACCACCAATTTTTGAAAACACAGCACTTAATGAGAGCCAGAAGGATGAAGCTCAGCTTTATTCAGTTGAGGACAAACACCAGGGAGCAGCAAACATAGGTATTAGGCCCCATCCAGCAATTAAAAAAAAAAAAAAGCTTAATCAGAGAAAGAAGGTAGAAGCTCAGCTTTATTCAGTTGAGGACAACACCAGGCAGGGGCAGACACCGTTAGTAGGCCAAAACCACCAATTTTTAAAATAACAGCACTTAATGAGAGCCAGAAGGTTGAAGCTCAGCTTTATTCAGTTGAGGACAAACACCAGGGAGCAGCAAACATAGGTATTAAGCCCCATCCAGCAATTAAAAAAAAAAAAAAAAAAGCTTAATCAGAGCCAGAAGGTAGAAGCTCAGCTTTATTCAGTTGAGGACAACACCAGGGAGGGGCAGACACCGTTAGTAGGCCCTAACCACCAATTTTTGAAAACACAGCACTTAATGAGAGCCAGAAGGTTGAAGCTCAGCTTTATTCAGTTGAGGGCAAACACCAGGGAGGGGCAGACACCGTTAGTCGGCCGTAACCAATGTTGAAGGCCAAATGCAGTTTAATATCTGATACTATAGGCCCAAAGCCAGAAGGTTGAAGCTCAGCTTTATTCAGTTGAGAGCAAACACCAGGGAGGGGCAGACACCGTTAGTAGGCCCTAACCACCAATTTTTAAAATAACAGCACTTAATAAGAGCCAGAAGGTTGAAGCTCAGCTTTATTCAGTTGAGGGCAAACACCAGGGAGGGGCAGACACCGTTAGTAGGCCCTAACCACCAATTTTTTAAAAAACAGCACTTAATGAGAGCCAGAAGGTTGAAGCTCAGCTTTATTCAGTTGAGGGCAAACACCAGGGAGGGGCAGACACCGTTAGTAGGCCCTAACCAATGTTGAAGGCCAAATGCAGTTTAATATCTGATACTATAGGCCCAAAGCCAGAAGGTAGAAGCTCAGCTTTATTCAGTTGAGGACAACACCAGGCAGGGGCAGACACCGTTACTAGGCCCTAACCACCAATTTTTGAAAACACAGCACTTAATGAGAGCCAGAAGGATGAAGCTCAGCTTTATTCAGTTGAGAGCAAACACCAGGGAGGGGCAGACACCGTTAGTAGGCCCTAACCACCAATTTTTAAAATAACAGCACTTAATGAGAGCCAGAAGGTTGAAGCTCAGCTTTATTCAGTTGAGAGCAAACACCAGGCAGGGGCAGACACCGTTAGTAGGCCGTAACCAATGTTGAAGGCCAAATGCAATTTAATATCTGATACTATAGGCCCAAAGCCAGAAGGTTGAAGCTCAGCTTTATTCAGTTGAGGGCAAACACCAGGCAGGGGCAGACACCGTTAGTAGGCCGTAACCAATGTTGAAGGCCAAATGCAGTTTAATATCTGATACTATAGGCCCAAAGCCAGAAGGTTGAAGCTCAGCTTTATTCAGTTGAGAGCAAACAGCAGGGAGGGGCAGACACCGTTAGTAGGCCCTAACCACCAATTTTTGAAAACACAGCACTTAATGAGAGCCAGAAGGATGAAGCTCAGCTTTATTCAGTTGAGGACAAACACCAGGGAGCAGCAAACATAGGTATTAGGCCCCATCCAGCAATTAAAAAAAAAAAAAAAAAAAAAAGCTTAATCAGAGCCAGAAGGTTGAAGCTCAGCTTTATTCAGTTGAGGGCAAACACCAGGGAGGGGCAGACACCGTTAGTAGGCCCTAACCAATGTTGAAGGCCAAATGCAGTTTAATATCTGATACTATAGGCCCAAAGCCAGAAGGTAGAAGCTCAGCTTTATTCAGTTGAGGACAACACCAGGGAGGGGCAGACACCGTTAGTAGGCCCTAACCACCAATTTTTGAAAACACAGCACTTAATGAGAGCCAGAAGGATGAAGCTCAGCTTTATTCAGTTGAGAGCAAACACCAGGGAGGGGCAGACACCGTTAGTAGGCCGGAACCAACAATCTTTTAAAAAACAGCACTTAATGAGAGCCAGAAGGTGGAAGCTCAGATTTATTCATTTGAGGACAACTTGAATTAGGGACTGCAGACAGACTTACCAGGCTGTCCCCTGTGTGGACCATGCATCCAATACATTAACCCATTGCGCCACAAAGGACACGTAACCTTCCGTGGCCATTCCTACAGGTCCATGTGTCTGTTGTCAGGTGTACCTTTGGACTCACAGATTGAAAGAATGCAAGGACAATGTGGTCTTTAACATGCTGGTGGAGGGGTGGGAAGGCTTTTCTCGCAAAATAATTGTCAACTGGGTAGCTCATAGCGTGGTACAGCGTAGTCCATCATGGCTTTATTAATATTAAATAAAATAAAAAAATAGGCTCTATGCACTGTAAAATAGGTTCCAGGGGTACACGGGCAGCAGTGGTCTGGTCAGTGGAGGCCTAGTGGAAGGAGGGACCGCAGACAGGCTTCGAAGGCCTAACATAATAAAATGGCCAGGCTCTATGCACTGTAAAATAGGTTCCAGGGGTACACAGGCAGCAGTGGTCTGGTCAGTGGAGGCCTAGTGGAAGGAGGGACCGCAGACAGGCTTCGAAGGCCTAACATAATAAAATGGGCTGGCTGTAGGCACTTTATAGTTGGTTCCAGGGGTACACGGGCAGCAGTGGTCTGGTCAGTGGAGGCCTAGTGGAAGGAGGGACCGCAGACAGGCTTCGAAGGCCTAACATAATAAAATGGGCTGGCTGTAGGCACTTTATAATAGGTTCCAGGGGTACACGGGCAGCAGTGGTCTGGTCAGTGGAGGCCTAGTGGAAGGAGAGACCGCAGACAGGCTTCGAAGGCCTAACATAATAAAATGGGCTGGCTGTAGGCACTTTATAATAGGTTCCAGGGGTACACGGGCAGCAGTGGTCTGGTCAGTGGAGGCCTAGTGGAAGGAGGAACCGCAGACAGGCTTCGAAGGCCTAACATAATAAAATGGGCTGGCTGTAGGCACTTTATAATAGGTTCCAGGGGTACACGGGCAGCAGTGGTCTGGTCAGTGGAGGCCTAGTGGAAGGAGGGACCGCAGACAGGCTTCGAAGGCCTAACATAATAAAATGGGCTGGCTGTAGGCACTTTATAATAGGTTCCAGGGGTACACGGGCAGCAGTGGTCTGGTCAGTGGAGGCCTAGTGGAAGGAGGGACCGCAGACAGTCTTCGAAGGCCTAACATAATAAAATGGGCCGGCTGTAGGCACTTTATAATTGGTTCCAGGGGTACACGGGCAGCAGTGGTCTGGTCAACGGAGGCCGATTGTAATGAGTGTCTGCCAGTTAGTAGTCCAAAACAACAAATAAATGTGAATGTCTCGCATTAAAACAAAACAAAAACACTAAAGGGTGCAATCATTAGGTTCAGGGGTGGGATCCTCTGCGTTGTTTCAGACCTACTAATTTAGCGCAAAGTATTTACTGTGGTAAATAGAGGACACTGCCCCTGACTATGTTAAGTACCATCATACATGTCAACACAATGGTATTGTCAGTGGCAGGTATGGAAGGATGTCAGCGCATAGACTAAACATTGGTGGAAGTGTGAGAGATAACTGTGGAAGTGGTAGAGCAATGTTTGACCTGGGGGTGGGTGAACTCTCTTGTGGCCGGCGGTACAGGCCCAGGGCCCCTCATGTTACAACAGTGTGTCTGATGTTGGGTGCGCACCACCACCGCCAGAGACACTTTATTGTACTATGAGGGACCCAGTAGCAATGCCGTCGACCAAAAGCGAGCACACCCACCTCTTCAGACAAACAGCAGTCTCACGGGTGCTTGCGCCAAGTCGCGATACCACAGCCCCGTGTGGGGAGTTTGGCCATTTAGGGAGGTGTAAACATGTCGTATGCTGGACAATCAGCTGCAGCAAATTAGACATTAGAAAAGTAATTCACAGTAGTCCACAGGCAAGAGCTTTTCATAGGAAAGCTAGGTGTCGGCCGGGCAAGGTGGGGCAAAAGATTTCGAAATCCAGTTGTGGTTCATTTTAATGAATGTTAGATCATCAACATTTTGGGTAGCCAGACGAGTCCTTTTTTCGGTTAATATTGAACCTGCAGCACTGAATACTCTTTCTGATAGGACACTAGCTGCCGGCCAAGCAAGCTCCTGCAATGCATATTCTGCCAATTCTGGCCAGGTGTCTAATTTTGATGCCCAGTAATCAAATGGGAATGACGGTTGAGGGAGAACATCGATAAGGGATGAAAAATAGTTAGTAACCATACTGGACAAATGTTGTCTCCTGTCACTTTCAATTGATGCAGCAGTACCTGTCCTGTCTGCGGTCATAGCAAAATCACTCCACAACCTGGTCAGAAAACCCCTCTGTCCAACGCCACTTCTGATGTGTGCACCCCTAACACTCCTAGTCTGCTGGCCCCTGGAGCTCGTGTGAGAACGATCACGTGCGCTGTGTGCTGGGAATGCCTGAAGCAAACGGTCAACAAGAGTTGATTGTTTGGTTGCTAATATTAGTTCCAAGTTCTCATGTGGCATAATATTTTGCAATTTGCCTTTATAGCGTGGATCAAGGAGGCAGGCCAACCAGTAATCGTCATCGTTCATCATTTTCGTAATGCGTGTGTCCCTTTTTAGGATACGTAAGGCATAATCCGCCATGTGGGCCAAAGTTCCAGTTGTCAAATCTCCGGTTGTGATTGGTTGAGGGGCAGTTTCAGGCAAATCTACGTCCCTTGTGTCCCTCAAAAAACCAGAACCCGGCCTTGCCACGCAACCAATTTCCAGTGCCCCCGGGAAAGCTTCCTCATTAAAAATAAACTCATCCCCATCATCCTCCTCGTCCTCCACCTCCTCTTCGCCCGCTACCTCGTCCTGTACACTGCCCTGACCAGACAATGGCTGACTGTCATCAAGGCTTTCCTCTTCCTCTGGTGCAGACGCCTGATCCTTTATGTGCGTCAAACTTTGCATCAGCAGACACATTAGGGGGATGCTCATGCTTATTATGGCGTTGTCTGCACTAACCAGCCGTGTGCATTCCTCAAAACACTGAAGGACTTGACACATGTCTTGTATCTTCGACCACTGCACACCAGACAACTCCATGTCTGCCATCCTACTGCCTGCCCGTGTATGTGTATCCTCCCACAAAAACATAACAGCCCGCCTCTGTTGGCACAGTCTCTGAAGCATGTGCAGTGTTGAGTTCCACCTTGTTGCAACGTCTATGATTAGGCGATGCTGGGGAAGGTTCAAAGACCGCTGATAGGTCTGCATACGGCTGGAGTGTACAGGCGAACGTCGGATATGTGAGCCAAGTCCACGCACTTTGAGGAGCAGGTCGGAGAACTCAGGATAAGTTTTCAATAAGCACTGCACCACCAGGTTTAAGGTGTGAGCCAGGCAAGGAATGTGTTTCAGTTGGGAAAGGGAGATGGCAGCCATGAAATTCCTTCCGTTATAACTCACTACCTTGCCTGCCTCAAGATCTACTGAGCCCAGCCACGACTGCGTTTCTTGTTGCAAGAACTCGGACAGAACTTCCACGGTGTGTCTGTTGTCGCCCAAACACTTCATAGCCAATACAGCCTGCTGACGCTTGCCAGTAGCTGGCCCATAATGGGACCACTGGTGTGCAACAGTGTCATCTGCCAATGGAGTGGTTGGCCGACTGCGGTCTGTGGAAGTGCTGTCGCTTCTGCAGGAGGACGAGGAGGAGGAGGAGGGGGTGTGAACGCCTACAGCCAACTGTTTCCTAGACCGTGGGCTAGGCACAACTGTCCCGAAATTGATGTCCGCTGTGGACCCTGCATCCACCACATTCACCCAGTGTGCCGTGATGGCCACATAACGTCCCTGGCCATGCCTACTGGTCCATGCATCTGTAGTCAGGTGCACCTTTGTACTCACAGATTGCCTGAGTGCATGGACGATGCGCTGTTTAGCATGCTGGTGCAGGGCTGGGATGGCTTTTCTGGCAAAAAAGTGTCGACTGGGTAGCTCGTATCGGGGTTCAGCGTACTCCATCAGGGCTTTGAAAGCTTCGCTTTCAACTAACCGGTAGGGCATCATCTCTAACGAGATTAGTCTAGCTATGTGGGCGTTAAAACCCTGTGTACGCGGATGCGAGGATAAGTACTTCCTTTTTCTAACCAGAGTCTCATGTAGGGTGAGCTGGACTGGAGAGCTGGAGATCGTGGAACTTTCGGGTGTGCCGGTGGACATCGCAGACTGAGAGACGGTTGGAGACGGTATTGTTTCCGCCGGTGCCCTAGATGCAATATTTCCTCCTACAAAACTGGTGATTCCCTGACCCTGACTGCTTTTGGCTGGCAAAGAAACCTGCACAGATACTGCCGGTGGTGTGGAAAATGGTGGCCTTACAGTGACGGAAGGGATGTTGCGTTGCTGACTAGCTTCATTGGCTGAGGGTGCTACAACCTTAAGGGACGTTTGGTAGTTAGTCCAGGCTTGAAAATGCATGGTGGTTAAGTGTCTATGCATGCAACTAGTATTGAGACTTTTCAGATTCTGACCTCTGCTTAAGCTAGTTGAACATTTTTGACAGATGACTTTGCGCTGATCAATTGGATGTTGTTTAAAAAAATGCCAGACTGCACTCTTCCTAGCATCGGATCCCTTTTCAGGGATTGCAGACTGAGCTTTAACCGGATGGCCACGCTGTCCTCCAACAGGTTTTGGCTTTGACACGCGTTTTGGCCCAGATACGGGACCGGCAGATGGAACCTGTTGCGATGTTGATGCCTGCTGCGGCCCCTCCTCCACCTCCGCTTCTGAACTACTGCCGCCTGCACCCTGTTCCCCCAATGGCTGCCAATCGGGGTCAACAACTGGGTCATCTATTACCACCTCTTCGAGCTCGTGTGCAACTTCGTCTGTGTCACCGTGTTGGTCGGTGGTATAGCGTTCGTGGCGGGGCAATATAGTCTCATCAGGGTCTGATTGTGGATCAGTACCCTGATAGGGCAATGTTGTGGTCTGAGTCAAAGGAGCAGCATAGTACTCTGGCTGTGGCTGTGCATCAGTGCACTCCATGTCAGAATCTACTTGTAATGGGCATGACCTGTTAAGTGTTTCACTTTCTAAGCCAGGGACGGTATGTGTAAAGAGCTCCATCGAGTAACCCGTTGTGTCGCCTGCTGCATCCTTCTCTCTTGTTGTTGTTTTTGCTGAAGACGACAAGGAAGCGACTTGTCCCTGACCGTGAACATCCACAAGCGACGCGCTGTTTTTACATTTACCAGTTTCAGAAGAGGAGGCAAAAGAGCTAGAGGCTGAGTCAGCAAGGTAAGCCAAAACTTGCTGTTGCTGCTCCGGCTTTAAAAGCGGTTTTCCTACTCCCAGAAAAGAGAGCGTTCGAGGCCTTGTGTAGCCAGACGACGAACCTGTCTCCACAGCTCCAGACTTAGGTGTAATATTTTTATCCCCACGACCACCTGATGCTCCACTACCACTACCATCATTACCAGCTGACAATGAACGCCCACGGCCACGACCTCTTGCACCAGAATTCCTCATTGTTTTAAAAACTTAACCAAAGTAACTTTATTTGTTGCTGTCAAACAACTTACACGGTGAGCTATAACTTCAGTATGATTTCAATATCCCTTTACAGGTTGGTGAGACCACAAGGAAAATAAGGCCCAATGTTACACACTCTGTTTTCTGTGGCACCAAATCACAGGGTTGCCACACACGCAGGACTGTCACTCAAGCACAAATGTCAATATTAATCTCCCACTGTTTTATTTTTTTTATTTTTTTTCAGGGAGACTTTAGAAACCAAATAAGATAAAATGATTTTTTCAGGGACAATTTAGAAACCAAATAATAAAAAAAAGGCTTTCTATGGCCCACTGAGTGAGAGATGGCACACACAGGAGTCAGGAGTGGCACACAAGCCCTGAGGCCAATACTTTTCTCCCACTGATTGATGTAGTGATTTTTTTTCAGGTAGATTTTAGAACCCAAATCAAGCAAAAAAAAAAATGGCTTTCTATGGCCCACTGAGTGAGAGATGGCACACACAGGAGTCAGGAGTGGCACACAAGCCCTGAGGCCAATATTTTTCTCCCACTGATTGATGTAGTGATTTTTTTTCAGGTAGCTTTTAGAACCCAAATAAAGCAAAAAAATAAATAGGCTTTCTATGGCCCACTGAGTGAGAGATGGCACACACAGGAGTCAGGAGTGGCACACAAGCCCTGAGGCCAATATTTTTCTCCCACTGATTGATGTAGTGATTTTTTTTCAGGTAGATTTTAGAACCCAAATCAAGCAAAAAAATAAATAGGCTTTCTATGGCCCACTGAGTGAGAGATGGCATACACAGGAGTCAAGAGTGGCACCCAAGCCCTGAGGCCAATATTTTTCTCCCACTGATTGATGTAGTGATTTTTTTTCAGGTAGATTTTAGAACCCAAATCAAGCAAAAAAATAAATAGGCTTTCTATGGCCCACTGAGTGAGAGATGGCACACACAGGAGTCAGGAGTGGCACACAAGCCCTGAGGCCAATATTTTTCTCCCACTGATTGATGTAGTGATTTTTTTTCAGGTAGATTTTAGAACCCAAATCAAGCAAAAAAATAAATAGGCTTTCTATGGCCCACTGAGTGAGAGATGGCACACACAGGAGTCAGGAGTGGCACACAAGCCCTGAGGCCAATATTTTTCTCCCACTGATTGATGTAGTGATTTTTTTTCAGGTAGATTTTCGAACCCAAATCAAGCAAAAAAATAAATAGGCTTTCTATGGCCCACTGAGTGAGAGATGGCACACACAGGAGTCAGGAGTGGCACACAAGCCCTGAGGCCAATATTTTTATCCCACTGATTCATGTAGTGATTTTTTTTCAGGTAGATTTTAGAACCAAAATCAAGCAAAAAAATAAATAGGCTTTCTATGGCCCACAATTTGAGAGAGAGAGATGGCACACCCAGGAGTCAAGACTGGCACACAAGCAGAAAGGGCAATATTAATCTCCCACTGTTTTATTTTTTTTATTTTTTTTCAGGGAGACTTTAGAAACCAAATAAGATAAAATGATTTTTTCAGGGACAATTTAGAAACCAAATAATAATAAAAAAAAGGCTTTCTATGGCCCACTGAGTGAGAGATGGCACACACAGGAGTCAGGAGTGGCACACAAGCCCTGAGGCCAATATTTTTCTCCCAATGATTGATGTAGTGATTTTTTTTCAGGTAGATTTTAGAACCTAAATCAAGCAAAAAAATAAATAGGCTTTCTATGGCCCACTGAGTGAGAGATGGCACACACAGGAGTCAGGAGTGGCACACAAGCCCTGAGGCCAATATTTTTCTCCCACTGATTGATGTAGTGATTTTTTTTCAGGTAGATTTTAGAACCCAAATCAAGCAAAAAAATAAATAGGCTTTCTATGGCCCACTGAGTGAGAGATGGCACACACAGGAGTCAGGAGTGGCACACAAGCCCTGAGGCCAATATTTTTCTCCCACTGATTGATGTAGTGATTTTTTTTCAGGTAGATTTTCGAACCCAAATCAAGCAAAAAAATAAATAGGCTTTCTATGGCCCACTGAGTGAGAGATGGCACACACAGGAGTCAGGAGTGGCACACAAGCCCTGAGGCCAATATTTTTCTCCCACTGATTGATGTAGTGATTTTTTTTCAGGTAGATTTTAGAACCCAAATCAAGCAAAAAAATAAATAGGCTTTCTATGGCCCACTGAGTGAGAGATGGCACACACAGGGATGGCACTCTAGCAGAAATGCCAATCTTAATCTCCCACAAAAAAACAAAAAAAAAAACAGGGACTGTCCTACAATTACTATCTCCCTGCAGTAATCTCAGCCAGGTATGGCAGGCAGCAATAAGGAGTGGACTGATGCACAAATTAAATAAAAAGTGTGGACAAACAAAAAAGATAGCTGTGCAGAAAGGAAGGAACAAGAGGATTTGTGCTTTGAAAAAAGCAGTTGGTTTGCACAGTGGCATACACACAGCAATGCACCTATCAGGGAGCCTTCTAGGGCAGCCCAATGAGCTACAGCGCTGAGGAAAAAAAAAATTAAAAAATGTAGCTTCCACTGTCCCTGCACACCAAAGGTGGTGTTGGACAGTGGAAATCGCTACAGCACAAGCGGTTTGGTGGTTAATGGACCCTGCCTAACGCTCTCCCTGCTTCTAACGAACCGGCAGCAACCTCTCCCTACGCTCAGATCAGCAGCAGTAAGATGGCAGGCGGCCGGAACGCCCCTTTATAGCCCCTGTGACGCAGCAGAAAGCAAGCCAATCACTGCAATGCCCTTCTCTAAGATGGTGGGGAC
Organism: Ranitomeya variabilis; assembly: GCF_051348905.1. Classification (NCBI taxonomy): domain Eukaryota; kingdom Metazoa; phylum Chordata; class Amphibia; order Anura; family Dendrobatidae; genus Ranitomeya; species Ranitomeya variabilis. The sequence continues at coordinate 560,670,678 of NC_135234.1, forward strand.
CAGGACCTATGTCATCACGCTGCCCACACTCTGCGTTCACCTTCATTGGCTGAGAAATGGCGCTTTTCGCGTAATTGAAATGCGACTTTGGCGCGAAAGTCGCGTACCGCATGGCCGACCCCGCACAGGGGTCGGATCGGGTTTCATGAAACTCGACTTTGCCAAAAGTCGGCGACTTTTGAAAATGAATGACCCGTTTCGCTCAACCCTAGGCCTGAGCTCACCAATCACGCCTTGGAGATCTTGTTGTGCCCCGCAGCCAGCGTTCTCTCTGAACGTGTGTTCAGCGCTGCTGGTGGTGTGCTGACAGATAAGCGCACACGGCTGTCCAATGACATTGTAGACAGACTAACGTTCATCAAGATGAACAAATCCTGGATCCGCAAGGACTTTTCTACCCCTGTGTCATCTTGGGGAGACTAAAAGCTTGATGATTTTTGAAAATCACCTCACCAACCATTTTAAAAACTCTGGTGAAATTGATGCCATTTAAGTGGTGTCTGTGGACGAATTTTTTGAAAAAATGGAGACTATTTTATTTAGTCCCCTTGCTGAGTTTTGCATGACGTTGCCATCATCAATTCCAGGTGGGTGGGGTCTTCTGCAGAGTTGTTTACTCATACTATGGCCTGGGATTCAGAGGTCTGCTCCAAAGCTTCAGTGTCTGCTAGTCAGCAGACTAGCCCAGCCACCCACCGCCTGTTTACCTAAGTACTATTTTGTAATGGCATCTAGCCCAGGAAATCCTTTTGGGCCTAGTAGAATTTAGTGCTACTCAGCAGCGTACCCCACCCATGAAGCAAGCTACACCGCCTGTTTACCTAAGTACTATTTTTTAACGGCATCTAGCCCAGGAAATCCTTTTGGGCCTAGTAGAATTTAGTTCTACTCAGCTGCGTACCCCACCCATGAAGCAAGCTACACCGCCTGTTTACCTAACTACTATTTTGTAACGGCATCTGGCCCAGGAAATCCTTTTGGGCCTAGTAGCAATTTCTACTTCTCAGCTGAGTACCCCACTCATGAAGCAAGCTACACCGCCTTCTTTCTCTCTCAATCTAACCCCTCAGCTCTGGGGTTTCCACTCTCCCTCCAGCTCTCTCCTTCTCACAGGTGGACTACCGCGTGTTTTCACACTGTGGCAAATCTTTTGGGCCCAGGCATAAGAAGTCATCGAGGTAATGGATAATATGTGCCACCTTACAAACGTCCATGACTACACATTCGAGGAAGCAACTAAACGCCTCAAATAGTGAGCAGGATATGGAGCGCCCCATGGGCAAACAGTGATCTATGTAGTATGCTCCTTCACAGATGCAGCCCAATGGGAGGACATTATTCGGAGGCACAGGTAGTAACCAGAACGCCCCCTCAATGTCTGTTTTGTCCATTAGGGTTCCCCTTACCAACTTCTTGACCCGCCTGATTGCTTTGTCAAAGGAGGTACAGTACATAGTACTGTACTTGGTTCCGCATTGATGTTGTCGTTTACTGACCTGCCCCTTGGATATGACAAATGGTGGATTAGTCTGAATGTATTGGGTTCATTTTTTGCACAACTCCCAATTGGAGGTACCACTACGTCTTCTAAGGAAAATGTTCTGAATGGACCCGCCGCCATTCTACCTAAAGATATTTCTTTTTTCTTTTTTTTGTCAAGACGTCTGGGTGTTGGTAGAGTGAGTTTAGATTTTTACTCCAGCCTTTCTTGATTTTAGAAGGGCATGACATGCCTATATCTGTGTCTCCTCCTCCTTTTACTCCTCCACCTCTTTTCTTTTCGCATGACTATATGTAGTTGTGACTTTTCCATGTGTTTGTTGTGTCTTCTGAGCAGTTTGTCAGCTTTTGGACACCTTTTAAGGTGTTCGACGAACCGAACCTAACCTAACCCGAACACTAGGGAGGTGGCTCATCTCTATTCAAGACCCTAAAGACGACGACCCTGAAGACCACCCCTAAGACGACGACCCCAGAGACGACGACCCTGAGACGATGACCCTGGAGACAACGACCCTGAAGACCACCCCGAAGACGACGACGACCCCGGAGACGACGACCCTGGAGATGTCAACCCTGGAGACGACGACCCTGAAGACCGAGAAGCAGAAGAACAAGAAGCTGCAGAACAAAGAGCAGAAGAACATTAAGCATAAGACTAAAAATCAGAGCAAAAGATATTATCCAAATTATAAGCAGAAGAAGACTAAGCAGTGTATGGGGGTGAGTCCATTCCTCCTCGTGGTGCCCCTGGAAAAAGCCTGCTGCTGCAGGCCAAACTGAACGCGGACAAATCCTGTTGTAACTCTTTTGTGACAGGCAGAACGGAAGGTGTAATCTTCAAACTTTTATAGATAACAACAACAGGAATGCCTGTCACAAATAAGAATATGATGAAGAAGTAGAATATGAAGAAGAATAATAGTTTTATAAAAAGAATGTGAAGAATGTAACAAAAAAGAATAATAGGAAGAAGGTGAAGAAGAAGATGAATAAGGTGAAGAAGAAGTTGATGTAAAAGATGCTGCTGCTGAGGATGATGAAGAAGAAAGTGTCGGAGAAGAAAAAAAGAAGGTGAAGAGCATGGAATTAGTGAAACATCAATATCTGTCAAAATATAAAAAATCTTAACATAGTCAATATCTTTGTAACTCCTGACGTCTTAAAAAAAAAAATTATTCCTGCTATTCCATTTGATTGGGCTAAACCTCTATGCCTTTAATGTCTCCTCCACCTCCCCCAATACATCCTACATTATTCTTAGTTGTTTTCCTTCATGTAGAATGAACCTAAAAGGAAAGAAAGGGTTTATTTTAATTCCGATATTTTGGTCCCGTTGACTTGCATTGGTATTGGGTATCGGTATCGGCGATATCCGATATTTTTTGAATATCGGCCGATCCAATCCAATACCGATACTTTTCAATATCGGAAGGTGTCGCTCAACACTAACCACCACAGAAGTGGATAATAATTCCTTAACAATTAGGTTCACAAAGTCTTGAAAGACTGCGGGAGCATTGCAGAGACCGATTGACATGACCAAATACTCATAATGAGTAGTGTTGAAGACCACCTCCTCTAGCTTCATTATCATCCCCGGCACCTGCTCATTAAGTTTTTTTTTCTGGCATGCGCAGTGGCACTGTCCTTCGTACTTACAACGCAGGCGCCGGGGACGATAATGAAGCAAGAGAAGGAGGCGCCCGGTGCGCACAGGCCCGGAGTGGTGACTGGGAGGCGTCTGGTTAGGAAGGAAAGACCTGCCTCCCTGGCAATTTCAGGGTATGAGGGGCACATTTTGTAGACGTTTATTTCAGCGTGTGCAGGGAGCATAACTAGCAGAGCCACCTTGTCAGAATGCAGCATTTGTACTGCACAAGGTGGCTCTTTTAGTTACAAACGCCTGAGGGGGTGACAGGTTCCCTTTAAGAGGAGAGACTTTGTGCAGCAGGCCTTCATGGTAAAATATCTTCTAGGAAACCACTGCTAAGGACAGGCAACAAGCAGAAGAGACTTGTTTGGGCTAAAGAACACAAGGAATGGACATTAGACCAGTGGAAATCTGTGCTTTATTCTGATGAGTCCAAATTGGAGATCTTTGGTTCCAACCACCGTGTCTTTGTGCGACACAGAAAAGGCGAACAGATAGACTCTACATGCCTGGTTCTCACCGTGAAGCATGGAGAAGGTGTGATGGTGTGAGGGTGCTTTGCTGGTGACACTGTTGGGGATTTACTCAAAATTGAAGGCATACTGAACCAGCATGGCTACCACAGCATCTTGCAGCAGCATGCTCTTCCATCCGGTTTGCATTTACTTGAACCATCATTTATTTTTCCACAGGACAATGACCCCAAACACACCTCCAGGCTGTGTAAGGGCTATTTGACCAAGAAGGAGAGTGATGGGGTGCTAGCCCAGATAACCTGACCTCCACAGTCACCAAACCTGAACCCAATCGAGATGGTTTGGGGTGAGCTGGACCACTGAGTGAAGGCAAAAGGGCCAACAAGTGCTAAGCATCTCTGGGAACTCCTTCAAGATTGTTGGAAGACCAGTCCCAGTGACAACCTCTTGAAGCTCATCTAGAGAATGCCAAGAGTGTGCAAAGCAGTCATCAAAGCAAAAGTTGGCTACTTTGAAGAACCTAGAATATAAAACATATTTTCAGTTGTTTCACACTTTTTTGTTAATATTTTGTATATAATTCCACATGTGTTAATTCATAGTTTTGATGCCTTCAGTGTGAATGTACAATTTTCATAGTCATGAAAATACAGAAAAATCTTTAAATGAGAAGGTGTGTCCAAACTTTTGGTCTGTACTGTACTTGGATGAGAATATAGGCCCCACGCAAATCCAACTTTGTCAACACCCTAGCACCCCACAGCCTATCAAAGAGCTCAGAGATTAGAGACAGAGAGTATTTATTTTTAATAGTATTTGCGTTTAAACCCCTACAATCAATGGAAGGCCGTAATTCTCCATTTTTCTTCTGGACGAAGAAGAAACCAGCCCCAGCCGGAGACACCAACTTTCTGATAAACCCCCTCTCCAAGTTTTCCTTGATGTACTCAGACATAGCCTCCGTGTCCGGGAGAGACATTGGATAGACATGCCCATGAGGGGGCTCAGCTCTCGGAATGAGGACTATAGGGAAGTCATAGGGGCGATGAGGAGGAAAAGTCTCTGCGGCCTTCTTGGAGAAGACATTGGTGTACTCTCAGTAAAGCCTGGGTTAGGTCAGGTGTGACCTCAGATGACCCGATGGAAACTTGGGCCTCATGACAGTGTCTCTTACATGAATTACGTCAACCTGGTATGCTCCCTGTTGCCCAATCGATCCAAGGAGAATGATGACGCAACCAGGAGAAAACCAAAAGTACCTCATCTATGCCCTCAGAGAGTACCAGGAAAGAGATTTTCTCCTGATACTCAGGGGGTACCTAAAGGGTAAGGGATATCATTTGATGTACAATTTGATTAGGGAGTGTGGACCTATTTACCACACGAATGGTGATCGGGCTATAGAGCCTGACCAAGGGGATAGCGTGCCACAGAAGAAAGGCAGAAGACAAAAAATTTCCCTCAGCCCCAGAATCCACACAAGCCACTGCAGAGAAGGAAGTTGACCCAAGAGTCAATGAAACTTTAAAAGTTAATTTGGAGGACATATCTACCGTGTCTAGTGAACCGCCTCCGATAGCCACTAGATGCGGTCATTTCCCTGGCACAAGCAGACAGAGGGATATCCACTGGCAACACCCACACAAAAATGATACAAGCGCACCGGTGTGCACCTCTGAGAGCCTTTTATACATTAGACTCATGTCCAGTCAGACAGGACCTTGCCCGTGGACCAAACCGGAGCTGCCACATCACCAGAGTAGCTGACGTCCATCCACCACTGAGAAGACGTCACCCCATGGACATGCTCAGTAAGGTGACTTCTGGACTTAGACTCCAGAGTGGCAGGTTGCTACTGTATACACTGATTACAAAGGCCTTGGCTGGATAGCCTGCAGTAACCAACCATATCCCATGTACCTGAGCTAGATGCTGGGACCGACATCTATGCTGAGCAGCTCCTGCAGTGGCCAAATCCCAATGGGAGACCGACGAGGCAGACAAGGCTTGGAATCTACACCTTGCAGCGGAAAAATCCCGTCGCCTAACGCAGTGTCTCCCAACTTTTGTTCTGCCCACAGCTTTTATGTCTCCCGCCAGTATAGTCTGTATTCACAGTTTATGTTCCTCCAGACAAAGAATACCGCAACCGTAGCTAGTTTATCCAGAGTGGAGTTTGGAAGGTAATCCATAAATGTTCAGTTTTTCAATTAACCTGCATATTTGTCCTAAATTGTGTAGATTAGTTAACTGCAGTGGGCTGCTGCAATATGTATTCAACAGGGATTTCACAAATTAACATAAAAGAGTCAACGTCTGGGTTTATATGAAACGATGGCTCAATTGAAGCTTCTGAGACACAAACAAAAATAATGGAATGATTGCTTTCCTAGTTACTAATCTGGTGTCTGTCTGATATATACTTAATATCAAGTCTGCATATTTTCCTCTGCTTACTGTAACTGAATGGAAACATATATTCCTGAAGCTGAACATTTTGTACAAGAAATTTATGCACCTTAAACTGACAAGCAAGCCAATGTCTAAGAAAACACTACAATAAGATCAACGTAACCGGTGCTCCCTGCTGCAAAAAATATGCATCCCTTGGAGTCATAGACTCCTCCATTGGTCCAATAGTCTTTATTCTGTGGCCAGACGCTCACACTATCTAACTATGGCCTTGCACACAGTACAAGATGACCCTACAAGTAAGCCCATGTGAAACGTACATCAGAGTTGCATACACTAACTTCTTGCACAGGGAGCAACGGGTGAGCAACAGACTTTTACCATATTCTTTTTTATTAGAATCTATATTCTAACCTGTTACAATATTATCTACTTAGCATTGGTAATTTTTGTCCTTTTTCTCACTGTGGACATTACTATGTGTTTCATCTTTGAAATGATCATATACTAGGTATTTTTGCTGCTTTTACCTCTACAGTACATTCATTATGTATTGTATCATGGTGTTTTTGCTTGTCTTCACCCTTAATTTGGTTCATTATTGTGTTTCATGTCATTCAAATAAAATTTGGAATTTTATTTAGTTCGCAGTTGCATGACTCCCTGTTTTAATAGGATATATATATTCATGAACTCAGTACAACTCTGCCCCCACCAGTGATTGGCAGCTTTCTGTGTACACTATACATGGCTAGAAGTCTGTCATTCAATCCTGTGGGCAGGGTTATACAGAGCTCAGCATTCAGAGATCTGCAGCATAGAAAACAGTGAATTTACCAAAATAACAGCATTCAGACCAGAAAGTGACACAGCACTGGAATCAAGGTCTCCGTCTCTACATTATGCTTCTTTCAGATGGGTAGAAAAAATCAGGTAACAGATTTCATTTAACTAGGTAGGCATTTCTAGTGTTACAAGAGCGGGACAAAGATGTGTATCAGGCAGCATAAAAACAGTGAATGTGGGTGGTTAGTATGGCTTCTGTTATTAAATGTATTAATGATTTATACTCATTGGACAACGCTTTTACTGCAATTGAGGCAGTTCTTTTGAAAATCTTGATGATAAAACCCTTGGCATGTCACAGAAGTTTTTACCACAAACTGTGCTACTTCTTATGTGTACACTATCTTTGAAATCTTATGGATCAGTATTTACAAACTACCACAATGTTTTTTACTTTTAGATTTTTGTTTTCACACCAGAAGCAAAATAATCAATTATACAAATTAGATGAGCAAAGCAATAGATTTAACTCAACTGACATTTTACCAGTTGACAAAATGCCTGTTATGGAGCTGAAAATCTGCACTTCAGAAAAATACCGCAAAAACAGAATTTCCAAAATTTGCAGTCTCTACTTAAAATAATACCTAATCATTTATTATTGCAAAAACGATAGGATGATAGGGAAGCATTGTTTTATAATAAAAAAAATGCTTAGTAAATGTGAGAAACATTTATATAACTCAGTTTTCCTCTGCATAGCAAGCTCTGCTGTATACAATTGGTGACCTACAACAATGTGTTAGCGTTTTATTTTATAGCGTATTTAGCTTTTTACATTTGTTACAATACTCAGCTTTTCTGTTGCTTGGCAACTGGTTCCTTTATTTCTGTACTAAAGGCTTCAATAGTTTTCTTTTGTAAAAATTGAGCTAAATGTCTATCATGTTGGCTCCTTGCAGAGACTATGTGGATTGTTAGCACAGAAAAAATATCCTGTTAATCTTAACTAGAACAATTGCTTGGCCTGCGGATATATAAGATCATGTAAAATAAAATTAATTGGGTTAATCTCCATTCTAAATTGCTTTCTAAAAATGGTTAGCAGAATAAATATAAAAAGTAAGAAAATACATTCTTGTTGTAAAGGCTGCATATTTTTACATTAGTCACAAGTATATAATACAATAAAGGCCTTATGAGTGTCAAACACCAATTTTTAAGGATGAGAAAAACTCTTTAATCATATCCCAGAAATGAATGTAAATATACATCCAGTTTGCAAGTGACTTCTCACATGCAGTCATATAATTACATGTGCTCGATGGCACGGGCTCAATGGTTGTGCCCATGCTGTAGTAGGAGCAAGCTGCTATATGCATACTACTGCATGTGATGAGACTTGACATAGCGCTATTGCTTTAATCTCTCAGATATCACTGTCAGTAGTGTTAACTTTGTCAGCATTCTCTTTTTGTCAGCATATTGGCCCACCTAAAGTGTGTTCTCTGTGGTGTTGATTAGCAGTGAGTGAACCCTGGATGTTCTGCCAAACATTTTACAAAAAGTTTGGTTTGGATTCCAAAACAGCATCCAAACCCTATTCAGATGAATGTGGAGCCTGAACATCTGTTGTTTGCCACACTCTCATCTGCATGACAGCAAGGCAAACACTAATTCTGATTGGAAGTAAGATCATTACTGCCGGTCAGAGAGCGGCGGCTCCCACACCGTCAGATGACAGCATGAGCCAGCAGCTATGACCGGCGCTAAATAGTTTACCTACTGTCATGGAGGTGATGGCTGATTAGAGAGTACTACTCCCATCAGCCTATGACTGCTGCTGCTAATAACAGCGAGAGCAGGTGCCATTAATGACAGTATTTATCAGATGGTGCCTGCGCTATAAATATTTTTTTTATGTATTTATGTGGGGTCTGTAATATTTTTGATAAGCTGCATGGCAAAACTGAATGCTGAAGGCTGCAACTCTCAACTAGCTTCATCATGGCTGGTTATCAAGACTAGATGGGTCCCCATTCCAATTTTTTTAAATTATTTAAATAAATAATTAAAAAAAAACAGCATGGGGTTCCCACATTATAATTATTGACAATCAGCTGTGCTAAAGCAGACAGTTGGGGCTGGTATTGTCAGGCTGGTAAGGGGCCATGGATATTATTCCTCTCCAGTCTTAAAAGAGCAGCCTGCAGCCAGCTCAGAAAAGGTGTATCTATTAGATGCGTCAATTCTGGTGCTTTGTCCAGCTATTCCCACTTGCCCTGTGGTGGTGGCAAGTGTGGTTATTTGTGGGATTGATGTAACCTTTGTACTGTCAGGTGACATTAAGCACACAGTTTAGTAATAAAGAGGTATCTATAAGATCCTATCCATTACTAACGCCATATTCATATTGTAAATAAAAAAACAGAAAAAATTCTTTCATTCAAAAAAAGAATTCACAGTTTTGTAAATTTATTTTAAAAAAATATAAAATTATAAGCAACAAAAATACTCAGCTTATGCCAAATCCACTGATGACCATGTTCCCTGTAAAAAAAAAAAAGATAAAATAAACTAGCATATTCATCATCTGTCCAAAGAGCAATTAATCCATACGGTCCCACAACGATTGGATGATTTGGAGAGCATCCGCCAACCGACACACACTAACAGAAGTGTAATCGCTCTTGTCAGTGTTTAGCTCTGAGTTCCCGCAGTGTGAAAGCTCAAAACAATTCATAGTTGTACTCCGGTGAACTAACTTATGGCATCGCTGTTTGATAACTTATTCATGGAGCGAACAATGCGTAAGTGAGTTCACCAGAGTTCAGCTATGAACTCCGGTGAAGTTTTTTCATTGCGGTAGCTCAGCACTAGACACTGAAAGGAGCGATTACGCTGCCATCAGGATGTTTCACTGTGGGGATGGTCTTGTTGGAGTGATGAGTAGTGATGAGCGAATTTGCTTGGAAAGCGATCCCCAAACATAAATTTGGCACTAATATGGCACATTCGGATTTGTTATTGGAAACACAAACAAAATTTCATAAAATCAGAAAAAATTCAATAATATTCAGTAAAAGTGCGGGGAAAATTTTTGTGCAGCCACAAAAGTATTTTCAGCACTTTAGCTACAATAATTGTGTTGTATCATGAGAGTTCAGTACATGTTTGATGAGGGGACAGGGTTTGCAGAGCTCAGAGGCATGGCATTATTGTAAAAAGTATTTTTTTCCTAATTTTATGTGTGCACATTGTGGCTAGCCAATCAGGGTGCAAGAAACAACCACAATGTCCTGACACAATGGCTTGTGTCATTGGCTGCTGAAATCACATGTCCCTCTCCATATAAATAGTGGACATCTTGTTTTAGCACCATTTTGACATTGTAACAGCACAGAGAGGCTGCTCCTGATGCTGGCACTGTTAGCAGCAAGATTTTAGCTAGTTAGCTAGGCAGTTGTACATCAGTCAGATAGTGTAGCTAGCTAGTGTCCTTTGTGGCTGTTAAATTTACCTTCCAGCATTTTTTTGTCATTACTGAGGCCCACTGACAAAGCCAGCAGAGGACAAGTCCTACAAGTGCACTGCTTCTATTGTGCTCCGTGCATGAGTATATCATTCTAAATACTATTTTTTTCACTAGCTAAATGTGAAACAGCCTGCTGTATCCCATGCTCTAGTTTTGAGGCGGTGATATGAACCTGTCTGCAAACCTAAGCCAGATTTTTAAAAAATTATATTTTTTTTCTGTTGCTGAATAAGATATAGCCCCAGTATCCCACGTTGTCATTTAGTGCTGTGGTGATATGAAACTGTCTTCAGACCAAAAGCACATTAAAAAAAAAGTATAATTTTTCAGTTTGAAAAAGTTAGACAGCCCGCCATAACACACGTTGTCATTTTGTTGGGTTGAAATTAAGCTGTACAGGCCTGATCCAGAGGCCACCTAAAAAATGTTCTGTTCCTAGAGTCATACAGTAGGGGACCTGACTTTAAAATACTTTGTAGCACCTAGTGTGTAATAGAGGCCTGATCTAGAGGCCAAAAAATGTTCTCTTCCTAGTGTCATACAGTAGGGGAGCTGTCTTTAACATAGTTTGTAGCATCTAGTGTGTTATAGAGGCCTAATCCAGAGGCCACAAAAAATTATGTTGTTCCTATTGTTATACAGTAGGAGACCTGACTTTAAAATAGTTTGTAGCATCTAGTTTGTTATATAGGCCTGTCAAATTGTTTGTAGCATATCTTTTTTGTCATACAGGCCTCATCCACACTCAAACAATTGTTTCTTCTGTGAATAACACCATACATCATGCCATATTTCACCTTTGAATTTACTTTTGCTGAAATTCAGTTACTTGCAGAGGTGGTGCAGAAATTAAAATCTAATTTTTTGCTGCTAATAATGTGCTCCTACCACGCTATCTGAGCAATTTGACTGGGAAAAGGTGGGTCCGTGGTGTAGGGGGAACTAGGCTTGATGTTCAAGGTATACAATACATGGGGTAGGTGGTAATGTTTGTGAAAGAACTAGTGAACCAACGTCACAACCTATCCAAAGAAAACTGACAACTTCTGTTATTTGATGGGCAACTCCACCACCTTTCTTTGGCAGATGCACAGTGGTATGCCTTGCTGATGAGGCCCAGGAAGAGCATGTGCTCGAGTGGATGGCAAGTCCATCTCAAGTGGCCTCTCCTTATCTTACTCCACCTCAATATCACACCCAGTACAGTCAACAGAGGTGGCACCCAAATTTCCCTTGTTTCTCCTGGCACCCAAATTTCCCTTGTTTCTCCCTTGTCACAACCCTCTAAGTGTACAACTAACTGTATGGAACCACAGATGGGTGAGACTGAAGAGCTGTTCACATAATCTATGCCATGGTCATCGGAGTCAAGAGAAGGAAATATTCACCGATGTCCAAAAAATTTTTTAGCTTGGATTTGGGATAGACAAAGTAGGGTCCAAAAAGCATCCTGATCCTTACCTGTCACAGCTGCAGCTCCTTGGGTCAACTGCCGGGTGCGAAACATCCAGGGGCCAAATGCTGGGGACAAAATGTGCGGGGGTGAAATGTACCCAGGGATGAACTGCTGGGGGCGAACTGCTGGGGGCGAACTGCTGGGGATGAACTGCTGGGGGCGAACTGCTGGGGGCGAAATGTGCGGGGGTGAAATGTGCGGGGGTAAAACATCCTGGGGGCCAAAGGCTGGGGACGAAATGTGCAGGGGCAAAATGTACCCAGGGGCGAACTGCTGGGGGCGAACTGCTGGGGGCAAACTGCTGGGGGCGAACTGCTGGGGGCAAGACATCCTAGAACCCTCTGCACCTCATGATTGCCACGCTCCCACAGCGGCATAGCCCACTCCAACGCCCTGTCCGACAAGAGAGATATAATGAATCCCACCTTTGCCTGCACTGTGGTGAAATGTGCAGCCAGGAGCTCGAGGTGTATTGCGCACTAGCTCACGAAACCCCTACAAGATTTACTATCACCAGAGTATTTATCTGGCAGTGGGAGGCGAGATAAGGTCGGAACAGGGGTGCGTTATGATCCTAGTGGTAGAGGATCTCAGGAGTTCCAGCTAAGTCCGCAAACACAAAAACCAGCTCATAGGGAAGTGGTAACTTGGCTGACCGCATATCTGATCCTGGCACAACAACTAGAAGTAGCCGGGGAACGTACCTACGTTGATTCTAGACATCTCGCACCAGCCGGAGAACTAACTAACCCTTTCAGAGAAAATAAGACCTCACTTGCCTCCAGAGAAAAGACCCCAAAGTTATTATACAAGCCCCCAACAAATAATAACGGTGAGGTAAGAAGAAAAGACAAACGTAAGAAAGAACTAGATTTAGCAAAGAGAGGCCCACTAATTAATAGCAGAAAATAGGAAGAGGACTTATGCGGTCAGCAAAAAACCCTATAAAAATATCCACGCTGAAGATCCAAGAACCCCCGCACCGACTAACGGTGTGGGGGGAGAATATCAGCCCCCTAGAGCTTCCAGCAAAAACAGAAATCACATTTTGAACAAGCTGGAACAAAATAAGAGCAAATGCAAAAGGACAAAAATAAGAAAGCAGAACTTAGCTTATCTTGCAAAACTCAGGGACCAGGAGTCAGGAGGAAAACAGACATAGACTGATTACATCGATTCCAGGCACTAGACTGAGTTTCCAGGAAGTCTAAATAGGAACACCCAAGGCCTAACGAACCAGGTGGGTACCAACCTGGGGAAGGATAATCCAAGTGTCATACCGCTAGTGACCACAAGAGGGAGCCAACAAATATAGTTCACAACAGTAGTCCCCCTTTAAGGAGGGGTCACCGAACCCTCACCAAGACCACCAGGGCGATCAGGATGAGCAGCGTGAAAGGCACGAACCAAATCAGCCGCATGAACATCAGAGGCGGCCACCCAGGAATTATCCTCCTGACCATAGCCCTTCCATTTGACCAGATACTGAAGCCTCCGTCAAGAGAGACGACAATCTAAGATCTTCTCCACCACGTACTCCAACTCGCCCTCAACCAACACCGGAGCAGGAGGCTCAACAGCAGAAACCATAGGCACAACGTACCGCCGCAACAAAGAGCTATGGAACACATTGTGAATGGCAAACGACACAGGAAGATCCAAACGAAAAGACACCGGATTAAGGACTTCCAAAATTTTATAAGGACCAATAAAGCGAGGCTTAAACTTAGGAGAGGAAACCTTCAGAGGGACAAACCGAGAAGACAACCAAACCAAATCCCCAACACGAAGTCGGGGACCCACACCGCGGCGGCGGTTGGCAAAACGCTGAGCCTTCTCCTGTGACAACTTTAAGTTGTCCACCACATGATTCCAAATCCGCTGCAACCTATCCACCACGGAATCCACCCCAGGACAGTCAGAAGGCTCAACATGACCCGAGGAAAAACGCAGATGAAAACCAGAGTTGCAGAAAAATGGCGAAACCAAAGTAGCGGAACTAGCCCGATTATTGAGGGCAAACTCAGCCAATGGCAAGAAGGTAACCCAATCATCCTGATCCACAGAAACAAAACATCTCAAATAAGCCTCCAGCGTCTGATTAGTTCGCTCCGTTTGGCCATTAGTCTGAGGATGAAAGGCAGATGAAAATGACAAATCAATGCCCATCTTAGCACAAAAAGATCGCCAGAATCTGGACACAAACTGGGATCCTCTGTCAGACACGATATTCTCAGGAATGCCGTGCAAACTAACCACATTCTGAAAGAACAAAGGAACCAGATCGGAAGAGGAAGGCAACTTAGGCAAGGGCACCAAATGGACCATCTTGGAAAAACGATCACACACCACCCAGATGACAGACATTCCTTGAGACACCGGAAGATCTGAAATGAAATCCATGGAAATGTGCGTCCAAGGCCTCTTCGGGACGGGCAAGGGCAAAAGCAACCCGCTGGCATGAGAACAGCAAGGCTTAGCCTGAGCACAAATCCCACAGGACTGCACAAAAGAACGCACATCCCGCGACAGGGAAGGCCACCAAAAGGACCTAGCCACCAAATCTCTGGTACCAAAAATCCCAGGATGCCCTGCCAGCACCGAGGAATGAACCTCAGAGATAACTCTGCTGGTCCATTTATCAGGAACAAACAATCTATCAGGTGGGCAAGGGTCAGGTCTACCAGCTTGAAATCTCTGCAACACACGTCGCAAATCAGGAGAAATGGCCGACAAGATTACTCCCTCTTTAAGAATACCAGCTGGCTCTGAGACGCCGGGAGAGTCAGGCACAAAGCTCCTAGAAAGAGCATCAGCCTTCACATTCTTTGAACCAGGCAGGTACGAGACCACAAAGTCAAAACGGGAGAAAAACAATGACCAACGAGCCTGTCTAGGATTCAGGCGCTTAGCAGACTCGAGATACATCAGATTTTTGTGATCAGTCAAGACCACCACACGATGCTTAGCTCCCTCGAGCCAATGACGCCACTCCTCAAATGCCCACTTCATGGCCAATAACTCCCGATTACCAACATCATAGTTCCGCTCAGCAGGCGAAAATTTCCTAGAGAAAAAAGCACATGGTCTCATCACAGAGCAACCAGGGCCTTTCTGCGACAAAACAGCTCTGGCACCGATCTCAGAAGCAACCACTTCAACCTGAAAGGGAAGTGAGACATCAGGCTGGCACAAAACAGGCGCCGAAGTAAACCGGTGCTTCAGCTCCCGAAAAGCCTCCACGGCTGCAGGAGCCCAATTAGCAACATCAGAACCTTTCTTGGTCATATCCGTCAAAGGTTTAACAACGCTAGAAAAATTAGCAATAAAACGACGGTAGAAATTAGCAAAACCCAAGAACTTCTGAAGACTCTTAACTGACGTGGGTTGAGTCCAATCATGAATAGCTCGGACCTTGACTGGGTCCATCTCCACAGTAGAAGGGGAGAAAATAAACCCCAAGAAGGAAACCTTCTGCACTCCAAAGAGACACTTTGAGCCCTTCACAAACAAAGCATTATCACGCAAAACCTGAAACACCATCCTGACCTGCTTTACATGAGAATCCCAATCATCAGAAAAAAACAGAATATCATCCAGATAAACAATCATAAATTTATCTAGATACTTCCGGAAGATGTCATGCATAAAGGACTGAAACACTGAAGGAGCATTAGAGAGCCCAAAAGGCATCACCAAGTACTCAAAATGACCTTCGGGCGTATTGAACGCAGTTTTCCATTCATCTCCCTGCTTAATGCGCACAAGGTTGTACGCACCACAAAGATCTATCTTGGTGAACCAACTGGCACCCTTAATCCGAGCAAACAAGTCCGACAATAGTGGCAAAGGATACTGAAATTTGACAGTGATATTATTCAGAAGCCAATAGTCAATACAAGGTCTCAAAGACCCGTCTTTCTTGGCCACAAAAAAGAATCCCGCACCAAGAGGGGAAGAAGATGGACGAATATGTCCCTTCTCCAAAGTCTCCTTTATATAAGAACGCATTGCGGCATGCTCAGGTACAGATAGATTAAATAATCGTCCCTTAGGAAATTTACTACCAGGAATCAAATCTATAGCGCAGTCACAGTCCCTATGAGGAGGAAGGGCACTGGACCTGGACTCACTGAATACATCCTGATAGTCCAATAAATACTCCGGAACTTCAGAAGGAGTAGAAGAGGCAATAGAGACCGGCGGGGAATCGCAATGAATTCCCTGACAACCCCAACTTGACACAGACATAGCCTTCCAATCCAAAACTGGATTATGGGTCTGTAACCATGGCAGACCCAAAACGACCAAATCATGCATTTTATGCAGAACAAGAAAACGAATCACCTCCCGATGTTCAGGAGTCATGCACATGGTCACTTGTGTCCAATACTGCGGTTTATTCTCCGCCAATGGCGTAGCATCAATTCCTCTAAGAGGAATAGGATTTTCCAAAGGCTCCAGGACAAAACCACAGCGCTTGGCAAACGACAAGTCCATAAGACTCAGGGCAGCACCAGAATCCACAAATGCCATAACAGGGTAGGAAGACAATGAGCAAATTAAAGTCACAGACAAAATAAACTTAGGCTGCAAATTACCAATGGCGACAGGACTAACAACCTTTGTTAGGCGTTTAGAGCATGCTGAGATAACATGTGTAGAGTCACCGCAGTAAAAACACAACCCATTCTGACGTCTATGATTTTGTCGTTCAGTTTTAGTCTGAATTCTATCACATTGCATTGAGTCAGGTGTCCGTTCAGACAATACTGCCAGAGAATTAGCAGATTTGCGCTCCCGCAAACGCCGATCAATCTGAATGGCAAGAGTCATAGAATCATTCAGACTTGTAGGGATGGGAAACCCCACCATCACATTCTTAATGGCCTCAGAAAGGCCATCTCTGAAATTTGCAGCCACAGCACACTCATTCCATTGAGTAAGCACGGACCATTTCTGAAATTTTTGGCAATACACTTCAGCTTCATCCTGGCCCTGAGAGATAGCCAGCAACGCTTTTTCTGCCTGAATTTCAAGATTAGGCTCCTCATAAAGCAATCCGAGCGCCAGAAAAAACGCATCAATATTTGCCAATGCAGGATCTCCTGGCGCCAATGAGAAGGCCCAATCCTGAGGGTCGCCACGCAAGAAGGAGATAACAATTTTAACTTGCTGAGCTGAGTCTCCAGACGAACGAGGTCTCAAAGATAGAAACAATTTACAATTATTCCTAAAATTCCTAAATTTAAATCGATCTCCAGAGAACAGCTCAGGAATAGGAATCTTAGGCTCTGACATAGGACTACAAGTAACAAAATCCTGAATGCCCTGCACTCGTGCAGCAAGCTGATCCACACTAGTAATCAGAGTCTGAACATTCATGTCTGCAGCAGGGCTTCAAGCCACTCATAGAAAAAGGGGAAGGAGAAAAAAAAACAAAAAAAACTCAGAACTTTTTTTTTTCTTCTAATCCCGCTTCAGCAATGCATTAAATATTCTCTTTTTCAAGGCCTGGAATACTGTTATGATCCTAGTGGTAGAGGATCTCAGGAGTTCCAGCTAAGTCCGCAAACACAAAAACCAGCTCATAGGGAAGTGGTAACTTGGCTGACCGCATATCTGATCCTGGCACAACAACTAGAAGTAGCCGGGGAACGTACCTACGTTGATTCTAGACGTCTCGCACCAGCCGGAGAACTAACTAACCGTTTCAGAGAAAATAAGACCTCACTTGCCTCCAGAGAAAAGACCCCAAAGTTATTATACAAGCCCCCAACAAATAATAACGGCGAGGTAAGAAGAAAAGACAAACGTAAGAAATAACTAGATTTAGCAAAGAGAGGCCCACTAATTAATAGCAGAAAATAGGAAGAGGACTTATGCGGTCAGCAAAAAACCCTATAAAAATATCCACGCTGAAGATCCAAGAACCCCCGCACCGACTAACGGTGTGGGGGGAGAATATCAGCCCCCTAGAGCTTCCAGCAAAAACAGAAATCACATTTTGAACAAGCTGGAACAAAATAAGAGCAAATGCAAAAGGACAAAAATAAGAAAGCAGAACTTAGCTTATCTTGCAAAACTCAGGCACCAGGAGTCAGGAGGAAAACAGACATAGACTGATTACATCGATTCCAGGCACTAGACTGAGTTTCCAGGAAGTCTAAATAGGAACACCCAAGGCCTAACGAACCAGGTGGTACCAACCTGGGGAAGGATAATCCAAGTGCCATACCGCTAGTGACCACAAGAGGGAGCCAACAAATATAGTTCACAACAGGGGTGGCAGTGGACAAACTTGCTGCAGCCATGCTAGCAGCCTGAACAGCTATGGCGGCAACATCCACAGCTGAGGTTGTGCGCTCTAGAGCCGCCAACCTGCCCTCCAGCTGCTGGATGTACCGCAGTAGTTGCTGTTCGTCTGCCATTACTAGCCAGACCCTATCACTTGTATACTGTTAGGGCTAGTGGAATGCACCAAATAATAGAGAGATTAATACAAGGTGCATTCACAGCCTGGGGTCCACCGTGCAGAGATACCTGCTGCAAAGTAATGGCGGATGGACATTGGGCTCACACATGGGTTAAACTTCACCCCATGTGAAATGAAAGCGATCTATGTTGCCTCACAGAGTCGCGCTGTACACAGAGAATAATACCCTAACTAGGGTTGTGCTTGCTCTGGAACTCTTCTTTGCTAACTGTCGCCACGCAAGAAGGAGATAACAATTTTAACTTGCTGAGCTGAGTCTCCAGACGAACGAGGTCTCAAAGATAGAAACAATTTACAATTATTCCTAAAATTCCTAAATTTAAATCGATCTCCAGAGAACAGCTCAGGAATAGGAATCTTAGGCTCTGACATAGGACTACAAGTAACAAAATCCTGAATGCCCTGCACTCGTGCAGCAAGCTGATCCACACTAGTAATCAGAGTCTGAACATTCATGTCTGCAGCAGGGCTTCAAGCCACTCATAGAAAAAGGGGAAGGAGAAAAAAAAACAAAAAAAACTCAGAACTTTTTTTTTTCTTCTAATCCCGCTTCAGCAATGCATTAAATATTCTCTTTTTCAAGGCCTGGAATACTGTTATGATCCTAGTGGTAGAGGATCTCAGGAGTTCCAGCTAAGTCCGCAAACACAAAAACCAGCTCATAGGGAAGTGGTAACTTGGCTGACCGCATATCTGATCCTGGCACAACAACTAGAAGTAGCCGGGGAACGTACCTACGTTGATTCTAGACGTCTCGCACCAGCCGGAGAACTAACTAACCGTTTCAGAGAAAATAAGACCTCACTTGCCTCCAGAGAAAAGACCCCAAAGTTATTATACAAGCCCCCAACAAATAATAACGGCGAGGTAAGAAGAAAAGACAAACGTAAGAAATAACTAGATTTAGCAAAGAGAGGCCCACTAATTAATAGCAGAAAATAGGAAGAGGACTTATGCGGTCAGCAAAAAACCCTATAAAAATATCCACGCTGAAGATCCAAGAACCCCCGCACCGACTAACGGTGTGGGGGGAGAATATCAGCCCCCTAGAGCTTCCAGCAAAAACAGAAATCACATTTTGAACAAGCTGGAACAAAATAAGAGCAAATGCAAAAGGACAAAAATAAGAAAGCAGAACTTAGCTTATCTTGCAAAACTCAGGCACCAGGAGTCAGGAGGAAAACAGACATAGACTGATTACATCGATTCCAGGCACTAGACTGAGTTTCCAGGAAGTCTAAATAGGAACACCCAAGGCCTAACGAACCAGGTGGTACCAACCTGGGGAAGGATAATCCAAGTGCCATACCGCTAGTGACCACAAGAGGGAGCCAACAAATATAGTTCACAACAGGGGTGGCAGTGGACAAACTTGCTGCAGCCATGCTAGCAGCCTGAACAGCTATGGCGGCAACATCCACAGCTGAGGTTGTGCGCTCTAGAGCCGCCAACCTGCCCTCCAGCTGCTGGATGTACCGCAGTAGTTGCTGTTCGTCTGCCATTACTAGCCAGACCCTATCACTTGTATACTGTTAGGGCTAGTGGAATGCACCAAATAATAGAGAGATTAATACAAGGTGCATTCACAGCCTGGGGTCCACCGTGCAGAGATACCTGCTGCAAAGTAATGGCGGATGGACATTGGGCTCACACATGGGTTAAACTTCACCCCATGTGAAATGAAAGCGATCTATGTTGCCTCACAGAGTCGCGCTGTACACAGAGAATAATACCCTAACTAGGGTTGTGCTTGCTCTGGAACTCTTCTTTGCTAACTGCACACATGAAGGAACCAGATGCTAAGCCAAGGCTAATTGCCCCCACTGACACTAGCTGCCTGCCTGAGTGTACAGCCCCAAAGCTAAACAGACTCACACCACATATAGACTGAGTGATAGAGCATCCACTGGCAAGAGCCAAACACAAATGATACTAGCGCATGGACGTGCGGCCATGCAAACCTTTTATAGTTGTAGCTCTTCAGGACCTTCCTAGTGGACCAATAGGAGCTGCTACAGGACCTGAGTGTGTGACCCCCAACCTCTAATGAGAGGTCTTCCCTTGGGCAAGCTCAGAAGGAGAAAAGTAGGACTTAGTCCCAGGAGCGTCTGCTTGCCGCCGAACAGTACTGGTTACAATGGCTGAACCAGGAAGGGCAGCAGTAACCAAACGTGCAGTATCTGTCCAAGCCAGGTGCTGGGACCGATGTCTCTGCTGAGCAGGTACCACTGCGGCTGGAGAAGAATGGGAGACCGCAGCGGACATGGTTCGAGATTCCCCCTGTGCAGCGGCAGGAACTTGACACCTAACATGTATAGAACTGAGCTGCTGTGAGAGAGATCACACAAGTTAATCAGCTGATGAGCTCTGGTGATCTCACTTGCTGTACCACTGCTGCATGAGAAAGTTCATTGGAGTTCATCACGAAAGCAGCTCAGTGATACACTGCGGGAGCGATTACCTCCTGTCAGTGTATCGCTGGAGGCTGGGTAGAGCAGTCACATCTCCTTATGTGACTGTCCACAAGTGAGATCACCATGGGACACTCATGATTACATGGACTACGGCGGACAGGTGAGCGTATGGTGATTTATTGTTTTTGATTTTTTCAATGACAAATGGGCATCAGTGATTAGGCGTTAAGGTGAGTATATGTTGCTTTTTTATTTTACATTTTTTATAGGAGAGCATCGGGGATTTGGTGTTAAATGAGTATAATTTTTTTGTTTGTTTTTTTAACTTTGAGCACAAACGCCGGCTGACAAGTGACTACTTCTCCCATCAGCGGCACCTGCTGTCAATGTTATCAGCAGACAGCAGATGCAGGCTGATGCGAGAAGTGATATCTCATCATCCTGCAGTAAGCTTCTTATCATGAGTCACCACATCTCTGCAGGGTCATGCCAACATCTGACAGTGTGACCCCGCAGTGCTCTGACTGCAGCGATGATCTACCGGCAGTAACTTTACCACCAGTGGCGTAACTACAAAGTTATGGGCCCCGGTGCAAACTTTCAAATGCCCCCCCATGCCATATTTTAGCTTTATTGCAAAGTTGTATAATGTGACCTCATAAAGACACTTGCCCCATTATAGTGCTGCACAAATGTTATGGCCCCCATATAGTGCTGCACAAACATTATGGCCCCATATAGTGCTGCACAAACGTTATGGCCCCCATATAGTGCTGCACAAACGTTATGGCCCGCACAAATGTTATGGCCCCCATATAGTACTGCACAAACGTTAAGGCCCGCACAAATGTTATGGCCCCCATATAGTGCTGCACAAACGTTATGGCCCCCATATAGTGCTGCACAAACATTATGGCCCCCATATAGTGCTGCACAAATGTTATGGCCCCCATATAGTGCTGCACAAACATTATGGCCCCCAAATAGTGCTGCACAAACGTTATGGCCCCCATTTAGTGCTGCACAAACGTTATGGCCCCCATATAGTGCTGCACAAACATTATGGCCCCCATGTAGTGCTGCACAAACATTATGGCCCCCTATAGTGCTGCACAAACATTATGGCCCCCTATAGTGCTGCACAAACATTATGGCCCCCATATAGTGCTGCACAAACATTATGGCCCCCATATAGTGCTGCACAAACATTATGGCCCCCATATAGTGCTGCACAAACATTATAGCCCCAATATAGTGCTGCACAAACATTATGGCCCCCATATAATGCTGCACAAACGTTATGGCCCCATACAGACACTTGCCCCATTTGCTGTTGCTGCGATAAAAAAAATCACATACTCACCTCTCCATCGCTCAGGCCCCTGGCACTTTCAATATTCACCGCTCCTCGTTCCATTCGCCGCTCCATTTTCCACCTCCTCTGCACTGACGGGTCAGGCGTGCACTAACTATGTCATCGCGCCCTCTGACCTCAGCGTCACTGCAGAAGACGGAGCGGCGGCTGGAACGAGGAGAGGTGACTATCGCGCAGCGCTCCCCTCCTGGTTATATTCACCTGCTCCTGGCGCAGTGCAGTCCCTGCTTCCCCAGCGCTGCTGCTTCTTCCTGTACTGAGCAGTCACCTTTACCGCTCATTACAGTAATGAATATGCGGCTCCACCCCTATGGGAGGTGGAGCCGCATATTCATTACTGTAATGAGCGGTACCATGTGGCCGCTCAGTACAGGAAGAAGCCGGGGCGCCGGGCAGCCAGGGACCTGCAGGGATCGCGCCAGGAGTAGATGAGTATAATTAGACAGCCCCCGCTCCCTGGCCCTGCCTACCCCCTCCTTGGACCGCCGCATCATCAGGCAGCCCGCTGGCGCCCCCCTGCCGGCTGTGCCCGGGGCACATGCCCCGGCTGCCCCCCGGATACGCCACTGCTTTGACCTGCCGGGCCCCTGACCCGCCGGGCCCAGTCGCAGCTGCGATCGCGGTAGTTACGCCCCTGTTTACCACTGATCACAAGTGCTACACTGGTGTTTCCCACGTTGTGACACAGCGTGGGAAACACCGGATTTTTTGCTGTGTATTTTAAGCTATATTCGGCTATTAAATTGAAGACTAAATCAGTGAATATTGCAAATTCGGTGATGGCGAGCTGAACCGAATATTGAAATATTCGCTCATCTCTAGTCTCCATCTGGTTAGTAGCCTGTGGTGGAAGGTGTGTCAGAGGCCTATAATAATATCTCT
Organism: Ranitomeya variabilis; assembly: GCF_051348905.1. NCBI lineage: Eukaryota > Metazoa > Chordata > Amphibia > Anura > Dendrobatidae > Ranitomeya > Ranitomeya variabilis. The sequence goes on from NC_135234.1 coordinate 560,693,664, forward strand.
ACTCTGTGTAAATTGATGTCACTTTAGTGGTGTGTTACAATTATTTTTTGAAATGTGGAGATTACAAGTTGCATCTCCATTATTTGGCGGGTTACCTGTAGTAGAATGTGTCAGAGGCCTATTGTACTGTTTCTACTCTGTGGAAATTGATGCCAGTTTAGTGGTGTCTGACAATTTTTTAAATGTGAAGACTCAAAGTTTGGTCTCCATCTGGTGGGTTGCCTGTAGTAGAATGTGTGTAAGAGGCCTATTATACTGGTTTTACTCTGTTGAAATTTATGCTACTTTAGTGTTTTGTGATAATTATTGTTTGAAATATGGAGACTCCAAATTGGGTCTCAGTCTGGTTGGTTGTCTGTGAAGGTAGTGCTCCAAGACAGGCAGGACTGCACTTAATTTCAGTCAACTACCTGTGTTGCTTTCCTCATATTTTTCTACCAATATTACTGTATGAAACTGATATTTGTGCCATCTGAGTGTGGTTGGAATAAAAAAACAATTTGAGCGTTTCATAAAGTATCAAGTCTGCCAGCTAAGAATACTTACACCACTTCCTTTAACCACCGGGTCCTCATTGAAACTTCAATTCTAAGCTGTATATGCTGGGCCAGACCCTGATATGACATGCATTGTCCATGGCTGACTGCTTCTAGGCCATTTACAAATTTTCACTGTGGGACAATTGATGCAACTTTTCATGGTGTCTGTCCCTATTTTTAGCTGTTTGGGAAGCTTTTTGTCATCCCTTAAGGTATTATGTACATGTTTGGTTTGGCCTCCCATTGACTCTAATGGGGTTTGGGTACATTCATTGAACCTTTTGGTGAACATGTTTGGCAAATGTCTTAACGTTCAGCGAATCAAACATAACCAATCCTTAAAAGGTTTGCTCATCTCTAAAGAGGAGTGCTACCATGAGTAATGTGTTATGCAAATAGTACAATATCCTGAAACCATTAATTGTTTTCATCCAAGGGAGTGTGCTCACTGACAATTTTGACTGAGAATACTGCCATGAGTAAAGATTGGTATGTAAATTGCCCCCAAATACTACTTCTTCTAACGATCTAGGATCAGTAAGGTGATAAACAATGTTTTTTTACAGCATGATGAAGCATTATTTCACAAAGTAAAAGAGATAACCCAGTAACTTGATGAACAAAATATTGAAATCAAATATCGGGTAGGTAAACAAAAATGCTGAAATTGTGATAACCTCCAAGCATTGATTATGCAAAAATGGGATGCCATCTGTAATGATTTGGAGAATTGGTCAATAAAAGTGTAAAACAATATTGAATTTTTATAATTGAGACATTTGACTAAAGGTGCTAAAAACGTGGAAACAATAAGCTTTATGAATATCAAAATTTGTGTCAGTCTCAACATTTTTGCCCATGACTGAATATATTGTTGCAAATTTTTAAAAAGGGAATTATAACTTGTTTTTAATAAGGGTTTTAGTTTTGGAATTTTTCATCTAGTGTATTTATATGCACCCCCAGATTATTTTCGCAACAAGTACAATAAAAATATTGTATATTACCATAATTTGTTAAGACACAAGTAGAAATAAACAAATTCTAAAAACATCAGATGTTTTTAGAAAAATATAATCCTATCTATAAAGTAAGCAAAAAGGAGCAATAATCAATCAAGGAATATGAGAATGAGAATGAGCACACACACACACACACATACACACATATATATATATATATATATATATATATATATATATATATATATATATATATATATATATATACACTCACTGGCCACTTTATTAGGTACACCTGTCCAACTTCTTGTTAACACTTAATTTCTAATCAGCCAATCACATGGCGGCAACTCAGTGCATTTAGGCATGTAGACATGGTCAAGACAATCTCCTGCAGTTCAAACCGAGCATCAGTATCGGGAAGAAAGGTGATTTGAGTGCCTTTGAACGTGGCATGGTTGTTGGTGCCAGAAGGGCTGGTCTGAGTATTTCAGAAACTGCTGATCTACTGGGATTTTCACGCACAACCATCTCTAGGGTTTACAGAGAATGGTCCGAAAAAGAAAAAAAATCCAGTGAGCGGCAGTTCTGTGGGCGGAAATGCCTTGTTGATGCCAGAGGTCAGAGGAGAATGGGCAGACTGGTTCGAGCTGATAGAAAGGCAACAGTGACTCAAATCGCCACCCGTTACAACCAAGGTAGGCCTAAGAGCATCTCTGAACGCACAGTGCGTCGAACTTTGAGGCAGATGGGCTACAGCAGCAGAAGACCACACCGGGTACCACTCATTTCAGCTAAGAACAGGAAACTGAGGCTACAATTTGTACAAGCTCATCGAAATTGGACAGTAGAAGATTGGAAAAACGTTGCTTGGTCTGATGAGTCTCGATTTCTGCTGCGACATTCGGATGGTAGGGTCAGAATTTGGCGTAAACAACATGAAAGCATGGATCCATCCTGCCTTGTATGGAGCATCTTTGGGATGTGCAGCCGACAAATCTGCGGCAACTGTGTGATGCCATCATGTCAATATGGACCAAAATCTCTGAGGAATGCTTCCAGCACCTTGTTGAATCTATGCCACGAAGAATTGATGTTCCCATAGTCCTTATTTTATAGGGCTGAAAAGCACTTCATAACATCAAATCGATTACATATTCCTTTGTAATATGGCACAAAGGAAATGAAGTGTAGAAGAAAGGATATATTTAAAATATAAGTTTATTAGACAAATATTAAAATTTTAACAAGGGCTGTTAACAGTAGGGGAGACACAAAGTGTGGAGAGGGGAAGGGGGAGGGGTTTTAAGCCACCAGACTAAAATAGAGAACAAAACTGCACTATATCATATAGGGTTAAAAAAGGTAAACCCAATAGTAATAAGCTGGTAATTATATTAGGAAAAACAGGCTAGGTATACAGAAATGTTATATAATTGACCACAGGGAACTACAATAAACCCCAAGAAAAATATCTTATTGGTGGATTGGTATACAAATGTGGAATAAATGTATATCTTATCCGGATGTGCAGGGCGACCTGCCATATAAACCTGAAAAGTATATCCACAGAAAATACCAAGGAGGAAATGTTACCACCAAAAAAACAAGTGTAATAGGGGGAAATGATTTACCTGTGGTACAAGACGAGAGGAGTGATATCTAGCACTGATGATACTAGTGCAGATGGTTCCCCGGTGCCCGACAAGCGCTGTTTCGCCGTAGCTTCTTCAATAGGGGCGAGGACAGGGTTTAGGAAATGTGCGGGGATTTTATGCAACATTACCAGGTGATGCTGAGATGAAACCGGAAGTGTCACAAGCAGCTACGGGTTGCGCACGCAATACAGGAATGCTCTGTATAAAAAGACACGTATATGGTGGAATAGGTCGGCCTTGGAAAACTATATGGATAAGCAAATTATCCCCAGGGGACTGCGAGTTCAACTATATCCGTCTTTTGAATTAGAAGATGACGTATTAACTAAAAGATGGCTCTCAACAGCTACAACATGCTCTCTGGAATTCATCCAAATTATTATCGATAAAAATTCCATGTCATTGACGGATTTGGACTCGGAAATTGAAGAATGTGAACAACATCTTATGAAAGATATTCCAGTAGAGAATTTTGATCAAATTATGACCGAAATCAATAAAGATGTAGATAGGTGGGAAAAGGAGGTTTGTCAGAATAAAACCCGAAAGTTCCAAAGAGATTTAAACGATTATGATACTGATAAGATATATAGGTGGCAAAACAAAAAATCAAATCACTCAGGAAGAAATAAACAGAAGGATAAAAAGATAACCAAAATTAATCATCGCCGTAGTCCTTCCGCTAGTTCGGCAATTTCAACCTCGGATGCCAATACCTCACAAAGTGATGGAGAAAACACCATTAGTGAAGCATCAAGGATTGACAAAAGACTACCGGACATCTTTACAAGATCAAAAGCCTTGCGTACCCAGGGGGACCAACTTAAGGTAATCAATTTGTCAAAATATGAATTGTCAATGGCTGAAGTGAGACTCCTTGAGAGAGGTTTGACCTTTTCACCTACCTGCCGGCTGGATACTTTTACGGCAGTTCGTGACTTACACCTCTTCTCTAGGAAACTCATTCTTAAAAAATTCCATCATAGAAGTGATATCCATGATACCTTCTCCACAGTGGAAGAAAGGGAAGCACTGAGAAATCTTGAGGAACTATTACAGGAGAACGCATCTGCCCAGGTAGGTAAATTTCCTCACAACCTCTTTAATAAATCACGGAAATTTCCCCCTATTAAAACGTGTCCGGCCATCGATGTCTTCACGAGAGTCCTCACTAGTGAAATTGAATCGTTATCTGAGAAACCGGTCTGGCCTTCTAATTTAAAAAAAGAAGAAAAACAAGCTTTGGTTCATTTACAATCTTTAAAAGACGTAGTCTTTAAACCGGCGGACAAAGGCGGCAACCTGGTAATATGGCCGGTCAGCATGTATGAAAAACAAGCTTATAAATTACTTGATGCACCAGGCTGCTACAAGAAATTATCATTCAACCCCCTTACTAGACATCATGCTGACCTATTAGAAATAATTGAAAAGGCCTTTGACCAAGGGATTATTACCAAAAAAATGGTGGAGACTATACAGAAACTACATCCTAAGCTACCCACTTTGTACCTCATCCCTAAACTTCACAAGGATCCCGAGGACCCCCCAGGAAGGCCCATAATCTCTGGTAATGGCAGTTTATGTGAAATTATTTCAGATTTCATAGATTTCTTTCTCAAGCCACTGGTATCTACTCTACCATCCTATATTCAGGACACCACGTCGGCTCTCCAGAGACTTAACAACTTGTCTCTGGATGACCATATGATTATGGTCACAGCCGACGTGGAGGCCCTATATACTTCCATCAGGCACACTGATGGTCTCAAAGCAGTAGAATGGTATTTGCAGACCAGTGATTTGGATAGAACTATCATTCCACTCATCCTTACCCTTTTGAAATTCGTGTTAACTCATAATATCTTCACTTTCAATAGACGTACCTACCTCCAAACTCAAGGCACAGCAATGGGGGCCTCTTGTGCCCCCTCATATGCCAATCTTTTTTTGGGGGCATGGGAAAGGGAAATCTTTCAAGGGGATACCATCCCGGAGATACAATGGGTCCAGGGGTGGATGAGGTACATCGATGATGTATGGTTTATTTGGGAGGGAACATCCCAGGGCCTGCAGAATTTAATGTCAAAATTGAATAACAACAATCTTAACATCTTTTTAACATACAAATCGGGAATGGATTTGGAATTTCTGGACATTAAAATCAAAGCTTTTGAGGGCATTATACACACTGACCTTTACAGAAAGCCCACGGCAACCAACTCTCTGTTACACGCCACTTCCTCCCATCTACCTACCATTATTAAAGGAATCCCGATAGGGCAGTTTCTCAGAGCTAAACGCATTTGCTCTGAAGAATCTGACTTCGAAAAACAGGCAGTGGATCTTACCCACAGGTTTTTACAACGTGGGTATAGCAAAAGAAACATTAGGAAAGGCTATAGAAGAGCTAAAAATACCCCGAGGGATCACTCATTATATTCTACTCAAAAAAAGCCAAAAGAAACTGGAAACCAGGTAAGATTCATTACAACATACAATAATCGTTGGAATGACATCAAGTCATTATTTAAGAATCATTGGAACATTCTTATGACAGACCCAATCCTCCAAAAAATTCTTCCCCCGGGTCCATCAATGGTAGCAAGAAGAAGTAGGAACTTACGGGATTTATTAGTACATAGTCATTACGACCCCACTCCTGAATCCAGACAAAAACCATTACAACAGGGATTTTTTTCCATGTGGGATGTGCAAGGGGTGTCTTAACATGAAAAGGGCTTTTTCTTTTTCTAATGCCGATGGATCTAAGACCCTGGATATTCGGAAACATCTTACATGTTCCTCCCAGGGTGTCATATACCATGCCACATGTTCATGTGGCCTGGTGTATATTGGCATGACTACTCGGGAGGTAAAAATACGTGTACGTGAACATGTTATTGATATAGAAAAGGCTAAAACAATCCAGGACCTTTCTCTTCTAAAGACTTTACCGCGCCATTTCAAAATCAGGCATGATTGCAATTCCAATGGATTAGTGTTTAAGGCCATTGATCAGATCACCTTGGGGACACGTGGTGGCGATCTGGCCAAGTCCCTGGCACAATTAGAAAGCAAATGGATTTATAGACTTGGCACAATCGCCCCACGTGGCCTTAATGAAAGCTTTGGTTTCAACTCCTTTTTGTAACTGCAATACTCACCTAATATAGGACCGGTTTTTAGGATGTTTTTATCTTGTTGTGTGTATTTTTTTATAACCTTTTTTATTTTAGGGGTTCTTTATGTATTTTAATTAATTTAAAGTGTATAAGTAATTGTGTATGTCTCTTACCTTAGATTCTCATATCCGGTTGATGTTGCTTGTGATCATTATGTCCCTCTGGCTTTCCACCTGACGGCTATTCCTGTTTGGACAATATGTTCTGCCTCACGGACTGACCTCCCCGCAGTCTCTCTGTGAAGAAACTTCTGTTGATATGCTGACAACTAAAAAATATAGAAAGAGAGAAGAAAAATGGGCTGTTTAACCTTTCTACACACAGATTTATAATTGTCGTCACCAACTGGCACTATCTGGCACTTTGTATAAAACTGGGACGATATCCTTTAAATACTTTTTATTGTCTTCCCTCTTTATGTATTTATGTGTGCACTTATCTTTATTTAAGTCTCTGTCCTTGAGGTTAATGATATTGTTCACCCATCACTTTTTTGCACTTTTTCATTCCTCACTCTAGGTATATATATACTGCTATCAATATACACTTTCCTGTTTTGCTTATGCCCCTCCTTTTGAGTAAGTGTGGCATTGTGCCCGGGATATATCTACGCCTCATCCACTTCTTCTCTCCTTTCTCTGCTTAGTGCTGTCAGAATCTCAGCGTCCTATATTCTTCTTTTTTTAGCTGGAATATGTTTGCCCAGTTTAATATTTCATCCCGGGCAGTATTGCGCGCGCGCAGGGTCCGGTCCCCCTTGACTTCTGGGAGGCGCTATTTACGTGACTGCAGTGCGTTCCACTGCGTGTCATGATGCGCATGCCCAGAAGTCCCATTGGTATGGTGGGACGGCCCCTGTACGTGTGCGCTTTGGAAAGCTGCCTGCGATGATTATTTCCTTCCTCTTTCGGGCTATTCACAACAGGCTTTACGCACGCGCGGGGTCCGGTTTCCCCGCTGACTTGTGGGAGGCGCCTAACACATGACCGCAGTGCGTTCCACTGCGTGCCATGGTGCGCAAGCTCACAAGTCCCTTTAGCTTGGTAGGACGGCCCCGTTATGCGTGCGCAACCCGTAGCCGCTTGTGACACTTCCGGTTTCATCTCAGCATCACCTGGTAATGTTGCATAAAAACCCCGCACATTTCCTAAACCCTGTCCTCGCCCCTATTGAAGAAGCTACGGCGAAACAGCGCTTGTCGGGCACCGGGGAACCATCTGCACTAGTATCATCAGTGCTAGGTATCACTCCTCTCGTCTTGTACCACAGGTAAATCATTTCCCCCTATTACACTTGTTTTTTTGGTGGTAACATTTCCTCCTTGGTATTTTCTGTGGATATACTTTTCAGGTTTATATGGCAGGTCGCCCTGCACATCCGGATAAGATATACATTTATTCCACATTTGTATACCAATCCACCAATAAGATATTTTTCTTGGGGTTTATTGTAGTTCCCTGTGGTCAATTATATAACATTTCTGTATACCTAGCCTGTTTTTCCTAATATAATTACCAGCTTATTACTATTGGGTTTACCTTTTTTAACCCTATATGATATAGTGCAGTTTTGTTCTCTATTTTAGTCTGGTGGCTTAAAACCCCTCCCCCTTCCCCTCTCCACACTTTGTGTCTCCCCTACTGTTAACAGCCCTTGTTAAAATTTTAATATTTGTCTAATAAACTTATATTTTAAATATATCCTTTCTTCTACACTTCATTTCCTTTGTGCCATATTACAAAGGAATATGTAATCGATTCGCCACGAAGAATTGAGGCAGTTCTGAAGGCAAAAGGGGGTCCAACCCGTTACTAGCATGGTGTACCTAATAAAGTGGCCGGTGAGTGTATATGTATATAATTGTTTAAGGGTTTGTTTGTCTGTAACCGAAATCCCGCGTCACTGACTGGTCGCGCCCGGCCGGCCTCGGCCAATCAGCGTCCATAAATAAACTACGTACATATACTAGAATGAGAATAACATGATGGACAGTCTGTGAGGGAGAGAATAACATGGAGAACAGTCTGTGAGGGAGAAAATAGCATGGAGGACAGTCTGTGAGGGAAAGAATAACATGGAGGACAGTTTGTGAGGGAGAGAATAACATGGAGGACAGTCTGTGAGGGAGAGAATAACATGGAGGACAGTCTGTGAGGGAGAATATAACGTGGAGGACAGTCTGTGAGGGAGAAAATAACATGGAGGACAGTGTGTGGTTGAGAGAATAACATAGAGGACAGTCTGTGAGGGAGAGAATAACATGGAGGGCAGTCTGTGAGGGAGAAAATAACATGGAGGACAGTGTGTGAGGGAGAGAATAACATGAAGGACAGTCTGTGAGTGAGAGAGAATAACATGGAGGACAGTGTGTGAGGGAGAGAATAACATGGAGGACAGTCTGTGAGGGTGAAAATAAAATGAAGGACAGTCAGTGAGGGAGAGAATAACATGGAGGACAGTGTGTGTGGGAGAGAATAACATGGAGGACAGTGCGTGAGGGAGAGAATAACATGGAGGACAGTCTGTGAGGAAGAGCATAACATGAAGGACAGTCTGTGAGGGAGAGAATAACATGAAGCAGAGTCTCTGAGGGAGAGAATAACATGGAGGACAGTCTGTGAGGAAGAGAATAACATGGAGGACAGTCTGTGAGGGTGAAAATAAAATGAAGGACAGTCAGTGAGGGAGAGAATAACATGGAGGACAGTGTGTGTGTGGGAGAGAATAACATGGAGGACAGTGCGTGAGGGAGAGAATAACATGAAGGACAGTCTGTGAGGGAGAGAATAACATGAAGCAGAGTCTCTGAGGGAGAGAATAACATGGAGGACAGTCTGTGAGGAAGAGAATAACATGGAGGTCAGTCCGCGAGGGCGAGAATAACATGGAGGACAGTCTGTGAGGGAGAGAATAACATGAAAGTCAGTCTGTGAGAGAGAGAATAACATGGGAGACAGTCTGTGAGGGAGAGAATAACATGGAGGACAGTCTGTGAGGGCAAGAATAACATGAAGGACAGTCAGTGAGGGAGAGAATAACATGGAGGACAGTGTGTGAGGGAGGGAATAACATGGAGGACAGTGTGTAAGGGAGAGAACAACATGGGGGACAGTCTATGAGGAAGAGAATAACATGAATGACAGTCTGTGAGGGAGAGAATAACATGAAGGAGAGTCTGTGAGGGAGAGAATAACATGGAGGACAGTCTGTGAGGAAGAGAATAACATGGAGGTCAGTCTGTGAGGGTGAGAATAACATGGAGGACAGTCTGTGAGGGAGAGAATAACATGGAGAACAGTCTGTGAGGGAGAGAATAACATGGAGGAGAGTCTGTGAGGGTGAGAATAACATGAAGGACAGTTAGTGAGGGGGAGAATAACATGGAGGACAGTGTGTGAGGGAGAGAATAACATGGAGGACAGTGTGTGAGGGAGAAAATAACATGGAGGACAGCCTGTGAGGAAGAGAATAACATGGAGGTCAGTCTATGAGGGCGAGAATAACATGGAGGACAGTGTGTGAGTGAGAGAACAACATGGAGGACAGTCTGTGAGGGAGAGAATAACATGGAGGACAGTCTGTGAGGAAGAGAATAACGTGGAGGTCAGTCTGTGAGGGCAAGAATAACATGAAGGACAGTCTGTGAGGGAGACAATAACATGGAGGACAGTCTGTGAGGGAGAGAATAACATGGAGGACAGTCTGTGTGGGAGAGAATAACATGGAGAACAGTCTGTGAGGGAGAGAATAACATTGAGGACAGTCTGTGAGGGCGAGAATAACATGAAGGACAGTCTGTGAGGGAGCGAATAACATGGAGGGCAGTCTGTGAGGGAGAGAATAACATTCAGGACAGTCTGTGAGGGAGAAAATAACATTGAGGACAGCTGTGAGGGAGTGAATAGCATGGAGGATAGTCTGTGAGGGAGAGAATAACATGGAGGACAGTCTGTGAGGGAAAGAATAACATGGAGGACAGTGTGTGAGGGAGAGAATAACATGGACAGTCTGTAAGGGAGAGAACAACATGGAGGACAGGGTGTAAGGGTATGTGCACACGCTGCAGATTTTGCTGCGGATCCGCAGTGATTCTACAGCTGCGGATCCACAGCAGTTTCCCATGCATTTACAGTATAATGTAAACCTATGGGAAACAAAAACCGCAGTGCACATGCTGCGGAAAAAAAAGCGTGGAAACGCAGCGGTTTACAATCCGCAGCATGTCAATTCTTTGTGCGGATTCCGCTGCTGGTTTAAACCTGCTCCAATAGAAAACTGCAGGTGTAAACCCGCAGCGGAATCCGCAATAGAAACCGTGATAAATCCGCAGTTAAAACCGCAGCGGTTTTGCACTGCGGTTTTCCAAAATCCGCTGCGGAAAAATCCGCAGCCCTTAAAGATACGTGTGCACATACCCTAAGGGACAGAATAAAAATTTTCCCCGTTTTTAAGTTTGCCATATGGTAAAATTAATGGTGCCTTTGAAAACTATGTCATCCTGTAGAAAACAAGCTGTCATACAGCGATAGATGACTAATAAAGTTTTGACTTTTAAAATAAAGACAGGACACAATGGCAGTGTGTCCAATGGGTTAAAACATAAATGTAAGCACCAATGTTTATATGAATACTAGATGGTAGCCCGATTCTAATACATCGGGTATCTACTATATAATCGTCTAATTCTGTCTGTTTGGCTGTAACGGAAATCCCACGTCGCTGATTGGTCTCGCCAGCTGCCCGCGACCAATCAACGACAGGCACAGTGCGGCCACAAATTGGCACGGGATTTCAACCACGCTTTGTTGATTCGTCGTGCCCGGCCATCCGCGACCAATCAGCCACAGGTGTAGTCCATCTGCGAATTGGCACGGGACTTGAACCACGCTTCGCTGATTGTTCGCGCCCAGCCGGCCGCGACCAATCAGCAATATTGGTGCAGTCTGGCCGCGAATTGGAATGGGATTTGAACCACGCTTCACTGATTGGTCGCGCCCGGCCGGCCGTGACCAATCAGCGATATAGGCTCGGGATTTAAACCCCGCTGCGCTGATTGGTCGTGCCCGGACGGCCGCGACCAATCAGTGATATTGGCGCTTGATTTAAACACCGCTTCACTGATAATGTATATATTTTACCTGGAAAATCCTGTGTATTCATTGCATTATTCTTAAATCTTCATAAATAAACTATGTACATATTCTAGAACACCCGATGCATTAGAATTGGGCCACCATCTAGTATATATATAAATACAAAAAAAACAAATATATTAGTCATTACATGGCTCTTCTAAGAGCAAACTGTAGTGAAATTATTTTTGGCCTTTATACAAAAAATGTCACAAACATAACTTTTTTTATATTTTCATAAAGGAAGATGCATTATTGAAGTGTAAATAATTTATTTCTTTCCATCAAAAGAGTTTTGAACTTTGATTGCACCAGGACAATAATCAGCAAGGCACAAAAATACCTTGTACAACAAAGGTCAGTATAAGCAAGTTTCTAGAAGAGATTTCTAACATTATGTTTTTCCTTTGTATATAAAATTATCCCCATTACATACATTTATAGGAATACAGTATTTTTCATTTAATAAATCTATTAATTTATTAATAGAAATATTTTGGTCCAGTGAACAGCACAGAGCCATGTACTGAATGTTGTATGGAGGTTCTCAGAATCAATACTTCTTGATATTTGCTTCATAAGAACATTTTATGGAACTATCTCTTTTTTCCTATTCAAATTAGACAATAAAAACTGAACTTTGTATGGTCCAATATGAAAATCAGTGGAATATGAAAGTGCAGTAATGCTCCATAGATGTCTGAGGCAGATTACACAGGTCTACGACTCAAAAGCTGTTTGATTATTTGCATATAATTTCCATGTATTTTGGTACTTTGAAAACAAAAAAATACTGAGAAAAATTCTAAACCTCAGGACAAACCTATAGTTTCTTCTGAAAACTAGTGTGAATCATTGGCAGGCAGCTTATTTTCTTTCCCCATTAACATCAATAGGAACTGCGTGATTCGCTGGTGCCAGTGAGGTGGTCAGTGGCATAATGAAAGATCCTTATGCATTCAAGAAACTTGCATTGGAATTTCATTCATCAACCGTGTTTCACCAAATTAGCGTTATTGCTTTGTGGAAGTGTATTAATTCGCCTGATCCCCTATTGTGACAACTATTACTTTTGTTCATGCAATGTGAAAGGGTATAGTTCTAAATGGAAGCATTCCATTTCAAAGTCCAATCTTCACTCAGCAATTCTTTCAATCCCCCATGGCACAGATGTACCAGTACCCTAGTCCCTTTTAACTTGGAAGAGATATCAGACTTGAAGATGATAAAAATACCACATTTTTTTTCCCAGGAGGAGACTAAGGATTTAGTAAGGGACTTGCATCTTCCGAAAGATGCTGCTGAGTTGCTAGGATCAAGGCTCAAAAGCAGGAATTTATTGTTAACAGGAGTGTCTTTCTCATGGTTCAGACATCACGAAAAAGAGTTTCTTCCTTACTTTGCCCATGAAGGCAGGTTGGTTTAATGCATCGATGTCGATGATTTGATGGGTCAATTCACAATCCAATATGATGCAGCGCAATTTCTTCTATTTATAGATTCTTCAAAAGAAAGTCTCAAAGCAGTTGAACTCCACAGCGGCATGCCGTACACTTGAAGGAAATCTATGAGAACTTGGAATTGGTTCTTCGTAAACTTAAATATGAAGACCACGGTTGGCAACTGTGTGGGGATTTGAAGGTTTTGTGCATGCTGCTCGGGCAACAAGCTGGGTATACCAAATACCATTGTTTTCTCTGCCTGTGGGCCAGTCAAGACTGGCAAAATCACTGGACCAAGAAGAATTGGCAGCCGTGGGTGCTCACAGTCGGTGAAAAAAATGTCCTCCTAGAAAATTTGGTACCTTCCTATGAACTTCTTCTACCACCTCTCCACATAAAATTGGGCATGATAAAGCAATTCATAAAATCACTTCCAAGAGATGGGGAATGCTTCAAATTCTTGGTCACCAAGTTTCCAAAACTCTCGGAGGCAAAATTGAAGGAAGGTGTGTTTGTTGGACCAGACATTATTATTATTTTTTATTATTTATTTATATAGCACCAATAATTCAATGGTGTTGTACATGAGAAGGGGTTACATCAAAATACAAATATCATTTACAGTAAACAAAACTAACAATGACAGACTGGTACAGAGGGAAGAGGACCCTGCTCTTGCGGGCTTACATTCTACAGGATTATGGGGAAGGAGACAGTAGGTCGAGGGTTGCAGTAGCTCCAATGGTGTTGAGGTGGCCGTGTGGTCTTTACAGGCTGTAAGCTTCTTTGAAGAGGTGGGTTTTCAGGTTTCTTTTGAAGGATCCAAAAGTAGTGGATAACCGGACGTGTTGGGGCACTGAATTCCAGAGGATGGGTGATATTCGGGAGAAGTCTTGGAGGCGATTGGGTGAGGAGCAAACAAGCGTGGAGGAGAGGAGGGGGTCTTGGGAGGACCGGAGATTACGTGAGGGAAGATATTGAGAGATTAGTGTGGAAATATATGGAAGAGAAAGGTTATGGATGGCTTTGTAGGTCAGTGTTAGTAATTTAAACTGGATACACTCGGAAATTGGGAGCCAGTGAAGGGATTTGCAAAGAGGGGAAGTAGGAGTGTAGCGAGGAGAGAGATTAATTAGTCAGGCAGCAGAGTTAAGGATGGACTGGAGGGGTGCGAGAGTGTTAGAAGGTAGGCCACAGAGGAGTATGTAGCAGTAGTCGAGGCGGGAGATGATTAGGGCATGCTCGAGCATTTTGGTAGAGTGTGGGTTGAGGAAAGGACGGATTCTGGAAATATTTTTGAGCTGGAGGCAACAGGAGGTGGCGAGAGCTTGGATGTGCGGCTTGAACGACAGGGCAGAGTCAAGGGTTACTACAAGACAGCAGATTTTGGGGACAGGGGAAAGTGTGATTTCATTTATTTTGATAGATAGATCAGGTAGGGAAGATATGCGTGAAAGATAATGAGTTCACATTTGTCCACATTGAGCTTGAGGAAGTGAGAGGAGAAGAAGGAGGATATGGCTGATAGACACTCTGGGATTCTGGAGAGCAGAGAGGTGACATCTGGGCCCCAGAAGTAGATCTGAGGGTCATCGGCATATAGATGGTACTGGAAGCCATAGGACCTTATGAGTTGTCCCAGGCCGAGTGAAGAGTAAGGGTCCTAGGACAGAGCCTTGGGGGACTCCAACAGAGAGGGGGTGAGATGAAGAGGTAGTATGGGAGTAGGAAATGCTAAATGTGCAGTTGGCAAGTTATGAGGAGATCCAAGATAGGGCACAGTCTTTGACCCCAAAGGAAGAGAGGATCTGTAGTAGGAGGCAGTGGTCAACTGTGTCGAAAGCAGAGGACAGGTCTAGGAGAAATAGTATAGAGAATTGTCTGTTAGCTTTGGCTGTAAGTAAGTCGTTAGCAATTTTGGTCAGGGCAGTCTCAGAAGAATGGTGGGGACGGAAGCCAGATTGTAGGTTGTCGAAGAGAGAGTTAGATGCAAAGTGAGATGAAAGTTCAGCATGGACATGCTGCTCATGGAGTTTGGAAGCAAATTGGAGCAAAGATATGGGGCGATAGCTGGACATAGCGCTTGGGTCAAGGGATGGCTTTTTGAGGATAGGTGTGATTGTGGCATGTTTGAAGGCAGAGGCGAAGGTACCAGAAGTAAGTGATAGGTTGAAGATATGGGTTGTGGATGGGATTAGTGTGGTGGTGAGGTTGGGGAGGAGGTGGGATGGGATGGGGTCAAGTGCACAAGTGGTGAGGTGTGATTTGGAGAGAAGATGAGCAAGCTCCCCTTCAGAGATTTTGGAGAGTAAAGTTATGGAGTTTGGGCATTGGTCTCTCATACAAAGGGGTTGTGATGGTTGGACAACAAATACTTGCCTTGTTTGGTCTATCTTATTTTTGAAGTGCGTGGCAAAGTCCTCAGCAACGATTAGGGAACTCGGAGGGGCCAGTGGTGGGGGGAGGAGGGAGTTAAAAGTGTTGAACAACTGTTTGGGGTTGTGGGATAAGGAAGATACGAGGGTTGTGAAGTAGGCCTGTTTAGCAGAGGTGAGAGCTGATTTGAATGCCAGTGTTGCTTGTTTGAGTGCAGTGAAATCATCTTGCGAATGCATTTTCTTCCAATGCCGTTCTGCAATTCTGGATACTTGCTGAAGCTTTTAAGTGATGTTATTGTGCCAGGGTTGTCTACTGGTTCGTCGCTGTGCATGACAGGGGTGACCGTGTCAATAGCTGATGCAAGAGTGGCATTGTAGAAAGCAGTGGCAGTGTCTGTGTCATGGAGTGAAGATATAGAGGACAGTGGTAGGATAGAGTCAGAGATTGTGTGGGTGTCTAGGTGTGCGAAGTTCCTGCGTGGATGCGCATGGTGCTGGACATGGGTGGCAAGTGAGGAGGACAGGGATGAGAAAGTGAGTAGATTTTGGTCAGATAGAGGGAGAGGGGAGGTTATGAAGTTAGATAGGGAGCATAAACGGGTGAAGACCATGTCTAATGTGTGTCCATCTGTGTGGGTGGCTGAGGAGGACCACTGAGTAAGTCCAAAGGATGAAGTAAGGGACAGGAGTTTGGAGGCTGCTGACTGGTGGGTGTCAATGGGGATGTTGAAGTCACCCATGATGATGGTGGGAATGTCAGCAGACAGAAAGTGAAGAAGCCAGGTGGAGAATTGGTCAATTAAGGCAGTGGTCGTGCCCGGAGGTCGGTATATGATGGCCATTTCGAGGTTGAAGGGGGAGTAGATGCGGACAGAGTGGACTTCAAAAGAGGGGAGGATAAGGGAGGGTAGAGGTGGGATTGGGTTAAAGTTACAGTTGGAAGAAAGGAGAAGGCCCACTCCTCCACCATGTTTGATGCCAGGGCAAGGAGTGAGGGTGAAGTGGAGGCCCCTGTAACATAGTGCAGCAGGGGAGGCTGTGTCAGAGGGTGTCAGCCATGTTTCGGTAATGCCCAGAAAGAAAAGATTACGAGAGGTAAAGAGGTCGTGAATCACGTGGAGTGATTCACGACCTCTCAACATTTGAGGGTTTATAGCTGATAGTTAGTCAATACCATGATGGATCCTCAAAAAGAAGTGTGGATTGAAGAGGTCATAGAGAAATTTTTAGCCAATAAAAAAGATCCTGACTTAAAAATGATCGTCGGACGAATGTTGGCAGCATTTCAAGCTTTAGGTTGCCTGATGAGTTTTGAAATTGCATCTCCTCCATTCCCACCTTGCCTACTTTCTTTAAAATTTGGGAGCTGTGAGTGAAGTGCAAGGTGAACAAATCCACCAGGACATTAAAGAGATGTAAGGAAGATACCAGGGAAAATGAAGCATTACAATGATGGCAGACTACTGTTGAGTGCTTCAGAAAGGCACTCAAGATGCTACTTACAGACATAAATGTACAAAGAGGAGCCTCACAGGAAAAAAAAAACAATTTTAGTGAGTGTTAGCAAGCTCATTTCAGTCCAAAAATGATTTTCAAGAAAAATTTGTGAAAAAAATTAATTTTGTAAGTATATTTTCATTTATTTTGTGGTATTGCCTTATTTAACATAGTTTACTAAATTTTCAGGAAACGTGATGTCTTAGGACGAAGTGGAGCTCATTTTTTGCATTCAGCGCACCAAAAAACAAAGATTACGTGTAATAACCAAAACAGCTTTTGAAATTGTATTTTTTGCAGACCTGTGTTATTGCTCTATGTAATTTAGGGGTTTCTAGACCACACTTAAAGTCATCAATTTGCATGGAGCTTGTCTATAGCCACTGTCTGGGAGCAGCTAACTTCTTTTTCAGTGCTGATTTTTTATTTTGCACAAGTGAACATTTTATACAAACCTACAACAAAATGTTTTGCCTTTGTGCTAAGCCTTGCACAGTTGACAAATCTTGCACATGGTTCTACTTAGTAAAGTAAATAAAGAGAAAAAATATTATTCACAGACAGTTTACCGCTCCTACTTTTAATGTGGTTCAGTACTGAAGTACTACACCACAATCAAATTTGCTATTTTCTCTCCCTAATTATCTTTGTACTCAAATCTCATATCCGTACACTTAACTGCACACACATAACATAGTTCTCATTGGCCTGCCCCCAGGTTTATTATTGGCTGTGATAGCTAAGCTCATTGGCTGTGCTACAACCATGTGATCCCATAAGTTCAGAGCAATAAAAGGTAACCCAAATGGCTGTGCAAACTGTCATTAGCCCATTTACTAATGCCACAGTAGTATATGAAATGTCAAAGGGCATTACTTTCTCTGGGAAAATAGAGTCAGATTTTAAAATGTCTTCCAATGTTTCAAATTTCTACATGAATGGGCCACTGATTTATTATAATATGTGCAGTAGTTAGAATTTGTAAGGACAAATTGTACCTAATTGTTGTGTTTACTACCAGATCTACCCCTAAATAAGGTGATTCTGTCAAGGAAACAAAAGTAATGTCTTTGAACCATGTGTTTCTGAACTAGCCTCTCTATATGCAGTATGAACCCACACATGGTACTCCTATAGACTAAGTATGAACCACCACAAAGCCCCTATATACAGTGTGAGCCCTCACATAGCCCACTATATATATATTGTGAGCCCCCACTTAGCCCCTTATGTAGAGTCAAAGATCCAATATACATATTAAAGAACACATGCTCACATTGCTCCTATTCCACTAGCATTCTTTTCTGGTCTCCAGTGCACTGGCCAGGTTTGTTTTTAAACAGAGTATGTCTCACATTGCATATTTGTAGCATTTTTATGCACCAAAAATCAAAGTGGTGACAGTAAAAATTCTGCTTACAATATGATTGTTTTTGTCAATTTTTTACTTGAGTTTTTTCATGGGTTTTTGCAGCATTTTCACCCATTTATTTCACTGGGTCAAAAGTGCTGAAAAATATCAGGAATATCTAAATCAATATTTTTGTTGAGGGAGGAATATGTGCCCTTAATACAAGATGGTGCTTCAACTGCATATTCTATCGAAATATCCAGCAATATTGGAAAAAAGAGACCCCCTCATCAAAATATTAGTGTATCCTTGTGGATTTTGTAATGTCTAGTACATTTTAAACTAAATATACATAATACATGTAACCAGATATGTGACATAACATGTAAATATTAATTTAATTGTTCATTTATCAAACCGAGACCTTTTGCATGGTCCAATACTTTTAGATTCTTCAAAGTTGTGGTCATATGCTAATTTCCAATACACCAAGATTTACTTCAGAGATGTGGCCAGAAGTTTGCACTTTGTTATAAAATTCATCATGCTCGCTTTCAAATGCTCAGTGCCTCTGGGTGATTTGCGACTCTGCCCTCTCTTTCAAGCCACATATCCAAGCCCTTGCCTCCTCCTGCCATCTCAAACTCAAAAATATTTCCCGGATCCGCACATTCCTTGACCACGAAACCACAAAAACACTTGTGCATGCCCTTATCATCTCCCACCTTGACTACTGCAACCTCCTACTCTCTGGCCTCCCCTCTACCACTCTGGCACCACTTCAATCCATCCTACACTCTGCTGTCCGACTAATCTACCTGTCTCCCTGTTATTCCCCAGTCTCTCCCCTATGTCAAGCCCTTCACTGGCTTCCTATCGTCCAGAGACTCCAGTTCAAAACCCTTACTATGACATACAAAGCCATTCACAACCAGTCTCCTCCATACATCTGTAACGTGGTCTCCCGTTACTTACCTACATGCAACCTTCGATCCTCACAAGATCTCCTTCTCTACTCCCCTCTTATCTCTTCTTCCTACAACCTCATCCAAGACTTCTCCCGTGCTTCCCTCTTACTCTGGAACTCTCTACCCCAATACATCAGACTCTCATCTACCATGGAAACCTTCAAAAGAACCTGAAGACTCACCTCTTCTGACAAGCCTACAGCCTGCACTGATCCTCAATCTACTGAACTGCCGCACAACCAGCTCTACCCTCTCCTAGTGTATGCTCACACATCCCCTGCAGACTGTGACCCCTCACGGGCAGGGTCCTCCCTCCTTCTGTACCTGTTAGTGCCCTGTTTTTTTTTCTCTTGTTTATTGTATTTGTCTATATTTACCCCAAATTTTTCACATGTAAAGCGCCATGGAATAAATGGCTCTATAAGAAATGTATAATAATAATAATAATAATCATGGTATAAAGTGACCAAACACTAATCATGATTATGCACTGCTGTATGACATTCTGTAGACTTTCTCCTCACAAACAGAAACAATCTCCACTTGTGAAAAGGAACTAGGGGGACTTTTCATTTCAGAGGCACTAGGAGCACAACATGTAAGTGTCTCCTTTAGATGATGAAGACTAATGCATTCTGGCAGCAGTGCAAGTGATTGAGACCCACCTGAGAATCAATCGGTTCTTCAATGGGCCAGTATGTCTGGGATGGCCTCCACAGTGCTGGTGTGTAATGGCGGTCAACTTTCACGTTGGTCTTACCGGCTGAATAAAAAGGGGAAAGTTGTGGAAGGGATGCAAGATCAGCATGTCTCAAAAAGCAATGTCCAGACCTCAGGTGCAAAAGGAAAAAAATGTGCTTTTACTGGAGCAGTTGATTATAATTATGGTTACAGCTCTCCATGGTTATTCATTACACTGAGCTAACAAGTTTTTATGGTGTGATTAGCCCAGCTCTTTTCCGGCAATGTGTAGCAGCTCTCCTCCCTCCTGCTGCAAATAGCATTATATGCGCACTAAAACTTCTCCTCTCGGCCTGTACCTTGGCGTCCATGGCAACTCAGGCTTACAGAAAAGTACCTCAGCTCTCTTCCCACTGCTGACAACTAAGGATCGTATAAAGACGTCCCTGCTATGATCTGTAACTGACATCGTCTGGCAGTTGAACACTTCTTGAACCACGCAAGACACTTATGTCCCATATGGCTGCACAGATTTTGCTGGAGTTCTGACAGCGACCACAGGAAAGGAACTGGCTGGCTTCCTTGATATCCAGCACCACTCAATCCCAGGGATGCAAGGATGCTTCAGCTGGGCTTGGTAAATCTCCTTTGGGGGCTGCTACCCACCAGACTTCACATTACCCCTTACTCTAATTACATCTGTGTGTGTAAAAATGGCTGAAGAGCTGGCTTCTCTGACCACCAGAGTTCACAGACATTTGTAAAGACTAACTTTGCAGAATGACACAAGTATGAGAGGCTCCAAAGCTCATATGTATGTGAAGACCCTTTCAAACTCTTATGAGGGTGTTAGTGATCTGAATGCTGGTGTCATGCTTCTAGATTCAATACCTTGAGTTTGTGTTCTGTGGTTGACTTCTATTTCTGCCCATATATAGGAGATATACCTTTTATTTGTGTGTTCTGCTATTCTTGCTGCAGTCTGTCTAGCTTAGCACAGGTGTATTTCATTTTATCTGTGTGGCTGTCCTATCACCTTTCAGATGCAGATTTAAATACCTTCCCCTACTGGTGTTTCCTGCTGGTAATATACTTTCTTGGCTTTATTCACTTTGCTGTAGCTTGTACTGGTTGCAGTTGCTGTGCTTACGATTCCTTTGCTAATTAGGGAGCTGTGAAGGGCATTCAGGTAACCCACCATCGAGTGGGGGCGCCATTACGGTATCTTTGTGTGCCAACCTCCACGATCAGGTGGGGAGAGATCAGTGTCAGAAAAGGGTGTTTCCTAGTCTGAACAGGGACCTGCCAGGTTTCAGGTATTTGTCTTCCTGTTTTGGGCATTACCTGAGTGAATGTGCAATCATAACAGCTGGTTGAATGGACACTACAAAGGTGACAACAACCTCACAAATATTAACCCCACTTGCCACTACCACAGGGCAAGTGGGAAGAGTCGGGTAAAATGCCAGAACTGGTGCATCTAATAGATGCACCTCTTCTGGGGTGGCTGTGAGCTGCTATTTTCAGGCTGGGGAGGGCAATATCCATGGCCCCTTGGCAGTCTGAGAACACCAGCCCCCAGCTGTCTGTTTTAGCTTGGCTGATTGTCAAAAATAGGGGAACCCCATTCAGATTTTTTTAATTATTTATAATGACATTGGAACTGCTCTATTCTTGATAAACAGCCATGATAAAGCTAACAGCTGAAGGATGAAGCACACAGCTGTCTGTTTTGCCTGGCTGGTTTTCAAAACTACAGGAAACTCAGGTCATTTTTTTAAATTACTTATTTATAGCTCAGATGCGAACAGATGAATACTCCCATAAGTTGATGCCTCTTTGATGGTAGGTAAAATTTTTACCTCCAGTCACAGCTGTGGGCTCACGCCACAGAGCTCTGACCGGTGGTAATGATTTTACTGCTGATCAGAGGCTGTTACATTTTGAGACTGGGAAGCTAGGTGAACAACAAAGGGAAGGCAGTGGGGAAGTCCAAACACTAGGAAAGTGGTAAGTGGAGACCACTAGGCAGATCTGACAACAACCTGTCTCTCCTAATGTCCCTTAATAGGTTACGCACGTATCACTGAGAAGGAGCCTAACCCCTAACTGCCCCAGCGATAGGCCCTGGATAGGGAGAGGACATGGTAGCACTAGTCGGGTGTTATGATCTGGTGACCTTGGAGCCGCATGAAAACTTTCTCTGGAGTCGGTGGAACCTGTACTGACCGCAAATCCTGAACTAACACCGCAACTAGAAGTAGCCGTGGGGTGTGCCTAACAAACCCTAGACACCTCGACACAGCCGGAGGACTAAATACCCCTATAGATGGAAATAGGAATGCTATCTTGCCTCAGAGCAGACCCCCAAAGGATAGGCAGCCCCCCACGAATAATGACTGTGAGTAGGAGAAGAATAGACACACGCAGGTAGAAAACAGGATTTAGCAAAAGAGGCCACTCTAGCTAAATAGGAAAGGATAGGACAGATTACTAGGCGGTCAGTATTAAAACCCTTCCAAAAATATCCACAACAGATAATACAAAAAGTTCCACAATCTAACTAAAGACATGGAATGTATATCTGCCACTCCAGAGAATCCAACAAGACTGAGAAAATACTGAAACAATCTAAGCTGGCCAAGAAAACACAAAGAATAGCACTGAATTGTGAAGCACACAGCATGTGTGCCACAGGAAAAAAAAAACAGACACTTATCTTTGCTGATTTGGCAGAAAGGCAGGAGGAACCAGGCAGAGGTCCTACACCTCCCAACAACAATTGACAACTGGCAAGGACTAATGAATCCTGCACACCTAAATACCCCAGTCAGAACTGCAATCATCAGACACACCTGACCAGGACTGCAACCCAGGGACAACTGCATTACCACCTACTACTACCGGAGGGAACCCAAAAGCAGAATTCACAACAGTCGGGGTACACGGCAACTAAAGACAAATAAGTAAAACAAATGAAGGAACATACTTAGCTTGAGAAGACACAAAAGAGATCATGCCAGCTATCCTTCAAGAAGGAACTAGTCGACTACTAGTCCTTCCAACCAGACTGAGGGAAATAGAACTATCACTGGCACCTTGTTGAAGCGACTTTTAGCAAGGGTGTGTTAATCAGCAGCAGACAGTGGTGATCCCTGCTAGGTCCTAGAAGGACAAGAATATCAATCAACAGCAGAGATGCAAGTTCTAGAAGGTGCCTGCAGAGCCAAGTGCAATGAACTTCTACAGCCGGATCCAGAATGACTGTCTGTCACACCTGACACACCTGTGACAGTGACCCCCCTTCTACGAGTGGCCTCTGAACCCTCAGGACCTGGTTTCTAAGAATGAGAGGCATGGAACGAATGAACAGGCCTAGGGGCTTTTACCTCTGATGCAGAAACCCACATCCTCTCTTCTGGACCATAGCCCCTCTTATGCACCAAGTACTACAGGGAACGACGCTGAAGATGAGAATCAACAATCCTTGAAATCTGGAACTCCAAATTACCATGAACAACAATTGGGAGCTGTGGAAGGGGAGAGGACTCAAGAGGTTCAACATATTTCTTGAGCATAGACCTGTGAAACACATGGTGGATTTTACGAGCCTGAGTTAACTCAAGGCGAAAAGCTGCAGGCTTAAAGAAGGCGGTTAGTTTATAAGGGCCAATAAACCTATGTCTCAGCTTCCATGAAGTGATCTTGAACTTGATATTCCTGGTAGACAACCACACTGTCATTCACACTTAGGTCCAGACCTGATGCACTTTTCCTGTCAGTCATATGTTTGTACCTGTCTCCCATGATCTTCAACTTACTCTGAACTCACTGCCACACAGAAGAGAACAAAGAAGCAAACTGTTACTCCTCAGGAACTCCTGAAGCCCTTCCCCCACTAAAAGTTTCAAACTGCTGATGGAAACCGCATGCACCAAAGAATGGTGACCTGCCAGTAGAATGTTGGCAATGATTATAGATAGTAAACTCAGCCAATGGTAAATAAGATGCCCTATCCTCCCGATTTTTGGAGCCAAAAAACCTGAAGTAAATTTCTAAATTCTGTTTAATGTGCTTGTTCTGTCTATTTGTCTGAGGATGGAAAGCAGAGGAAAATGACAACTGCACCCCAGTCAAGAACATAAAGCTTAGAAACAAATTGAGTCCCAAGATCTGATACCACATCTGAGGGAACCCTGTGAAGCTTCACAGTCTTATTAACAAAAACCTGAGCAAGATGCTTGTCATTCGGAAATGCCGGTAATGAGATTAAATGCACCATTTTACTGAACCTATCTACAACCACCAGAATCAACATCTTGACTGCTGATATCAGTAGGCCAGTAATAAAATCTATGGACAGGTGTTTCCATGGACTACTAGGAATGGTCAATGGAAGAAGAAGACCAGAATGACGGGTATGCCATACTTGAGAATGCGAGCAAACACTGAAAGCAGACACCTGTTCAACGACATCATAATGCAACCCCGGTGACCATAAACAACGAAAAAGTAGGTCCGCGGTTGCTTTACCCCCTGGATGACCAGCAAGCACTGAGTTATGATGTTCCCTAATAAATTTCCTGAACAAATTATACAGTACAAATAACCTCCCCGAAGGGCAGGAGGCAGGATCGTCCCTCTGAGCCTCCATCTCCTCTCCCTCCAGATCAGGGTGTAACAACTCTTTTGGCATCACTGCATGGCCTCCAATCCCCCACCTGCCCTACACACAAGCTTACTCACACTCCGGGCCATACTGTGAGTTCTGTCTTCTGCCAGCTCCATGCTGGATGCCTCTTGTCTCCTGCCTGCTCTCTGCATACTTCCTGTGCATAGAGGGATGGCACCGGCACTTCCTGGCTCTTATTGACTCAGTGTGCATCTTCCTAAGTTGTCTCCAGCCAATTGTCAAGAGGCCTCAGGTACTTAAGGCACCCCTGTCCATAGGAGGATGCCTGAGCAACTTACTTCCTCAGTTAGTGTCTTGCTGCTGAGTTGCCAGGTCCTGTCTTGCTATTTTTTGTGTCAGCCACCCAGAGGGGCTTCGTACCCTGGCCTGTACCTGTGTCTCTTGATTCTGCCACTCAGTGGGGCTTTGTACCCTGGTCTGAGTCCTTGTTTCTGTGCCTTGTCCCATTCCTGATCCTGTCTGAACCTAGTCCTATACATGTGTCCGTTTGTATCCCTGCCTGTAGTCTTTCCTTGTCTACTATGTTTTCTTGTGTTCACTCCTTCTCCTCTTTGCTCTGCCTCCTGCAGTTCTGCTCTTAGCTCTGCCTCTTGCAGTTCTGCTCTTAGCTCCGCCTCCTGCAGTTCTGCTCTTAGCTCCGCCTCCTGAGGTTCTGCTCTTTGCTCTGTCTCCTGTGGTTCTGCTCTTTGCTCCACCTCCTGTGGTTCTGCTCTTAGCTCCGCATCCTA
The DNA here is from genome assembly GCF_051348905.1 of Ranitomeya variabilis. Taxonomy (NCBI): domain Eukaryota; kingdom Metazoa; phylum Chordata; class Amphibia; order Anura; family Dendrobatidae; genus Ranitomeya; species Ranitomeya variabilis. The sequence goes on from NC_135234.1 coordinate 560,718,878, forward strand.
CACTTCTGCTCCTTTCTCCACCCCTTATGCTTCTGCCCTTTGCTCCACCTCCTACCCTTCTGCCCTTTGCACCACCTCCTGCACTCTGCTCTTTGCTCCGCCTATGGTGGTTCTGCTCTTGGCTCCTCCTCCAGCGGTTCTGGTCTTGGCTCCACACCCAGCAAAACAAAAATCAATTCCCTTTTCCTTGTGAATTTCAGGGGAGACATATGATGCAGAAGCACCTCCTAACTGTATTAGATCCTCTAACTGCACAAGTACTTGTTCACCAACAGACCGCACGCCTTGGCACAGGAGTATTGTCCTTGAAGGAGGACTCAGGAGAAGGTGGTCATACCCATGTATCCCACAGTTGTCTATCCACACATATAGCCAATGACATTGCAGCCTCCAAGGACTGGAGGGGTTTCATACACTGTCAAAGCATCTTTCAATCTTTCTGTTTGGCCTTGACAAAATTGGTTTCCAAGAGCCGTGTTATTTCATTTGCTATCGTTTGCCCACCTGAGAAATTCATAGCTATATAGTGTAAGCCTCCAATGAACAATTTCAGTGCTAAAGGTGATGCAGCCTGGATTCAGTCATGGAAATTTGGCGAGGATCATCATAGATAAGGGCTAATACCCCCAAAAAAACTCAAACTATTGGACACAAATAGAACCCTGTAGCAAAGAAAAAGCCCATGATTGAGGATCCCCTTGCAACAGTGAAATCACAATTCCCACTCATTGCTCCTCATCTCCAGAGGAGTAAGGATGAAGTTTAAAATACAACTTACAAGTAGACATGAGCGAATACCTTTGGATTTTTCCTTATTCAGCTTAATAGAGCTTACTGAATAGCTGCAGTGGGAACCTGGATACCTGGATCGCTCCCGATATCAGGTGGAGAGCCTGTGTGTTGTGACTGTCACACAGCCGCAACACATACAGCTCCAGCGCCGGACACCTGATTATCAGGAGCGATCCAGGTATCCAGGTTCCCACTGCAGCTATTCGGTAAGTTCTATTAGCGAGTTGAATAAGGACGGATCCAACGATATTCGCTCATGTCTACTTACAAGCTTTTTTGAATGCAAAGAACTCCTGAATACCTATCCGGCAGATCAATTTTGGGTTCAAGCCGGACCGGCCTACCCACAGAGTTCCCCATAGTAGGAATCTGCAGCTGCTGCTGTTGCTGCTGAACCTAAGATCGAAGGTCAGTCAGTTCCAGAGACAACATCCGCAGCTGCTCTGTCAGTACAGGAAAATGATCCATGAACCCGAAAAAAGAAACAACACACACCAAAAAAATAAATGCACAAAAAGATGAATGTCAGTTTTTTGTTTATTTTTTTCCCTAAAAAATGTGTACAGTCGGTGACAATGTCATGCTGGGACACTGAGAAGCTAGGTGCACAACAACAGGAAAGGGTAGAGAGGCCTAAACACTAAGAAATGGGGAAGTGGAGACCCCTAAGCAGATTTGACAACACCCTGTCTCCACTAAGGTCCCTAAATAGGTTCTGCACCTACCGCCAAACCGGAGCCTAAGCCCCTAGAGATAGGCCCTGGATAGGGAGGGGACCGGGTGACACTAGTCAGTCCCCACTACAACTAAAGACAAATAGGTCCTAGAGGGAGAAGGATATCACTCTGCACCAGAGATGCAAGATCCAGAAGGTGCCTGCAGAGCCTTCTACAGCCGGATCCAGAATGACTGTCTGTCACACCTGATACACCCATGACAGAGGCAGTGTTTGCCACGCTATTATGCACATGACAGCTTGGTATACAGTAGATGTTGGGCCCCATGCATGTGACTTGAATCTGGGTTCACTTACAGTTCTGGTACCCAAATAAACTTTTAAAAACTTTTTACTTTTCCAGGGATTCGCCCATTAGTAATGTTAGGCCATAGATTATAAAAGGCTTCAAATTCTATTTTTACTTAAACCAGTTTAACAATGTAACATGTGCTTCCCATATAAATCATGGTGATCCACAGTCCCCTTATCAAAAGTAGGAAGATGGTGGTCACATACTTTCTTTCCCTTTTTCTATGCTGATTCTGAATATAACTTACCCATAGATTCAGATTCTTATAATACCAAACTAGAAAGCATCAGTTACATGTCTACAAAGAAACAACTGCAGCCAGACACAATTGAAAAGTGAAACCAAAGAAATGAGCAGGAGCAAAAGTTGATACATGTGCAATGTGTAAGAGCACAATCACACTTTGGCCATTTAACAGACAAAGCCAAAGATTTCCCTTTTTCTATGATGATTCTAAACATACTTTACAACTTTTTGCAAACCATAGATTTAGTAGCTTACAATACCAGACAGACTTCAGAAAGTATTAGTTAATCATCTACACAGAAACAACCAAAGCCAAAAACATTCAAAAAGTGATTACATGTTCATATTAAATTAATAAAACTGTTAAGTATTACATGATATGGATGAGGAAATATCAAGATTTTATTGCTTATAGTAAAAGATTAGCAAGTGATTTGTTTTAAATCAGAATGCCTGTACATTTGGTTAAGTATTTATAAGTATTTATACAAAATGATCAGCATCTTTCAATCTCAAGAACTCAATAAGTAACACTATCCAAATCTTATCGGAGAATATGAGTTTCAAGTTTATCCACAAGATGGCATCAAACACATATCATTTGTGTGCCGTCTTCAGCCTTTTATTAGTTGACATCTACAGAGTTGGGAAACCAAAAATAAACCCTTGAATGCCATGCAACGTCTAATAATTCCTTAATGCATTCTCATATTTGTTTTATATTTCACACCTAATATGTTCAGCATTTAACCCTTTACTGTACCTGGTGTTCACTCAATTAAAAATGACAGTGAAAACAGAAATAATAAATAGTCTTATTGAATGTTTTCTTCCATATCTCTTTATTGTTACCGCATGATATGATGATGCCATGGAAAAATGTGTAAACAGTAGGAAATGGAAAGTAGACGCCTGAGGGAACTTATATAAATGTGTGGAGAGCACATTGAACCCTCAGGTGCTTCACAGAAATTTATAACGTTGAGTCTTGAAAATAAAAAAATCAAATTTTCCCCACAAATATGTTTTCGCCACAAATGTTGCATTTTCATAAGGGTAATAGGAGAAATTGCACCACACAATTTGTTGACCAATTTCTCCAGAGTACAAGGATACCCCATATGAGGGACAAAAGTACTGTTTGGGCGCACAGCAGGGCTCAAAAGGGAAGGAGCGTCATTTAAGTTTTTTGAAATTAAAATTTCCAGGAATCATTAGCGGATGTCATGTCCCATTTGGAGAGCCCCTAATGTGCCTAAACAGTGGAAACTAGACCCATCAAGGAATGTATTTAGATGCGTGGTGAGCACCTTAAACCCCCAGGTGCTTCACAGAAGCTTATAAGGTGAGCAATGAAAATGAAAAACAAAATATTTCCCCCAAAAAATGTTATTTTGGCCCCAAATTTAGCATTTTCATTTTTTTCTGCAATTTCTCCTGAGTACGCCGACACTCCATATGTGGGGGATTACTACTTTTGAGGCACAGTGCAAATCTCAGAAGGGAAGAGGCGCCTAATTGAAATTTAGATTTTGCTGGAATGGTTTGAGAGTGCCATGTCACATTGGCAGAGCCCCTGAGGTGCCAGAACAACAGAAACCCAATATATGTGAACTCATTTTACAAACTGCACTCCCCAAATAATTTATCTATGGGTGCAGTGATCATAATGACACCATGTGTGCATCACAGAATTTTATACCATTGAGTAGTGAAGAAAGAATAAATTACATTTTACCACTAAAATGTTGTTTTAGACCTGAGATTTTAATTTTTCAAAGGGCTAATAGGAAATTTTTTTACAACAAACTGAGGTCCATTTTTTACTGAGTGCGCCAATACCCTACATGTAATTAGGAAATATTTTTCAGGCACAGTGCAATACTCAGAAGGCAAGGAGTGCAAGACTTTATTGTTATGGCTTGCAGGTGCCATGACCCGCTGGGAGAGCACATGAGGTGCCAACACAGCAGAACCCCAAAAATTCACCAAGGGCTGTAATGATCATATTTATATCATGGGTGTGTCACAAAAATTTATGCCATAGGGCAGTGAAGGGTATAATACCTACATTTTTACCACCAAAGTTTAGTTTTAACTACAGATTTCACATTTTCACACAAGATGTGGGTAAAAATGGCACCAGAAATTGTCCCACAATTCCTACTGACCGAGGTAATTACCGATATATGGCTGTACAATGCTACTTAGCCATATGGAGAGACTTGGGAGGAACGGAGCACTATTTGCCTCCTGTAGCGCAGATGTTCCTAGAACAGTTTGCAGACTCCATATTCCAAGCCCCTAATTGCTAGAAGAATAGAATACTCCCTCTAATGACCACATTTTGGAAATTATACCCATTGGGGAATATATCTACAGATGTAATGACAATTCTCACTCCATGGTTATTTTCCAGAAGTAAGCAGCAATGAATGTTGCAGGGTGAAAATTGCAGACTGCCATTGTAGTGACCAGTATATTGTAGTGTCCAGTACGTTGCAGTCACCAGGACGTTGCAGTCACCAGAATGTTATGCCCAGCCTGTGCTTTTGGATTCATGCACCCTTAAGTTAGGCTGGCTCTCATCACTTCAGAAATGCCAAACGTGTACGTTATATGTGTAAATGTAATTTACGTACACTGGGGCTCAGAAGGGTGGGAGGCATTTTGATTTGGAGAGGAGAATTTGCTGAATTTCTTTTGGCTGGTGAGGAACCATTTTGCTTTGCCAGAGACTTTGTACTACCAGCAACGTGGAAGCCCCCTAAATTTCTGATAACAGATGACAGACATGAGTGAGGGCTTGCTTTTTTTGTAGATTGAATTGAAGCTTTTATTGGGAACATTTTACATAACGCTTGGGATCACATTTTTCTGAGGCTCTACGCTGAGCACTTACTTTGGGGTTTAAATTTAAATCTCTGAGTGATGTGATTCAGATGAAACCGCCGAGGCATCCATTCACTATAATGAGGCAGCAGAGTTACTCTGGACTCCATCTGGCCTGTGTTCAGCGGTGTCCTTCTTTTCAGAAGTGCACAAAACTGTGACTGACGGCACTTTAATGCAATCTTAAAAAAAAACAGACACCGCCAGATCACAGGTCAGACGGCGTCCACAGTGCCTCCATCTGCCTCATTATAGGGAATCTTCTTCCAGGCGTTCTGTTTGAATAACATATTTCAGAGATTTACATGGAAACCCTGATGCAAGTGCTCAGCGCAAAATGCAGAATAAATGTGCACCAAGCCTTACTGTGATGTTTGGGGGGCAGAATGAAAAAATTAACAGCAGATGAATAATTAGTTTTATTTACTCTTTAAAGCATTCCTCGTGCGGTATAAGTTTGTAGTCAACTTTATTCTTTGGGTCGGTGCAATTACAGCAATACCAGATTTATATCGGGTTTTCATGTTTGGCTGCTATCACACACTAAAAGACGCTTTTTATTGCAAAAAATAGTTTTTGCATCACCATATTTTGTGAGCTATAATTTTTCCATATTTTGACTCACAGAGTCATGTGAGGGCTTGTTTTTTACAGGACGAGTTGACATTTTTATTGGTACTATTTTCAGGCACATGACATTTTTTGATACCTTTTTTATTCCAAATTTTGGGAATCAAAATTAACAAAAATCAGCAATTCTGGAAAAAATTTTGGGGGGAGGGGCTTATGCCATTCTGTGTCTGGTACATTTGCTAAGGCGGTTTTATTCTTCAGGTCAGTACGATTACAGTGATAACTCATTTATATCGACTTTTTATGTTTTTGCGCTTTTACACAATTTTATAGAAAAAATAATTATTTTTGCATCACTTTATTCTGAGAGCTATAACTTTTTTATTTTTCTGCTGATGGAACTGTATGGCTTGCTATTTTGCAGGACAAGATGAAGTTTTCAGTGGTACCATGTTTATTTATATCCATCTTTTTGATCACGGTTTATTCCACTTTTGTTCAGCGGTATAATGATAAAGCAAAACTTTTAGCCTTGTTTTTTATTTTTTTATGGTGTTCATTAAAGTTAACTACTGGGACAGTTTTAAAGGACGGGTCGCTACAAATATTTTATTATGAATGCAATATCTTTTGATTTTATTATTATTTTAGAATTTTAAAAAATATTTTTACAATTTTTTATTTTTTATTTTTTACTTTGTCACACAATGGGACTATCATTTTTTGCACACTGATTGCTTGTACAGCATGCGGATGCAGCAGCATCCCTTGCTGATCATACACTGCACATGATCAAGCAACTTTCCTAGCTCTGGTGACACAGATGTCTTCAAGATGACAACAGGTCATCATGACATTGACCGGGACTCCGCGTCACACCAAGGTCAGAGGGGTTGTCATCCTTCTGCCAGCTCCTGGAATACTGAAATTGCATTCCATCACAGCATTTAGGGGGTTAAAGTGCTGGGAGTGGTGTGTGTGTGTGTGCAATGTGCATAGGCGATCACAATGACGCAATAAGCTGTTCCTGGTCAAAAAGGCACAGGGAACAAGGACATATTATTATGACATATGTCTGAAAGGGGTTAATTGGGCTTTTTATTGTTTATTAAATTGTTCATGTAAAAAATAGATGCCATGCAGAGGCTACTTGTCTGCAAAAAATATGACATAAAAATGGCATACAAATGTAAAAAATGGCCACACTGATTGCATTCGGAAGACATTATTGATGAACATTATTTTGGAGTTTTCTGTCATCTGTTCCAGTGCCTCCTACAGTTCGTTTCACTTTTAGTAAGCCATGCCTTCTCTTACATTACTTTGTGTATCGCCACTTGCCTACATGGATTTAAATTCTTGTTAAGACACAGGACTCTTTCCACTGCAGCATTAGCGGCATACTATCAACCTTGTTTTTATGCTAGCTGGCATTGCTGGTTTGTCCATCTTTGATGCCCTTTGCTTACTTGTTTGTAGTATTTATATAATAAAATATCTTTTTTTTACCTAGTTAGACCATATTCTCCTCTATTTATGTCATACTTGGTGTTGGTTATTTCACATAAAGCTTCATTGCACATCTCTGGTTTCCTTTTTCCTGCTCCTCTACTTGGCTGGGACTAGACCTGGTTTCCACCTTTCAATAAATTGTTGGGTTTTTCCTTCCAATATTGTATTCAACTCATCTGATCAGAGACTTAGAGACTAAGCATAGGTAGCTAGTGTAGTCAGCTATTTTTATAGCTCATGTGAACATGAATGGAGAGATCTGTGCTTGGCCAGCCACTTGTCTCTGTTATTGTTGTTAGTCGTGCAATTGTAACCCTACCGTATGGACACATGATAAGTATACTTGTTGAATAATAATTTAGAAGATGTATCTACAATTCTCTAAAAAGGACTTTATAAATACTTTAAGTTACTCCTTGGGAATTGTCCTCTATATCAAAGCACACCTTTATTTACTTAGTATGAGGAGAAATCTGAAAGAAGAAATTAATAAAAAAAATTCTGTCTTTTTTAATTTTCATGATCTGATGCACTTTTAGAATTAAGCGAGATGAATGAGTTAATATCTGCAACACATTCCCAAACCCCCACCCCAATCCAGATTTTTGTTATTTTATGCAGTTTCCGTAAAACAGTTTTCAGCATTTGCTTTGAGTGTGGAAGGCAAATAGTATTTTCTTACAGCAGTTAATATAGACCTAAACATTCAGATTCACACATATGCATCCATAAAAAACACCTGTAAATATTATATGTGAGCACTGTACTTTCTATTGAAATGTAATAGAACTTACTTTAAAATCTCCGAGAAGAAACGCATAAATAAAAGCATACTGAACTGACACTGTCCCAAAATCGAAACCTATGCAATACTTAAAGGGCTATTACCATCACCAAGATCCTACCCCAATATGTAGTAGGCGTAATAATAATAACATTAGAAAATACCTTCAATTAGAAATGTAGTATAGTTTTTCTGATTTTTTGTCTCTTTCCTTATGTGTAGGCGTGCTGCCCTGGCTGGGCCACTGCTTTCATGATACTGGGTCACGGCGGCCCGATTGCTGGTGGAGTCTGACCCGGGGTACGTACCTGTCTTTGCCAATTGTGGGGTTAATAATAAAAATAATTAAAAGGTTTGTGATGCCAGTAGGGATGTTTGGGAGAGAAAGACGTGCACTCTTGCTATAATGGAGGTGCAGACTGGACGTGGATTTAATCCACAGATGGCATCATAAAGATAAACAGTCGCACTCAAAAAATCATATCTTAAGTAAAGAAAAAGATTTATTTCAGTCCCAAAAAAAGTGCAATAAACTCACCGCAGTCAGGTCAAATGAGGAAGGCAAAGGTGCAAAGGTAACGTTTCAACCTTGATTTGAAAAAGACCCAAGATAAGGGTCGAAAAGTTACCTTTGCACCTTTGCCTTCCTCATTCGACCTGACTGCGGTGAATTTATTGCACTTTTTTTGGGACTGAAATAAATCTTTTTATTTACTTAAGATATGATTTTTTGAGTGCGACTGTTTATCTTTATGATGCCAAAGATATGATTTTTTGAATAGGAATGTTTGGACTGGTATGGCCAGGCACTCATGAGGCCCCTGGGGAGTTAGGTGGTGATAGACAGTGCCAGATGATTAAGCCCTTTCCAACTAGGGCTATCTCTCAGGGGAGTTGGAGCAGAAATGGTGCAGCAGAGAATAATTAGTGATAGACAGGGTAATGATCAGTTTGTACCTTTTACTGAAGTTCTGCAAACAGTTCAAGAAGCTTTCATACAATTGACATACAGGGTTTTGGTGAGGCCTTCATGGTGAGAGTTCAGTTTCTCTGATATGAGGTTGTATAGCCTTTCTGCTTCTAATTTTACCTCTGGTAAATGATTCCTTGGACCCCCAGGGGTATGAGGTAAACAGTAACTGGATCTGTGATCCCTTTCAGCGAGCAGGCAATGTGAATCCTGTCAGGATACATATTTCTTACAACATTGTGCCTAATTCCATGCAGTTGCTGAGCTCCCAGCAAAAGCACACTGCACCTCACTATATGAAACTCAAGCAGACTCACAGTTTGGCACAGACTCTGGCAGTCTCTGTGCTCCAGAAACTGGGACCCTTCCTTATGCAGCTGTCCTTGCAGAGAGAAGGCTGCTTCTCTCTACATGCCGAACCTCCATCATGCTACTTATTCCTCCAAAACTACAACTTCTCCAGCCCCTCCTCCCCTCTGAAGTATCCTGCACACTTCCTGGTTCAAGCAAAAGTGCACAATCTTCAGTAAGGGATCGGGCAACAATGTGTGTATGTGTATTATAACAGCAGAGAACTTAGCCCTCACCATAGCTGGCAATACAGAAAAAAGTATATAACACATGCAGGCATTTTGTGGTGCTAGAGACACGGGTGCTACAAAGGCTTTGCAGGATCTTAGGTATTCATGGTTGCGACCACTGATATAGTGACTGTTAGTTAGCTAGCTGGTAGTGGTAATAACTATGGATACCTAAGGTCCTGCAGTGCCTACACATGAGGAAAAGAGGCATAGGAAATCAGAAAAACTATACTACAATTCTAATTGGAGGAATTTGCTATTATTATTATATTATTGTTATACCTACTGCATATTGGGATAGGATCATGGAGATGGGAATACCTCTTTAAAGGAATTTTCCAGTGCTCTGTCATACGCTTGCCATAACACACATGCTTTACTCATATGACCTAATACTATTTTAGCAAATCATCCACTGTTATTATATTTGGGCCACATATGTTGTAAATTATTACCAATATAGTGGTGCCTCCAGCCACCATTTTACTGAATTAAAGATGGACAGGAAGGTGTTAAAAAAATTGCACTAACCTCATCTCTGTACCAGTTCTCCAATTGCCTTTATAATTTCTACATTCCTACACAAGGCGCCATGCCGACATTTCAGTGACATGCATCGCACCCCACTTGACCTCACGCAGTGTGGTGCACAGCAATGAAGTATACCCTGGCACAGTTGAGAATCGGTAATTGTAAGAATTTTTTTAACCTCCTTCTTGGATGATTCAATTATTCCTGCCAGATTTGCTTAATTCAAGGGTGACTCACTTAATACTACTGTATACTGGTGACAGAAAATTGAAATATTAGGTGTTATTTTACACTTGATCTATGTTGTATTCTATTTGCTGTCAGCCTTGAACAGTTTCTTTTTACTTGTATCTGTGTATGTTACATAAAAGATTTTTCATTATGTAATGTTCTGTATTTTTTTTTCTTGGTTTATAGTTGTAATTGAAAAGTTTCTTCAAGAGTCTACTTACCAAAGAACAAAATTCACATTACATTATTTAAACTTCTGCACACAATAACATAAGCTGTCAGTTCCCTTCCCTTTTACTTGGATTGCATTAAAGGGAATGAGGAACAACTTTTCTAAAAACAGTTTGACTGTAACTGCCATAGTAGATCACCCTTTGGTTCTATACACATGGCTCAGACTCTAATTTTGTTCCCATGCTTGATTGACCATCTCTGTCCTCTGTGGAATGAGCAAAATGTTTCTGGCTACAAGTTTGTTCTTACTGCAGAGAAATTCACCTATTCTTGTGTACTAGTTTCCGTAAAGAAAACTATTCAATTCACTGTTTGATTCAGCCGTAGCACCAGGACCTTGGTACCAAATAATAACAAAAAGGGCTCCTCTGCCGCATGGGAATAAAGCAGTACATTGGTATGGTGAGACGCTCAGAAACTTCAAGCTACATCTCCAAAATTCAGAATCTTTTTCAACTAATAAGCCCTTTTTAGTGTGAAAATGTCATCCATTCTTGATTCTTCGGTGGCATTGTGTCACATCCATGTCTAAACATGCTGCTTTAACTTCTGCCCTGGTCGCTAGGCAGCATCGCAGTAACACCACAGTCACTGCTGGTCACTGAACACATGTGAGTGTTTGGGTTCCAGACTGCTGAGCTTGTTTCCCCTGTTTTAACTTGTGTTTTGCTGCAGTAAGCTGGTATGTAAATAGCACTCTTCTGAGACCCATTGGCGAGGCTCTTTTCTATGTAAACCCTAGCAGACTGACTAACTGCCAGTTATTGGTGTCTTTAGCTAGCACTATGCTTTGTTTGACCTTGCTCTGATTTACCCCTTGGGATCTGTTTTCTCTTTCTCATATTCTGACTCCGGCTTGAATTTTGAGTACCTGCCTGCCTTCTGATTTTTTTCTTGACTCAACTTGTCGGCTTTGACCCTGCTTGATGACAATTACTGCCCCTGGATGGCAAACCTTTGGTGGTAGCTATCCACTGGATCCTATTGTCAAATCAGATCCCTGTGTAAGGGTTATAAGGTGTTGGGGCTTCTCTGGAATCTCCAGAGTGGCCTGTGCCAAATCTGACTGAAAATTTCCAGAGGCAACTGTACAAATTATACAGCTTAATCATCCTACAAAAGTGATTCAAATGGACTAAAAGAATGTTTGACAATACGTCAGTTGCCACTTTTCCTATCTGCCTTTACTCTCCTACTTGCTCATTCAGACCTAGTGATGCATTTTTATCCTGAAAATTATGACTCACGGAAAGTAAAAATAGCTATTCTCAGAAAATAACTTTTGCCATGAATGAAGTTCTGTATATACTTACTGGAAGTGGTATTATATCCAACTCTGATATAAATTGATTTAAAGACAAACTAGCATATCTAAGAACAGCAAAATATTTAGAGCCCTGATAACAAAGATGAGTCTAATTTTTACAATTTCTAAATTCTCATTATCTTCAGAAATGGCTTAGAAAAGTGAAAACTGATGTTGAAATGATTGTTCTCAAAGTACGTAAAAGTACTTTCCATCAAGGTCATGTTTGTGTTGAGCCACCCCCCTAGTGTTCGAGTTCGGTTTGGTTCGTCGAATTCGGGCATGTTAGACTAATGTTCGTCGAACGTTCGACAAACACCGTTGAACCCCATTGAAACCAATTGCAGGCAAACACAAACACATACAAACACATAGAAAACAGAAAACACCTTAAAAGGTGTCCAAAAGCTGACAAACTGCTCAGAAGACACAACAAACACATGGAAAAGTCACAAGTACATATAGTCATGCAAAAAGAAAAGAGGTGGAGGAGTAAAAGGAGGAGGAGACACAGATATAGGCATGTCATGGCCTTCTAAAATCAAGAAAGGCTGGAGTAAAAATCTAAAATCAGCCTACCAACACCCAGACGTCATGCCAAAAAAGTGTAAAAAAGAAATATCTTTAGGTAGAATGGCGGTGGGTCCATTCAGAACACTTTCCTTAGAAGACGTAGTGGTATCCCCGTTGGGAGTCATGCCAAAAAAGGAACCCAATACATTCAGACTAATCCACCATTTGTCATATCCAAGGGGCAGGTCAACGACAACATCGACGCGGAACCAAGTACAGTACTATATACTGTACCTCCATTGACGAGGTAATCAGGTGGGTCAAGAAGTTGGGAAGGGGCACCCTAATGGCCAAAACAGACATTGAGGGGGCGTTCCGGTTACTACCTGTGCCCCCGAATAGTGTCCGCCTATTGGGCTGCTTCTGTGAAGGAGCATACTACATAGATCGCTGTTTGCCCATGGTGTGCTCCATATCCTGCTCACTATTTGAGGTGTTTAGTTGCTTCCTCGAATGGGTCATCATGGACTTTTCTAAGGGGGCACATATTATCCATTACCTCGATGACTTCTTATGCCTGGGCCCAAAAGATTCGCCACAGTGTGAATACACGTGGTAGTCCACCTGTGAGAAGGAGAAAGCTGGAGGGAGAGTGGACACCCCAGAGCCGAGGGGTTAGATTGAGAAAGGAAGAAGGTGGTGTTGCTTGCTTCATGGGTGGGGTACTCTGCTGAGTAGCACAAAATGCTACAAGGCCCAAAAAGATTTCCTGGGCTAGATGCAGTTAAAAATTATTAATTAGATAAACAGACGGTGTAGCTTGCTTCATGGGTGGGCTACTTTGCTGACTAGCAGACACTGAAGCTTTGGATCAGACCTCTGAATCCCAGGCCATAATATGAGTAAACAGCTCTGCAGACTCAACCATCTGTGTTACCCCAAGCCATAGTGTATGTAGTTTCTAAAGGTTAAAAGGGGGGGAGCGGAATTGACGATGGCAACGTCATGTAAAGTACAACAAGAAAAATAAGAGCATGAACCGCACCTCTAAAAATCATACGTTGATCTAAAGCCGCTAGGCAAAAATTTATATTACTGAACATGAGGTTTTCAGTTTAACATTCTGATCAGACTGTATGAAGCCCACTGCCACTTCACGGCAAACCTCGTAGTGGGTCCTACCGCCCTAACGGAGCAGAGCCATGCGCCAACCACCGCCACAGCGGCAATGCACCAGCAGAGCGGACGGCCTGTTGCCCCACAGCACCCATGCTGCAAGACTGAGCCCCCATGACTCCAGACCGCGCCGCCCCACCAGCACAAAGCCACGGCAACAATGGCCGCCACACAGCACCAGCACCAAAATGAAAGGAGCACTTAAACGTCATGTAAAGCACAGCAAGGGGACTCCAAAAAGAGTCTCCATTTTTTCCAAAAATTCAGCAACAGACACTACTTAAATGGCATCAATTTCGCCAGCGTTTCTTAAAATGGTTGGTGAGGTGATTTTCAAAAATCATCAAGCTTTTAGTCTCCCCGGGATGACACAGGGGTAGAAAAGTCCTTGCGGATCCAGGATTTGTTCATCTTGATGAACGATAGTCTGTCTACATTGTCACTGGACAGCCGCGTGCGCTTGTCTGTCAGCACACCACCAGCAGCGCTGAACAAACGTACTGAGAGAGCGCTAGCTGTGGGGCACGACAAGATCTCTAAGGTGTGAGTGACGAGCTCAGGCCATTTTTCCAGATTGAAAGCCCAAAATGAGCAAGGGTCCAGCTCCACAGTCAAGGCGTCGATGTTAACTTGGAGATACTCCTGTACAATCCTCTCTAGTTGTTGCCTATGCATCAGACTTCTTGTATCCTGTGGCCTTGCAAAGGATGGTCTAAAAAGTTCTTGAAATGATTGGAAAAAATCGCTGTTACCACCAGATACGATGTTGCTGTTACAGTTTGAGTGATGACTCGACAGTCCCACGGTTGGCAATTTAGAACTCAGAGATTCACTACGTGCACCACTGGTGTTTTGTGGAAAAGCAGATGTAAGATTCTGTAACAGTCTCTGCTGATACTCCTGCCTGCGTGAATCCCTTTCTATGGCAGGAATTATTTTGCCAAATTTACTTTTGTACCGGCGATCTAAGAGTGTGGCAACCCAGTAGTCGGCATTACTTCAGATTCTGACAATCCGAGGGTCATGTTGCAGGTAGTGCAGCAGGAAGGCACTCATGTGTCTGGCACATCCAGGAGGACCAAGTCCTTGTTGTCTTGGTGGCGGCGAAGTGAGAATCATGCTTCCTTCCTCTGCCCTCTCCCCCCAACCTCGCACAACAGAAATTTGATCAAGGTCTCCCTCATCTGTTAAGTCTGCCATGCCAAGAGCCAGTTCGTCCTCAACTTCTTCCTCGCCTCCTGCACCTTTCTCAACAGTTTGGCTGCTACCATGTGCCCTCGGTAATCCCTCTCCCCCAGCCTCCAATGCCAGCCGCCTTGGTGCTGCCAACTGTCTGGACGTTGGAGATATTATCCCTTCCGCATAGGACTCCTCCTGTTCCTCCTCTTCCTCTTGTCCCACCACTTGACTCCGAATAGTGTTTAAGGTGTGCTCCAGCATGTAAATGACTGGACTAGTCATGCTGATAATGCCATTGTCAGCACTAAACATCTTTGCCGCTATTTCAAAACTGTGCAGAAGGGTGCATAGGTCCCTGATCTGAGACCACTCCTGCAGGGTGATTTGCCCCACCTCTCGATCTCATTGGCCCATGCTATACATCATAACGTATTGCACCAGAGCTCGTCGGTGCTGCTACAGTCACTGCAACATGTGCAGAGTTGAATTCCACCGTGTGGGCACATCGCATTTCAGCCTGTGAACTGGCAGGCCCAACGACTTCTGTAGAGATGTAAGTCGTTGAGTTGCGGGATGCAAACGGCGGAAGTGAGCACACAGCGACCGTGCCCTCTGCAGAAGCCCATCTAGTCCGGGATAGTTGGATAAAAATTGCTGGACAACCAGATCAAAACGTGAGCCACAAAAAGCACATGTGTAACATTGCCATGGCGAAGGGCCACACCCAGGTTTGCAGCATTGTCACACATGGCCTTCCCTGGCTGCAGGTTCAGTGGAGACAACCATTGATGGAACTCGGTCTCCAGAGCTGACCACAACTCCTCAGCTGTGTGACTCACATTTCCTAGACATTTCAAGGTAAACACCGCCTGATGCCGTTGAGCCCTGGTGACAGCATAGTAAGGAGGTGTGCAGGATTCATTCTGCGCAATTAGAACATGGGTGGAATTACCAGACAGGCTTTGGGTGCAGGTAGAGGACCCAGAAGAAGTTGAGGAGGCAGAAGCAGTGGAGGAACTTCTAGAAACAGAGGATCGACGAGCAACTCGTGGGTATGGCAAGTGTAATAATTATAGGGGATAACTCAGGAGAATCTTTGTGTGGAACAAGACAACTACAGAACACAGTTTTATAAGTGGTAAAGTCTATATTATCTATATAATACTGTAGCACAGACTGAAGGCTGGGGTGGAGTTTTATAGCAGGAAGACACAGTGCACATGAGACCAAAGATTCCATCTTGGAAAAGGGAAGTAATGCACAAAAGGTAATAAAAAATGTTCAGAGTCCTGACATTACTCCCACATTAGAAGCAGCCTCAGGACAATCCTGGACCTGGTTTCTCTGGGAATCTCTGATGAAAACGAGAAATCTTCTGTTGGGCATTGATGTTTTCCGCAGGTTCCCAAGAGTCTTCCTCTGGGGGATATCCCTGCCATCTTATCAGATATAGGAGCCGATTCCTGCGAATCCTGGAATCAACAATTTCCTCCACCACAAATTGTTCTTGCCCATCAATCACCACAGGCTGCAGAGGTGGCACAACACATCCCTGGAAGGTGTTAGGAGATACAGGCTTTAGTAAAGATACATGAAAAACTGGGTGTACCTTCATAGTCCTAGGCAGCTTCAGCCAACAGGCCACAGAGCTCACAATACCGTTGATCTTGAAAGGGCCAATGAATTTCTGTCCAAGTTTTTGTGAAGGAACGTTTAACTTCAGATTCTTAGTTGCTAACCACACGGAATCTCCTACCTTGAACATGGGTGCAGGTTTACGGAATCTATCAGCCAATCTCTTATAACGTTCTTGAGCTGTGGTCAGGGATTCTTTCAGAACCTCCAGATTTTGTCTCATCGCAGTCAGCCTTTCCTCCACTGCCGGAACCGGAGAATTAATTGTAGACCTTGGTAAGATACAAGGATGATAACCCAGATTGGCAAAGAAAGGTGTAAATTTAGTGGAGGCGCTCTGAGAATTGTTATATGAAAATTCGGCTAACAGCAGCAACTCCATCCTGGAGATGGCTGACATAGCATCTTAGATATTGTTCCAGCGTCTGGTTGGTACGCTCAGTCTGACCATTTGTCTGGGGATTGTACGTGGAAGAGAGACAGACATTAATATTGAGTGCAGAGCAAAACCCCTTCCAGAATCTTGAAGTGAACTGCACTCCACGGTCAGAGATGATCTCATCCGGAACCCCATGCAACCGAAAGACATTCTGTATAACCAAGTTCACTGTATCTTTAGCTAAGGGGAGGCTGGTGCACAGAACAAAATGAGCAGCTTTAGTCAGGCGATCAAGTTACCACCATGATTGTATTCATGCCCCCCGATGTAGGCAGCTCCACAATAAAGTCCATTGATATAGACCCCCAAGGGCGGGACGGAACAGGTAATGGTTGTAGAAGACCCGTAGGTGCCACATGAGGAGTCTTGTAACAAGCACATACCTCGCAAGAGAGAACATAGTCCTTGGTATCCTTCAGGCAAGTTGGCCACCAGAAGAATCGAATCAGGAACTCTTGTGTCTTCTGTACCCCCCTGTGACCAGCCAACTTGGAGTCATGTACCAACTTGAGGATCTGCAGACGGACGACCTCAGAGACATAGATACGTCGATCTCTGAACCACATGTACCCTTAAAGACAAGATGAATATCCACAGGTGGGTTGGCCAGAAATACATCACCATCATAGGCCTCCCTGCACTCCTTCCACAAGTCCTGATCGTGGATAACTCTGATGAAATTGGCATCAGATAGAATGGTCTTGGGCGAGGCTCCAGGTACAGAATCCGCAGCATGGATTCGGGATAAAGCATCAGCCTTCCCATTACGAGAACCTGGACAGTACGAGATAGCAAAGTTAAATTGATTTAAAAATAAGTTCCAACGAGCTTTACGAGGAGAAAGACATCTAGCAGATCTAAGGAACTCTAAATTGCGATGGTCAGTTAGCACTATGATCTGTTGTGCAGCTCCTTGCAGATGATGCCTCCATTCTTTGAAAGCCGCAATAATAGCCAGCAATTCCTTGTTTCCCACATCGTAATTCTTCTCTGCTGAGGTTAATCTACGGGAAAAGAAAGCACAAGGATGTAGCAGACCCTTCTCTCCAGTTCTTTGGGAGAGAATAGCCCCCAAAGCATTATCAGAAGCGTCCACCTCCACAATGAAAGAAAGTTTTGGATCTGGGTGTATCAACAGCGGTGCTGATGTGAAACAGATCTTAAGCCGATCAAAAGCTTCTTGAGCCTGTGATGACCACTTAAAGGGCTTTTCCTTTTTTGTCAAGGAAGTAATGGGATGGACAATATCAGAAAAATTTTGAATGAAGCGTCTGTAGAAATTTGCAAAACCAATAAAACGTTGGACCTCCTTAACGTTCTTGGGTACCGGCCAGTCAAGGATAGCCTGAATCTTTCCAGATTCCATGTTCAGCACCTGGGGAGAGATGATATAACCTAAGAACTGTATCTCAGAACGATGGAACTCGCATTTCTGCGGCTTAATATACAGATGGTTCTCTTTCAGACGTCTTAAAACAGTTTTGACATGTTCTTTATGTTCCTATAGAGAGTCAGAAAAGATTAGTATATTGTCCAAATAGATCACTACAAACTGGTCCAACAAATCTCTGAAAATGTCATTAGCAAGGTGTTGAAACTTTGCAGGGGTGTTCCAAAGCCCAAAGGGCATCGCAAGAGATTCAAAGTGTCCATACCGGCATCTGAATGCTGTCTTCCACTCATCCCCTGGACGAATACACACCAAATTATAAGCCCCACGAAGATCCAGTTTAGAGAACACCTTAGCATGGCGGACTCTTTCCAGACTCTTAGTCTGTATAGCACCCACAACAGCAGACGGCACGTCTAACACTAAGCTGCAGCATTGAGGAAATGGTGGCGACAGGGAAAATGGCTGGTTCTTATAGGGCAAGGACATGTGACATACACAGCCAATGACACATGCCCTTGCTTATGTGCATCACATGCACATTGCTGTGTGTGTGTGCACTGCTGATAGGCTGAGAGACTGCACTGCCCCACTGTAAATGCGGGAAAGAAAAAAAAAGGAGATCGGCATTATTTCAGCACAGATCTATCTATTAACAATGATAAACTGTTTTAATGTTCAAATTAAGTTAGGCTTTTGCTGAACGAACAGTTATCGAACAGAAACTTGAACAGCCGAATTTTAAGCAAATTGTTCGAGTTCGTCGAACGACTCAAACACCGCCCAAAACAGCTCGAGTTTGAAATTGGCGAACAGGTCGACTCGAACACCGCTTATCTCTAGTCATGTTCTAGCTTTTTTCTACAATTTTTTAGCATAATCTGGAATCGCATCTGTGGTTTAATCTCCTCTTGAAGAAGGTTTGCATCAGAAGTCTGTTCATTATTTCATGACACCATCTAAAAGTTGTTTTTAAAAAAACATTCATACCTTATTCACACAATTGGGTATGAATGTATTATTGCTGGGGTTTCACTGCTGGATCCCTCAGCAATTACCAGAAGGGGCATCTGGTTCACATTAGTATTGCTGAAAAATTAATTGTCTGTTGATATGAAGGAGAAAGCCAAATAAAGTGCTAGACCATGATAGACAGTAAATAGACCCTCTTTCTACAGTAGTATCCTACCAATACTTGATAAATGTCTTTCATGGCTAAATCTCTTTATAGTAAAGTAGCTAGTATCCCAATGTGACTACTTCATTCTTAATTATCTAATTCTCCTGACTTTGTTACCAATTCTCCTGCCTCCAAAGTAACAATATTAACTAGATGGGCATTTCCTGAAGAAAATACATGGTGCTTGAACAGCGCTGCCAGCTTTACAGCAGCACTTACCTTTCACACACAGGACCGGGGGGCACTTACTTTTCACATACAGGACTGGGGGGCACTTACTTTTCACACACAGGTTCGGGGGGGACTCACTTTACACACACAGGACCGGGGGGCACTTACTTTTCACACACGGGACCGGGGGCACTTACTTTTCACACACAGGACCAGAGCACTTACTTTTCACACACAGGACCGGGGGGCACTTACTTTTCCCACTCGGGACCAGGGGGAACTTACTTTTCACAGACGGGACTGGGGGCACTTACTTTTTGCACACGGGACCGGGGGGCACTTACTTTTCACACACGGGACCGGGGGGCACTTACTATTCACACCTGGGACCGGGGGGCACATACTTTTCACACACAGGACCGGGGGGCACTTACTTTTCACACACGGGCCGGGGGGCACTTACTTTTCACACACAGGACCAGGGGCACTTACTTTTCACACACGGGACCGGGGGGCACTTACTTTTCACACACGGGACCGGGGGGCACTTACTTTTCACACACGGGATCGGGGGCACTTACTTTTCTCACACGGGACGGGGGGCACTTACTTTTCTCACACGGGATGGGGGGCACTTACTTTTCACACACGGGACCGGGGGGCACTTTCTTTTCACACACGGGACCGGGTTGCACCTACTTTCACACACGGGACCAGGGGGACACTTACTTTTCACACACAGGACAGGGGTGCACTTACTTTTCACACACGGGACTGGAAGGTGCACTTACTTTTCACACACGGGACCGAAGAGTACACTTACTTTTCACACAAGGGACCCCCCCGGGGTCACACATGGGACCGGGGGCACATACTTTTCACACACAGGACCGGGGGGCACTTACTTTTCA
This sequence comes from Ranitomeya variabilis, assembly GCF_051348905.1. Lineage (NCBI taxonomy): Eukaryota > Metazoa > Chordata > Amphibia > Anura > Dendrobatidae > Ranitomeya > Ranitomeya variabilis. Next base: position 560,739,152 of record NC_135234.1, read on the forward strand.
CACACAGGACAGGGGGGCACTTAATTTTCACACACGGGACCGGGGGGCACTTACATTTCACACATGGGACCGGGGGCGCTTACTTTTCACACACGGGACCGGGGGGCACTTACTTTTCACACACAGGATCAGGGGGCACTTACTTTTCTCACACGGGACGGGGGCACTTACTTTTCACACACGGGACCGGGGGGCACTTTCTTTTCACACACGGGACCGGGGGTGCACCTACTTTCACACACAGGACCGGGGGGCACTTACTTTTCACACACGGGACAGGGGTGCACTTACTTTTCACACACGGGACTGGAGGGTGCACTTACTTTTCACACATGGGACCGAAGGGTACACTTACTTTTCACACAAGGGACCGGGGGGCACTTACTTTTCACACACAGGACCGGAGGGTGCACTTACTTTTCACACACGGCACCGGAGGGTGTCGGGTGTCATAGTCACTTTATTCTGATGTTTGACTTTGATAAATGATCATTTCCTAAAATGGACACCGTACTTTTGCATAGCTGCCATCTTTGGAAGGTCAAGTTGGGGGTCATGTATAGGTCGCCATTAATTCCTATGGGAATTTTTTTTTTAAATGCAATTTTTTTAAAAACTACAAATCGGATCGACTCCAAAAATACATAGCACACCTGTCCCCACCGAGGGCTTCGAAACGCCGCCTGAATGGGGTCTCTGCACTGAGCGGTTCGGGCTGCATTAATTGAAGAAAACACAGAGAAGAATCTACTATATAATTGTCTATGGGTCACATCCGTCTTTCTGTCTGTCTGTCTGTCTTTCTTTCTGTCACAGATATTCATTGGTCGCGGCCTCTGTCTGTCATGGAACCCAAGTCGCTGATTGGTCGTGGCAAAACAGCCATGACCAATCAGCGACGGGCACAGTCCGGCGGAAAAATGGCCGCTCCTTCCTCCCGGCAGTCAGTGCCCGCTCCGTACTCCCCTCCAGTCTGCCCTCACACAGGGTTAATGGCAGCGGTAATGGACCGCGTTATGTTGCAGTGTAATGCACTCCATTACCGCCACTATTAACCCTGTGTCACCAACTTTTTACTATTCATGTTGCCTATGCAGCATGAATAGTAAAACGACCTAATGTTAAAAATAATAATAATAATAAAAGAAAAAAAATCGTTATATACTCACCAACCGTTGGCCCCCGGATCGACAACAGGCCTTTCCCGTTCGCGACGCTACGGTAACCGGTCCATGCTGCGATCTCGCGAGATGATGACGTAGCTACGTCATCATCTCGCGAGACCGCAATGCACTCTTGGGACCGGAGCGCACGAGCAACGTAGGGAACCACTTTGCTTGGATCCGGGGGCTCCGGAAGATGAGTATATAACTATTTTTTATTTTATTTATTTTTTTTAACAGGGATATGATGCCCACATTGCTATATACTACGTTGGCTGGGCAATATACTACATGGGCTGTGCAATATACTACATGGGCTGTGCTATATACTACGTGGCTGGGCAATAGACTACGTGGCTGGGCAATATACTACATGGGCTGGGCAATATACTACGTGGCTGGGCAATATACTACATGGGCTGTGCTATATACTACGTGGCTGGGCAATATACTACATGGGCTGGGCAATATACTACGTGGCTGGGCAATATACTACATGGGCTGTGCTATATACTGCGTGGCTGGGCAATATACTACATGGGCTGCGCATTGTACAACGTGGGCTACGCAATGTATAAAGTGGGCTGCGCAACATACTAAGTGGGCTGCGCAATATACTACATGGACTGCGCAATATACTACGTAGGCTGTGCAATATACTACGTGGGCTGCGCAATGTACTATGTGGGCTGCGCAATGTACTATGTTGGCTGCGCAATGTACTATGTGGGCTGTGCAATGTACTGCGTGGGCTGTGCAATGTACTGCGTGGGTACGTAATGTACTGCGTGGGTTGCGCAATGTACTGTGTGGGCTGCGCAATGTACTACGTGGGCTGCGCAATGTACTGCGTGGGCTGCACAATGTACTGCATGGCTGTGAAATATACTACGTGGCCTGTGCTATACACTACGCATACATATTCTAGAATACCCGATGCGTTAGAATCGGGCCACGATCTAGTAAAATATAAGAAATCGGATTACAATATGTTGCTTGAACCTAGAGGGTTCAAGCACCATAATAATGTTGCGGCTTATAGACCAGAGAACAATGCTTACTCTATTGTGTTGCTTGGATTTTCTACAGCTGCTGACACTGTTGCAGATTTGTTTCTTAGGCTGCCGTCACACTATCAGTATTTGGTCAGTATTTTACATCAGTATTTGTAAGCCAAAACCAGGAGTGAAACAATTAGAGGAAAAGTATAATAGAAAGACATCACCACTAGGGTTGAGCGACTTTTACTTTTTTGGGGTCGAGTCGGGTTTTGCGAAACCCGACTTTGTCAAAAGTCGAGTCGAGTGAAATCGGCCGATCTTCTTGAAAAGTCGGGGTCGATGTTCGGCCGAAACACGAAACCCAATGCAAGTCAATGGGGAAGCATAGTCGGCAGTGAGTGGAGGCCAGGAAAACACCTACAGTGCCCATTTTAATGCCAAAAACATCAATTCTTGTTACTTAAGCTTGTCAATCTTAATTTACCTTACAATAATAGGTAGCCATTGAAAATTGGGGGATCATTTGGCTAAAGTTGTGGGGGGTAGGGCTGGTTCAAGTTTTCAGTGGGCCCAGGAAACGTGGAGTACGTCACGGCGGTGGAGCAGTTAGAGGTAAGTATTGCAACGTTGCAAGTGCTGTGATCCTGAGCAAGCAGGGGGTCCCACTCGTTCGCATTGGCACTGGCACAGGGCCCCTCACAGTACGGCGGTGTGTTTGCACGGCGGGGGCGCCTCCCATCGGCAGTGACACTTTTGCGTACTATGAGGGGCCCTGTGCCAGTGACGTCGCCAATGAGTGGGCCCCCCACCTGATGAAGGAACCTGCACTTTCACCTGCACCTTCCTCTTTGTCCCCGTGTAAGGTGGTATAGTATGCGGGAACAGGAACCAGACTTTCAGCAGGGTCAGATTCAGGCTGTGTAGAGTGCAAGGGGAATGTAGTGGTCTGGGTCAATGTACCAGCGGGCTAATCTAGCAGTGGCTGGGCAATGGGCAGGATGAGGAGGAAACACAGATCTAGGCCCAAGTAATAAAGTGGCCTAAATGCAGTTCAAAATTGGTAACAGGACTAACCAGGCGGCATTGCTTTGTTCAGTGAAGGACAACTGTAATGAGAGGCTGACACAGTGAGTAGGGCCAAATAAGTAACTAGGCTAAATGCAGTTCTAAATTGATAACAGTAGGAAACAGGCGGCACTGCTTTGTTCAGTGGAGGAGAACACCAAGCAGCGGCAGACACCGTTACTAGGCCCCAACCCAAGTAGTAGGGCAACTGCAGTGTTACATTTAAAAATACTTAATGAGAGCCTGAGGGTTGAAGCTCAGACAAGGAAACCTGGAGGAGAACACCAATGAAGAGGAGAACACCAAGGAGCGGCAGACACCGTTACTACGCCCCAACCCAAGTAGTAGGGCAACTGCAGTGTTACATTTAAAAATACTTAATGAGAGCCTGAAGGTTGAAGCTCAGATTTTTCAGTGGAGGACAGCGTGATTTAGTGGCCCAGACAGACAAAGGTAGTATGTGTTAACTAAAAAAGTTGGCTCTATGCAGTATTAAATTGGTTACAGGGGTGCACAGGCAGCATTGGTGTGGTCAGTGGAGGACAATTGGAAGGAGGGACCGCAGACAGACTTCCTAGGCCTAAAATAATAAAAAAGGCTCTATGCAGCTTAAATTTGGCAACGGGGTACACAGGCAGCATTGGTGTGGTCAGTGGAGGACAATTGGAAGGCGGGACCGCAAACAGACTTCCTAGGCCTAAAATAATAAAATAGGCTCTATGCAGCTTAAATTTGGCTACAGGGGTACACAGGCAGCATTGGTGTGGTCAGTGGAGGACAATTGGAAGGCGGGACCGCAAACAGACTTCCTAGGCCTAAAATAATAAAATAGGCTCTATGCAGCTTAAATTTGGCAACAGGGGTACACAGGCAGCATTGGTGTGGTCAGTGGAGGACAATTGGAAGGAGGGACCGCAGACAGACTTCCTAGGCCTAAAATAATAACATAGGCTCTATGCAGCTTAAATTTGGCTACAGGGGTACACAGGCAGCATTGGTGTGGTCAGTGGAGGACAATTGGAAGGGGGGACCGCAGACAGACTTCCTAGGCCTAAAATAATAAAATAGGCTCTATGCAGTTTTAAATTGGTAACAGGGGTACACAGGCAGCATTGGTGTGGTCAGTGGAGGACAATTGGAAGGAGGGACCGCAGACAGACTTCCTAGGCCTAAAATAATAAAATAGGCTCTATGCAGCTTAAATTTGGCAACAGGGGTACACAGGCAGCATTGGTGTGGTCAGTGGAGGACAATTGGAAGGAGGGACCGCAGGCAGACTTCCTAGGCCCAAAATATTAAAATAGGCTCTATGCAGCTTAAATTTGGCTACAGGGGTACACAGGCAGCATTGGTGTTGTCAGTGGAGGACAATTGGAAGGAGGGACCGCAGACAGACTTCCGAGGCCTAAAATAATAAAATAGGCTCTATGCAGCTTAAATTTGACAACAGGGGTACACAGGCAGCATTGGTGTGGTCAGCGGAGGACAATTGGAAGGAGTGTCTGACACAGTAAGTACTCTGAGTCCCAAAACCTAAATTGATGTTAATGTATCCCAAACAAAACCAAAAAAAAAAAAAGGGTGGCATACTTAGGTACAGGGGCGTGCTCCTATGCTGACTTTCAGACATTGTAATTTGGCACAAAGTATTTACTGGTGTAAATGTAGGACAGGGCCCCTGACTATTTTAACTAGCATCATACATGTCAACAAATTGTTATTGTCTGTGCCAGGCATGGAAGGATTTCAGCGCATAGACTAAACAGTGGTGGAGCAGCGACAGATAATTTAGCAAGTGGTAGAGCACTGTTTGACCTTGGGCGGGACACTCTCTCCTGGCCGGCGGTACAAGCCCAGGGCCCCTCATGTTACAACGGTGTGTCTGACATTGGGTGCGCGCCACCACCGCCAGAGACACTTCATTGTACTATGAGGGACCCAGTGCCAGTGCCGTCGACCAAAAGTGGGCACACCCACCTCTTCAGACAAACGGCACTCTGACGGGTGCTTGCGACAAGTGGCGAGACCACGGCCCCGTGGGGGGAGTTAGGCCATTTAGGGAGGTGTAAACATGTCGAATGCTGGACAAACAGCAGCTGCAAATTAAGAGATTGGAACAGTCAGTAACACCAGTCCCAAAGCAAGACCTTTTTACAGGAAAGCTAGGTGTCAGCCGGGAAAGGTGGGGCAAAATAATTTTAAATCCATGAGTGGTTCATTTTAATGAAGGTTAGATCATCAACATTTTGGGTAGCCGGACGAGTATTGAACCAGCAGCACTGAATACTCTTTCTGATAGCACACTAGCTGCTGGGCAAGCAAGCTCCTGCAATGCATATTCAGCCAATTCAGGCCAGGTGTCTATTTTGGATGTCCAGTAATCAAAGGGGAATGACGGTTGAGGGAGAACATCGGTAATGGAGGAAAAATAGTTAGTAACCATACTGAACAAATGTTGTCTCCTGTCACTTTGAATGGATGCTGCTGTTGCTGTCGTGTCTGCGGTCATTGCAAAATCACTCCACAACCTGGTCAGAAAACCCCTCTGTCCTATGCCACTTCTGATTTGTGCACCTCTAACACCTCTGCCCTGTTGCCCCCTGCAGCTCGTGTGAGAACCATCACCGGCGCTGTGTGCTGGGAATGCCTGAATCAAACGGTCTACAAGAGTAGCTTGTTTGGTTGCCAATATCTGTTCGAGGTTCTCATGTGGCATGATATTTTGCAATTTGCCTTTATAGCGAGGATCAAGGAGGCAGGCCAACCAGTAATCGTCATCTGTAGGGTTGAGCGACTTTTCATTTTTTGAGATCGAGTCGGGCTTCACAAAACCCGACTTTCTCAAAAGTCGGGTCGAGTGAAATCAGCCGATCTTATTGAAAAGTCGGGGTCTGGGATCGGCCAAAACATGAAACCCAATGCTTTTCAATGGGGAAGCATACTTTTTTAATATTTGCTTCAGCGCGATAATGTTGAAAAGCCGGTAATTCAATTGCCGGCTTTTCATTTCTCCTGCCTAAACCCGACATGATATGAGACATGGTTTATATACAGTAAACCATCTCATATCCCCCTTTTTTTTGCATATTCCACACTACTAATGTTAGTAGTGTGTATGTGCAAAATGTCGGCGCTGTAGCTATTAAATTTAAGGGTTAAATCGCGGAAAAATTTGGCGTGGGCTCCCGCGCAATTTTCTCCGCCAGAGCGGTAAAGCCAGTGACTGACGGCAGATATTAATAGCCAGGAGAGGGTCCATGGTTATTGTCCCCCCCGTGGCTAAAAACATCTGCCCCCAGCCACCCCAGAAAAGGCACATCTGGAAGATGTGCCTATTCTGGCACTTGGCCACTCTCTTCCCACTCCCGTGTAGCGGTGGGATATGGGGTAATGAAGGGTTAATGCCAACTTGCTATTGTAAGGTGACATTAAGCCAGATTAATAATGGAGAGGCGTCAATTATGACACCTATCCATTATTAATCCAATTGTTTGAAACGGTTAAAAAACACACACACACATGATTAAAAAGTATTTTAATGAAATAAACACACCGGTTGTTTTAATATTTTATTGCTCTCTCAATCCATTTGAAGACCCTCGCTTGGAAAAATAATAAACCCACAATATACATACCCTCTGATGAACTGTCACGTCCCACGAGGTAATCCATCTGAAGGGGTTAAAATATTTTACAGGCAGGAGCCCTGCTAATGCAGCTGTGCTCATGCCTGTAAGCCCCGGCGAATGAAGGAAATGTAGGTCAATGACCTATAGTTACCTTCAGTCGCGGAGATGCGCCCCCTGCTGGATGTCCTCATGAACTGCAGCCTGGGAACTTTTTCCCACGCTCCAGGTCATATGAGGACATCCACCAACATTAGTAGTGTGGAATATGCAAAAAAAAAAATGGGATATGAGATGGTTTACTGTATGTAAACCATGTCTCATATCATGTCGGGTTTAGGCAGGAGAAATGAAAAGCCGGCAATTGAATTACCGGCTTTTCAACATTATTGCGCTGAAGTAAATATAAATATATATATATATATATATATATATATATATATATATGTGTCTCTCTATGACATATATATATATATATATATATATAAAAAACGAAACCGACTTTGGATTACAGATCGTGTACCGCCGACCCGATCCCAGAGTGGGATCGGGTCGGGTTTCACGAAGCCCGACTTTGCTAAAAGTCGGCGACTTTTGAAAAGTGCCGATCTGTTTCGCTCAACCCTAGTCATCTGTCATCATTTTTATAATGCGTGGGTCCCTTTTGAGGATACGCAAGGCATAATCCGCCATGTGGGCCAATGTTCCAGTTGTCAAGTCAGTGCATATGCTGGGTTGAGGAGCACTTTCTGGCAAATCAACGTCACTTGTCTCCCTCAAAAACCCTGAACCCGGCCTTCCACCGCCAGCAGTTTCTATTGCCCCCTGAGAAGCTTCCTCATCCAAAAAATAGTCATCCCCATCATCCTCCTTGTCCTCCTCTTCGCCCGCCACCTCGTCCTGTAGACTTCCCTGAGCAGACAATGGCTGACTGTCATCAAGGCTTCCCTCCTCCTCGGCTGCAGACGCCTGTTCCTTTATGTGCGTCAAACTTTGCATCAGCAGAAGCATTAGGGGGATGCTCATGCTTATTACGGCATTGTCTGCACTAACCAGCCGTGTGCATTCCTCAAAACACTGAAGGACTTGACACAGGTCTTGGAGATTCGACCACTGCACAGCTGACAACTCCATGTCTGCCATCCAACTGCCTGCCCGTGTATGTGTATCCTCCCACAAATACATAACAGCATGCCTCTGTTCACACAGTGTATGAAGCATGTGCAGTGTGGAGTTCCACCTTGTTGCAACGTCGATGATTTGGCGATGCTGGGGAAAGTTCAAAGACCGCTGATGGTTCTGCATACAGCTGGAGTGTACGGGCGAATGGCGGATGTGAGAGCAAAGTCTGCGCACTTTCAGCAGCAGGTCGGGTAACCCCGGATAACTTTTCAGGAAGCACTGCACCACCAGGTTTAAGGTGTGAGCCAGGCAAGGAATGAGTTTCAGTTGTGAAAGGGCTATGGCAGCCATAAAATTCCTTCCGTTATCACTCACTACCTTGCCTGCCTCAAGATGTACAGTGCCCAGCCATGACTGAGTTTCTTGCTGCAAGAACTCGGACAGAACTTCCGCGGTGTGTCTGTTGTCACCCAAACACTTCATTGCCAATACAGCCTGCTGACGCTTGCCACTAGCTGTTCCATAATTGGACACCTTGTGTGCAACAGTGGCAGCTGAGGATGGAGTGGTCGTGCGACTGCGGTCTGTGGACGAGCTCTTGCTTCTGCTGGAGGATGAGGAGGAGGAGGGGGGACGAACGCGCCTACAGCCAACTGTTTCCTAGACCGTGGGCTAGGCAGAACTGTCCCAATATTACTGTCCCCTGTGGACCCTGCATCCACCACATTAACCCAGTGTGCCATGATGGAGACGTAATGCCCCTGGCCATGCCTACTGGTCCATGCATCTGTTGTCAGGTGCACCTTTCTACTCACAGGTTGCCGCCTGAGCGCATGGACAATGCAGTCTTTTACATGCTGGTGGAGGGCTGGGATGGCTTTTCTCGAAAAGAAGTGTCGACTGGGTAGCTCGTAGTGTGGTACAGCGTAGTCCATCAGGGCTTTGAAAGCTTCAGTTTCAACTAACCGGTAGGGCATCATCTCTAACGAGATTAGTCTAGCAATGTGGGCATTCAAACCCTGTGTACGCGGATGCGAGGATGAGTACTTCCTTTTCCTAATGAGAGTCTCATGTAGGGTGAGCTGGACTGGAGAGCTGCATACGGTGGAACTAGCGGGGGTGCCGGTGGACATGGGTGACTGAGAGAGGGTTGGTGATGGTATTCTTGATGGTACCCTACATACAGTGTTTCTGACCACGAACCTGGTGATTCCCTGACTGCTTTGGCCTTGTGATGAAACCGCAACATTACCTGCAGGTGGTGTGGTAAACGGTGGGCTTACAGTGAGGGAAGGGATGTCGCCTTGCTGATTAGCTTCATTGTGAGAGGGTGCTACAACATTAAGGGACGCTTGGTAGTTTGTCCAGGCTTGCAAGTGCATGGTGGTTAAATGTCTATGCATGCAACTTGTATTTAAATTTTTAATACTCTGACCTCTGCTGAAGGTCCTTGAGCATTTCTTACAGATGACTTTGCGCTGATCATTGGGATCTTGGTTAAAAAAATTCCAGACTGCACTCTTCCTATCGGATACCTTTTCAGGCATTGCAGACTGAGCTTCTTTAACTGGATGGCCACGCTGTCCTACAACTGGTTTTGGTTTTGCCACACGTTTTTGGCCAGATACGGGCCTGCCAGATGGAACCTGTTGCGATGTTGATGCCTGCTGCGGCTCCTCCTCCTCCGCTTCAGAGCTACTGCTGCCTGCACCCTGTTCCCCCAATGGCTGCCAATCGGGGTCAACAACTGGGTCATCTATGACCTCCCCTTCTATGTTCTGTGCACCTTCCTCTGAGTCACCGGGTAAGCCGGTGTTATAGCGTTCGTGACGGGGCTCCATAGTCTCATCGGGGTCAGATTCTGGATCAGTACACTGTGAGGGCAATGTTCTGATCTGAGTCAAAGGAACAGCATAATAATCTGGCTGTGGCTGTGCATCTGTGCACTCCATGTCCGATTCATCTTGTAATGGGCATGGCCTGTTAACAATTTTTCTTTCTAACCCAGGCACGGTATGTGTAAAGAGCTCCATGGAGTAACCAGTTGTGTCACCTGACACATCCTTCACTGTTGTTCTGGGTGAAGGACACAAGGAAGCGACTTGATCCTGACCGGGAGCATCCACTGACGACTAGTGTTGAGCGATACCGTCCGATACTTGAAAGTATCGGTATCGGAAAGTATCGGCCGATACCGTCACAGTATCGGAATCCAATCCGATACCGATACCCGATACCAATACAAGTCAATGGGACTCATGTATCGGACGGTATCCCTGATGGTTCCCAGGGTCTGAAGGAGAGGAAACTCTCCTTCAGGCCCTGGGAACCATATAAATGTGTAAAAGAAAGAATTAAAATAAAAAATATCGCTATACTCACCTGTCCGACGCAGCCGGGACTTCAGCGAGGGAACCGGCAGCGTTGTTTGTTTAAAAATCGCGCTATTACTTGGTTACGTGAATTCCCGGCTTGTGATTGGTCAGGTCGGCCATGTTGCCGGGACGCGGACCAATCACAGCAAGCCGTGACGAAATTACGTCACGGCTTGCTGTGATTGGTCCGCGTCCCGGCAATATGGCCGCCCTGACCAATCACAAGCCGGGACGTCACGGGAGGCTGGACACGCGCTCATTTTAAAATGGGCGCGTGTCCAGCCTCTCGTGACGTCACGGCTTGTGATTGGTTGCGCCGCGATCAACCAATCACAAGCCGGGAGGCTGGACGCGCTCATTTTGAAATGGGCGCGTGTCCAGCCTCCCGTGACGTCACGGCTTGTGATTGGTTGCGCCGCGATCAACCAATCACAAGCCGGGAGGCTGGACGCGCTCATTTTGAAATGGGCGCGTGTCCAGCCTCCCGGCTTGTGATTGGTTGACCGCGACGCAACCAATCACAAGCCGTGATGTCACGGGAGGCTGGACACGCGCCCTTTTTAAAATGAGCGCGTTTCCAGCCTCCCGTGACGTCACGGCTTGTGATTGGTTAATGGCGGCCATGTTGCCGGGACGCGGACCAATCACAGCAAGCCGTGACGTATTTTCGTCACGGCTTGCTGTGATTGGTCCGCGGCCCGGCAACATGGCCGCCCTGACCAATCACAAGCCGGGACTTCGCGTAACCATGTAAAAGCGGGAATTTTAAACAAACAACGCTGCCGGTTCCTGCGCTGAGGTCCCGGCTGCGTCGGACAGGTGGGTATAGCGATATTTTTTATTTTAATTCTCTATTTTACACATTTTAACATTAATGTTGTTCCGATACCCGATACCCGATACCACAAGAGTATCGGAATCCCGGTATCGGAATTCCGATACAGCAAGTATCGGCCGATACCCGATACTTGCAGCATCGGAATGCTCAACACTACTGACGACGCTCTGACATTTGGCACTTTCCGAGGAGGAGGCGAAAGAGCTAGAGGCAGAGTCAGCAATGAAAGCCAATACTTGTTCCTGCTGCTCCGGCTTCAAAAGCGGTTTTCCTACTCCCAGAAAAGGGAGCCTTCGAGGCCTTGTGCAGCCAGACGATGACGCTGGCTCAACAACTCGAGACTTAGGGGCTATACTGCTTTTCCCACGACCACCTGATGCTCCACGACCACCACCATTACCATCATTACCAGCTGCCAATGACCGCCCACGGCCACGACCTCTTCCACCAGACTTCCTCATTCTTGGAAAAATGTTACCAAACTAACAACCGTTATGTGGTCCTGTAAAACCAGGTACAAGGTGTGCGTGAACTTGTTGGGAATGTAAATCTCCCTTTTTTATGTGTGGGAGAATGCAGGGAAAAATCAGGCCCACTGTATTACACTAGACAGTTTGATTGGCAGAAAGAGGCTGGCAGATATGGCACTAACAGGATTGACGCAGATAAAAACACTGGCAATAGAAATGTCCCTCTTTATGTGTGGGAGAATGCAGGGAAAAATCAGGCCCACTGTATTACACAACAACACAGTTTGATTAGCAGAAAGAGGCTGGCAGATATGGCACTAACAGGATTGACGCAGATAAAAACACTGGCAATAGAAATGTCCCTCTTTATGTGTGGGAGAATGCAGGGAAATATCAGGCCCACTGTATTACACAATACACAGTTTGATTAGCAGAAAGAGGCTTGCAGATATGGCACTAGCCGGACTGACGCAGATGCACACACTGGCAATAGAAATGTCCCACTATTTTGGGGGGATATGTGAGACAAGTGATTTAATCTGGCCCACTGTTACACAGTAGGTTTTCTGTGGCAGAAAAAAAAAATAAATGCCACACACAGGACTGGCACTAATGCAGATTTGCCAATCTTAATCTCCCACTTTTGTTTTTTTCTGGGAGAATTGTGAAGAAATCAGGCCCACTGTTATACAGTAGGTTTTCTGTGGCAGAAAAAAAAGACAGATGCCACACACAGGACTGGCACTAATGCAGATTTGCCAGTCTTAATCTCCCACTTTTTTTTTTGTTTTTTGGGAGAATTAGGAAGAAATCAGGCACACTGTTATACAGTAGGTTTTCTTTGGCAGAAAAAAAGACAGAAGCCACACACAGGACTGGCACTAATGCAGATTTGCCAGTCTTAATCTCCCACTTTTATTTTTTTTTCTGGGAGAATTGTGAAGAAATCAGGCCCACTGCTACACAGTAGGTTTTCTGCGGCAGAAAAAAAAGACAGATGCCACACACAGGACTGGCACTAATACAGATTTGCCAGTCTTAATCTCCCATTTTTTTTTTAATGGGAGAATTAGGAAGAAATCAGGCACACTGTTATACAGTAGGTTTTCTGTGGCAGAAAAAAAAACAGATGCCACACACAGGACTGGCACTAATGCAGATTTGCCAGTCTTAATCTCCCAATTTTTTTTTTGTTTTATGGGAGAATTAGGAACAAATCAGGCACACTGTTATACAGTAGGTTTTCTGTGGCAGAAAAAAAAAAAAGATGCCACACACAGGACTGGCACTAATGCAGATTTGCCAGTCTTAATCTCCCAATTTTTTTTTTGTTTTATGGGAGAATTAGGAAGAAATCAGGCACACTGTTATACAGTAGGTTTTCTGTGGCAGAAAAAAAAGACAGAAGCCACACACAGGACTGGCACTAATGCAGATTTGCCAGTCTTAATCTCCCACTTTTTTTTTGTTTTATGGGAGAATTAGGAATAAATCAGGCACTCTGTTATACAGTAGGTTTTCTGTGGCAGAAAGTGGCTTGAAGAGATATAACAAAAAAAAAAAAAAAGTGCTACAATTACTATCTCCCTACAGTAATCTCAGAAAAGTGTGGCAGGCAGCAATAAAAAGGAGTGCTGCACACAAAAGTCAAAAGTGTGGACAAACAAACAAGATAGCTGTGCAGAAAGGAAGGAGCAACAGGATTTGTGCTTTGAAAAAAGCAGTATGTTTGCACAGCGGCGTACACACAGCAACGCAGCTATCAGGGAGCCTTATAACCTACAGAGCTGATGAAGAGAAATCTAGCCTCCACTGTCCCTGCAAAGAAAAGGTGGTGTTGGACAGTGGAAATCGCTACAGCACAAGCGGTTTTGGGGTCAATTTACCCTGCCTAATGCTATCCCTGCTTCTGACGAAGTGACAGCATCCTCTCCCTACGCTCAGATCAGCAGCAGTAAGATGGCAGTCGGCGGGAACGCCCCTTTACAGCCCCTGTGACGCCGCAGAAAGCAAGCCAATCACTGCCATGCCCTTCTCTAAGATGGTGGGGACCAGGACCTATGTCATCACGCTGCCCACACTCTGTGTGCACCTTCATTGGCTGAAAAATGGCGCTTTAAGCGTCATATGAAACGCGACTTTGGCACGAAGATCGTGTACCGCATGGCCGATCCCACGCTGGGATCGGGTCGGGTTTCATGAAACCCGACTTTGCCAAAAGTCGTCGACTTATGAAAATGACCGATCTGTTTCGCTCAACCCTAACCACCACTTCTGCACTTATCACCCACTCCTGGTTTTGGCTTGCAAATACTGATGTAAAATACTGACCAAATACTGATAGTGTGACGGCAGCCTTAGAGAAAAATATAAATAAGACTCCGTAGTATCCTTGACAAGAATCATTTCTGACAGTGGAGTTCACTTTGCATCCTGGTTGTGGAAGGCCTTTTGTACTGCACTGCAAATCAAATGACTCTCTATTCTGCATAAAATGCTCATAAAAATGGGCAATCTGAACAGACAATGGTGAAAACATATTACATTGTTATTGCTTCTACACTTAAGGTACTCTGTATTTATTAATTTTAAGAAAGTTTGTATTAAAATCCAGTTCCTTTATTAAGTAGTCAGTGACGGTTACTACTACTAACTATTTATGGCTTTAAATGTTAAAACTCTCCATTGTATATTGTCCAAGCACATTGTGGCATGTACTGCTCTTAATAAAGTGACGGCGGCGCTGGTGGGGGAGTGAGTCGGTGTGCAGCGGCCCACTACTGGCACCGGCCCTTCTGACATTTGTCAGAACTGCCCGATAGCCAGTCCGGCCCTGGTGATGAGTTACCCTCTTTTAAGAGTTTGATAATCTTCTCCTTTGTTTCAATTGACATCTCTCGTGGTGGAGCCATGATTCATGTCAGTCCATTTGGTGCAACAGCTCTCCAAGGTGTGATCGCTCCTTTTTGGATGCAGACTAACCATTGCAGAACTAAACCACAAAACCATTGCACAACAGTTACATTTTTATGTTCTTCACTAATAATGTAAGTAGAGTGTGTGTTAAATTTTGGAGCTATAGGTGTTAAATTAAAGGATTATTTCATGGAAAAAACTGGCATGGGCTCCTGTGCAATTTTCTCTACCAAAGAGGGAAACCCAGTGACTGAGGGCAGATATTAATAGCCTAGATAGGAACCATGGTTATTGCCCCCCCCGGCTAAAAAAATCTGCCCCCAGCCACCCCAGAAAAGTCGCATCTGTAAGATGGCCTATTCCAGCATTTAGCCTCTCTCTTCCCATTTCCCTGTTACCGGGGGTGGTGGGTACGGTGACGCGGGGTCTCAGGGTCACTGCCGGAGGAAGCAGGAGAGGGGTGATGCTGCTGGCCACAGGCCAGCCATAGGGGTGGAGCCGCATATTCATCACTGTAATGAGCGGTGCCATGTGACAGCTCATACAGGACAAGCTGTGGCGCTGAGTGGAAGCATCGTGGGAGCTGGGTGAGTATTTTAATGCCAGTGAGCCGGCGCTCAGGGGGTGGGAGGTGGGAGGTGACCGGGAACTATATTTTAAAAACAAAAAAAATTAAAAAAACATGATTTTTCATTCCTTCTCTCCAGCGAATGCTGCTGGGGAGAAGGAATGAATGGCGGCTTCAGCACCACACGCAGGGGGGACAGCGCTTACTGTAGCACTGTCTCCTGCGTGGTCCGTGTGTTACTCAGTCGGCACATGGGCGGCACACGGCTGCCACACGTGTGCAACACTGATGTGCCACATGAGCTCATGGACACACGGACACGGATAACTCTGGTACCGATTTTTCTGGTACCGGAATTATCTGGACGTGTGAGACTGGCCTTACATGTATGGCAGAAGTCTTGAAGGGGATAAACACGGATGTTTAAATGATGCTTTATTATAGTGGATTTGATCAGGAATAACAGCTTCATCGGGGATTAAACATTAGCAAAAAAACTCTGTATTAATATGCTTATTATTAGTGTTGAGCATTCCGATACCGTAAGTATCGGGTATCGGCCGATACTTGCGGGTATCGGAATTCCGATACCGAGATCCGATACTTTTGTGGTATCGGGTATCGGTATCGAAACAACATTAATGTGTAAAATACAACATTAATGTGTAAAATAAAGAATTAAAATAAAAAATATTGCTATACTCACCTCTCCGACGCAGCCTGGACCTCACCGAGGGAACCGGCAGCGTTGTTTGCTTAAAATGCGCGTGTTTCCTGCCTCCCGCGACGTCACGGCTTCTGATTGGTCGCGTGCTGCCCATGTGGCCGCGACGCGACCAATCACAGCAAGCCGTGACGTAATTTTGAGGTCCTGGAAGCTTAATTCTAGGCATTCAGAATTTTAAAATTACGTTCCGGCTTGTGATTGGTCGCGTCGCGGTCACATGGGCGACGCGACCAATCAGAAGCAGTGACGTCGCGGGAGGCAGGAAACGCGCGCATTTTAAGCAAACAACGCTGCCGGTTCCCTCCGTGAGGTCCAGGCTGCGTCGGAGAGGTGAGTATAGCAATATTTTTTATTTTAATTCTTTATTTTACACATTAATATGGATCCCAGGGCCTGAAGGAGAGTTTCCTCTCCTTCAGACCCTGGGAACCATCAGGAATACCGTCCGATACTTGAGTCCCATTGACTTGTATTGGTATCGGGTATCGGTATCGGATTAGATCCGATACTTTGCCGGTATCGGCCGATACTTTCCGATACCGATACTTTCAAGTATCGGATGGTATCGCTCAACACTACTTATTATGCGAGTTTGTGAAAATGCTTATAAAAAACTAGATGGTGGCCCGATTCTAACGCATCGGGTATTCTAGAATATGTATGCGTAGTGTATAGCACAGGCCACGTAGTATATTGCACAGCCACGCAGTACGTTGTGCAGCCCATGCAGTACATTGCGCAGCCCACGCAGTACATTGCGCAGCCCACGCAGTACATTGCGCAGCCCACGCAGTACATTGCGCAGCCCACGCTGTATATTGCGCAACCCACGCAGTACATTGCGCAGCCCACGCAGTACATTGCACAGCCCACATAGTACATTACGCATCAACGTAGTACATTGCACAGCCCACATAGTACATTGTGCAGCCCACGTAGTATATTGCACAGCCCACGTAGTATATTGCGCAGCCCATGTAGTATGTTGCGCAGCCCACGTAGTATGTTGCGCAGCCCACGTAATATATTGCGCAGCCCACATTATACATTGCGTAGCCCACTGTTGTGAATTCTGCTCTTGGGCTCCCTCCGGTGGTTGTAAGTGGTAGCGCTGCTGTCCCTGAATCACAGCATTTATCAGGTGTTTTCACTTTTTGCAATTTGGACAGGGCTATTTAGTCTTGCTTCACCCTTTAGTCTGTGCCAGTTGTCCATTGTTCCTGGAGGATTCACATCCCTGCCTGGTCTCTTCTGCTTTGCAGTTCTTTTCAACAAAGATAAGTTCTGGCCTTGATTTTGCTGTCCACATGCTGTGGTCTTATTGTTCAGTTATTTTCCATGTTTTGTCTTGTCCAGCTTGGTCTGTATAAGGATTTGTTTAGCCAAGCTGGTATCTCTGGAGATGCAGATATACCCTCCATGTCATTAGTTAGCTGTGGAGTTTTTGTATTTTCTGTCGTGGATATTTCCTAGTGTTTTAATACTGACCGCATAGTACTCTGTCCTGTCCTTTCTATTTAGCTAGAAGTGGCCTCCTTTGCTAAATTCTCATTTCAGTCTGTGTATGTTTTTTCCCTCTCCTCTCACAGTCAATATTTGTGGGGGGCTGCCTGTTTTTTGGGGATTTTCTCTGAGGCAAGATAGTTTTCCCTTTTCTATCTCTAGGGGTAATTAGTCCTCCGGCTGTGTCGAGATGTCTAGGGAGCGCTATGTACATTCCACATCTACTTCTCATTGCGGTGTTAGGTTCAGGGTCTGCGGTCAGTACAGGTACCACCTTCTCCAGAGTACGTCCCATGCTGCTCTTAAGCCACCAGATCATAACAGCCCACTTTGTACATTGCGTAGCCCATGTTGTACATTGCGCAGCCCACGTTGTACATTGCGCAGCCCACATTGTATATTGCGCAGCCCACGTAGTATATTGCCCAGCCACGCAGTATATAACACAGCCCATGTAGTATCTTGCCCAGCCACGTAGTATATTGCCCAGCCCATGTAGTATATTGCCCAGACACGTAGTATATAGCACAGCCCATGTAGTATATTGCCCAGCCACGTAGTATATTGCCCAGTCCATGTAGTATATTGCACAGCCACGTAGTATATTGCCCAGCCCATGTAGTATATTGCCCAGCCACGTAGTATATAGCACAGCCCATGTAGTATATTGCCCAGCCACGTAGTATATAGCACAGCCCATGTAGTATATTGCCTAGCCATGTAGTCTATTGCCCAGCCACATAGTATATAGCACAGCCCATGTAGTATATTGCACAGCCCATGTAGTATATTGCCCAGCCAACGTAGTATATAGCAATGTGGGCATCATATCCCTGTTAAAAAAAAGAAATAAAATAAAAAATAGTTATATACTCACCTTCTGGAGCCCCCGGATCCAAGCAAAGTGGTTCCCTACGTTGCTCGTGCGCTCCGGTCCCAAGAGTGCATTGCGGTCTCGCAAGATTATGACGTAGCGGTCTCGTGAGACCGCTACGTCATCATCTCGCGAGATTGCAGCATGGACCGGTTACTGTAGTGTCGCGAGCGGGAAAGGCCTGTTGTCGATCCGGGGGCCGACAGTTGGTGAGTATATAACGATTTTTTTTTATTATTATTATTTTTAACATCATTACAGATCATTTTACTATTCATGCTGCATAGGCAGCATGAATAGTAAAAAGTTGGTCACACAGGGTTAATAGCGGCGGTAATGGAGTGCATTACACCACGGCATAACGCGGTCCATTACCGCTGCCATTAACCCTGTGTGAGGGCAGACTGGAGGGGAGTACGGAGCGGGCACTGACTGCGGGGATGAAGGAGCGGCGATTTTTCCGCCGGACTGTGACCGTCGCTGATTGGTCGTGGCTGTTTTGCCACGACCAATCAGCGACTTGGGTTCCATGACAGACAGAGGCCGTGACCAATGAATATCCATGACAGAAAGAAGGACAGACAGACAGACAGAAGGACAGACAGAAAGACGGATGTGACCCTTAGACAATTATATAGTAGATAACCAGTTATATTTATAACTGATAATTTTATTTTAATTCTTACACTTTTGAATTGCACCAGCACACGCGCTGTGCCCTTTGAGGCTTCGCCTGTTTCTGAGCTGGGAACAACAGTGATGTATGTGATAGCATACTCCTGGGCTGAAGCAGCCTAGTGGATGAGGCCTTGCTCCATACAAGTGCATGGAGAGAAGGCACGGCCCGTCTAGACAGCTTCAGCCCAGGAGTATGCTATCAGATACATCACTGCTGTTCCCAGCTCAGAAACCGGCATATCCTCACTGCGCACAGGGTGTGCACCTGGGGGAATTCTAAAGTCTGCAGTCACACCGAGTGACTGCAAACTTTTCATTTTAAACTAGTCAATCCCTTTAACGATGTGAATGAATGTACTACTAATTAAAGTGTTTGTTTATTGCAATTATAATTTTTTTGTGGTGTCAACAACTGCACCTACAAATCACAATGAGGAACCACACATATATGTTTATGATGCATTGGTGTTGGACAGTAAATGCAAATGCAATGCTCAGATTATATACATGGAATACATTTCTTCTTTTGCTCAGCTGCTACATTGAAAATGAAATATTGATAATTTTATTTTTAAGTGTTAAAGATCACATACATCTTATTTCTTTTAGCATAATAAAATAAAAGAGAACGCATGGATATTGTTGCATTTTTTGTCCTATCCTTTAAAAGCTATAAAGGAAGATAATATATTAAATAAATTGCTTTCAACATATTGAAAAGAAACAGTGTAAAAATATTAATAAAAGATTGGGAATAATTACCACTATAAAGAAAGCACTGAATGGTGTTCCTTCTAGTTTAATTTTAAAGTAAAATGGCCAAAGTTAAGCTGACGGTCAGTCACTTACTGTGCGCAGCAGAGAGTAAATCTGCAATATACAAGCTATTGCTGTGACTATCTCACAGGCCAGGCAGGAACAGCAGTTTCCACTGACAAACAATTAATCACATACATTGGATAAAATGTAGAGAGTGCCAATTGAAGTCAATGGTATGTTCGTCTACTTGTATGGTGTCGTTCGCCCACATATATTAAACGGGTCATACTGAGAATGCACATGATCTTCTCTAGGCAGAATACACTTTCAACTTCTTTGTCATTCCTTCTAATTTAAGCCAAGCTATGTACTATTGAAATATATAGTGAATGTTATCCATGCAGTAAAGCTTTATAACATGGAATACAATCTGTTAATAAAGTCATTGCTTAAAGCCTAATCACATTTTGCTACAGATACATACATGTCATTTATATGTACATGTGAACATGTAGTATATATATATATATATATATATATATATATATATATATATATATATATATATATATATATATATATATATATATATATACACTCACCGGCCACTTTATTAGGTACACCATGCTAGTAACGGGTTGGACCCCCTTTTGCCTTCAGAACTGCCTCAATTCTTCGTGGCATAGATTCAACAAGGTGCTGGAAGCATTCCTCAGAGATTTTGGTCCATATTGACATGATGGCATCACACAGTTGCCGCAGATTTGTCGGCTGCACATCCCAAAGATGCTCCATACAAGGCAGGATGGATACATGCTTTCATGTTGTTTACGCCAAATTCTGACCCTACCATCCGAATGTCGCAGCAGAAATCGAGACTCATCAGACCAAGCAACGTTTTTCCAATCTTCTACTGTCCAATTTCGATGAGCTTGTACAAATTGTAGCCTCAGTTTCCTGTTCTTAGCTGAAAGGAGTGGTACCCGGTGTGGTCTTCTGCTGCTGTAGCCCATCTGTCTCAAAGTTCGACGCACTGTGCGTTCAGAGATGCTCTTAGGCCTACCTTGGTTGTAACGGGTGGCGATTTGAGTCACTGTTGCCTTTCTATCAGCTCGAACCAGTCTGCCCATTCTCCTCTGACCTCTGGCATCAACAAGGCATTTCCGCCCACAGAACTGCCGCTCACTGGATTTTTTTTCTTTTTCGGACCATTCTCTGTAAACCCTAGAGATGGTTGTGCGTGAAAATCCCAGTAGATCAGCAGTTTCTGAAATACTCAGACCAGCCCTTCTGGCACCAACAACCATGCCACGTTCAAAGGCACTCAAATCACCTTTCTTCCCCATACTAATGCTCGGTTTGAACTGCAGGAGATTGTCTTGACCATGTCTACATGCCTAAATGCACTGAGTTGCCGCCATATGATTGGCTGATTAGAAATTAAGTGTTAACAAGAAGTTGGACAGGTGTACCTAATAAAGTGGCCGGTGAGTGTATATATATATATATATATATATATATATATATATATATATATATATATATATATATATATGTATATATATATATATATATATATATATATATATATATATATATATATATATATATATATATATATATATATATATATATATATATATATATATATAGACAGTACAGACCAAAGGTTTGGACACACATTCTCATTTAAAGATTTTTCTGTATTTTCATGACTGTGAAAATTGTACATTCACACTGAAGGCATCAAAACTATGAATTAACACATGTGGAATTATATACTTAACAAAAAATTGTGAAACAACTGAAATTATGTCTTATATTCTAGGTTCTTCAAATTAGCCACCTTTTGCTTTGATGACTGCTTTGCAAACTCTTGGCGTTCTCTTGATGAGCTTCAAGAGGTAGTCACGGGGAATGGTTTTCACTTCACAGGTGTGCCCTGTCAGGTTTAATAAGTGGGATTTATTGCCTTATAAATGGTGTTGGGACCATCAATCGTGTTGTGCAGAAGTCTGGTTGATACACAGCTGATAGTCCTACTGAATAGACTGTTAGAATTTGTATTATGGCAATAAAAAGCAGCTAAGAAAAGAAAAAAGAGTGGCCATCATTACTTTAAGAAATGAAGGTCAGTCAGTCCGAAAAATTGGGAAAACTTTGAAAGTGTCCCCAAGTGCAGGGGCAAAAACCATCAAGCGCTACAAAGAAACTGGCTCACATGAGGACCGCCCCAGGAAAGGAAGACCAAGAGTCACCTCTGCTTCTGAGGATGTTTATCCGAGTCACCAGCCTCAGAAATCGCAGGTTAACAGCAGCTCAGATTAGAGACCAATGTCAATGGCACACAGAGTTCTAGCAGCAGACACATCTCTACAACAACTGTTAAGAGGAGACTTTGTGCAGCAGGCCTTCATGGTAAAATAGCTGCTAGGAAACCACTGCTAACAACAAGCAACAAGCAGAAGAGACTTGTTTGGGCTAAGGAACACAAGGAATGGACATTAGACCAGTGGAAATCTGTGCTTTGATCTGATGAGTCCAAATTTGAGATCTTTGATTTCAACCACCGTGTCTTTGTTCGACGCAGAAAAGGTGAACGGATGGACTCTACATGCCTGGTTCCCTCCGTGAAGCATGAAGGAGGATGTGTGATGGTGTGGGGGTGCTTTGCTGGTGACACTGTTGGGAATTTATTCAAAATTGAAAGGCATACTGAACCAGCATGGCTACGACAGCATCTTGCAGCAGCATGCTATTCCATCCGGTTTGCGTTTAGTTGAACCATCATTTATTTTTCAACAGGACAATGACCCCAAACACACCTCCAGGCTGTGTAAGGGCTATTTGACCAAGAAGGAGAGTTATGGGGTTCTACGCCAGATGAGCTGGCTTCCACAGTCACCAGACCTGAACCCAATCGAGATGGTTTGGGGTGAGCTGGACCTCAAAGTGAAGGCAAAAGGGCCAACAAGTGCTAAGCATCTCTGGGAACTCCTTCAAGATTGTTGGAAGACCATTCCCAGTGACTACCTCTTGAAGCTCATCAAGAGAATGCCAAGAGTGTGCAAAGCAGTCATCAAAGCAAAAGGTGGCTACTTTGAAGAACCTAGAATATAAGACATAATTTCAGTTGTTTCACACTTTTTTGTTAAGTATATAATTCCACATATGTTAATTCATAGTTTTGATGCCTTCAGTGTGAATGTACAATTTTCAAAGTCATTTAAATGAGAAGGTGTGTTCAAACTTTTGCTCTGTCCTGAATTGCTGGATGGTGTTCATTCTGTCTCTCAAAAATTGGAATAGAAAGTGATCAAAAAATGTCATGTGCCCAAAAAAAGGTACCAATAAAAATGTCAGCTCGTCCCGCAAAAAACAAGCCCTCACATGACTCTGTCGGCCAATATATGAAAAAATCATAGCTCTCAAAATATGGTGAGGCAAAAACTAGTTTTCAAAATTAAAGGTGTGTTTTAGTGTGTGACAGCAGCAAAACACAGAAACCCAATATAAATCTGGTATCACTGTAATCGCACCAATCCAAAGAATAAAGTCACCTAATCACTTATACCGCATGAGGAATGGCATAAAAAATAAATTAAACCAATTCTTTACATGCTGTTAACTTTTTTATTCTGCCTAACAAAGATCGCAGAAAGGCTCGGCACACATTTAACCTGCGCTCTGAGCTGTGCGCTTACATCGGGGTTTCTGTGTAAATCTCTAAAATATGTGATTCAGAAAGACCCTCTGGTGGACGATTCCCTATAATGAGGCAAATGGAGGCACTGTGGGCACCATAGGACCTGTGATCCGGCGGTGTCCATCTTTTTAGGATTGCATAAAAATGCCGTCAATCTCACTCAGAGAATTAGATGGAAACCGCAAAGTAAGTGGTGAGTGTAGAGCGCCGGATAACTGTGATCCCAAACATTATGTAAAATATTCCCAATAAAAGCTTCCACTCAATCTACAAAAAAAAGCAAGTCCCTACTCAGTTCTGTCATTTGTTAATAGTAATATACTGGAATTCCACGGGTCTTGGTAGCACAAAGGCTCTGGAAAAGAAAAATTGCTTTTCACCTCCAAAAGAAATTCAGCAAATTCTCCGCTCCCAAATCCACATGCCCCCTCTCTTCTGAGCCCCAGTGTGCCTAAATAATATTGAGCGCCCACATGATTGGCATTTCTGTAGTGATGAGAGCCTGCCTAATTTACGGGTGCGTGCCTCCAGAAGCATGAGCTGGGCATAATGTACTGGTTACTACAGCGTACTGGTCAGTACAACGGCAGTTTGCAATTTTCACTCAGCAACAACCACTGCTGCCTGTTTCTGGAAAACACCCATAGAGTCAAAATCGTCACTACATCTGTAGATAAATTCTCAAAGGGTTATAATATCCAAAATGGGGTTCCTAATGGGGGGTACATCTGCACTGTAATATGGCGTAAATGTTTTAGATGCTACTCACAAAAAGACAGCTGCAGAGTAGAAACATTTTCTAGTCTCAGTAATCATATGGACAAAAAGGTTGAATAAAATATTTTTTTCTGCACACAAATGGGAAAGACATGGCTGCATACTAGAACAATTTTTTTGAAACACTACTCACAAAAAGACAGCTGCAAGTTGAAAATCTTTTTTGAAAAACTATTCATATACTGTAGACACAGCAGCAGAATATTAAAATTTTTCAGGCAACAAATGGGAAAGAGACTGCCGCATAGTAGAATTTTTTTAATACACAGTACTCACAAAAAGACAGCTGTGGAGTAGAACATTTTTTTACACACACTAATCCTATAGACACAAAGGTAGAATTAAAAAAAAAGAAAATTGGCCCACAAATGGCAAAAAGATGACCTCGTAGTAGAAAAGTATTTCAGAAACACTACTCGGTAGAATAAAATACTTTTTTCGGGAGGTGAGGGCACGGACCTCCTTACCAGACATCTGGATCCCCTGATGAACCATAGCGAGGGAAGAAACATGTCGGGAGGTGGTATTCTGTCCAATTAATATCCCCCACATTGCCCTTTAGAATGGATGCATAACAGAGACATACAGTTGGTAAGGAAAGTGTTCATAGCCCTTTAAAATTTTCACTCTTTTTCATTGCAGCACTTTGGTAAATTCAAGAAAGTTAATTTTTTCTCATTAATATACACTCTGCACCCCATCTTGACTGAAAAAAAACAGAAATGTAGAAATTTTTTCAAATTTATAAAAAAAAACTGAAATATCACATGGTTATAAGTATTTAGACCCTTTGCTCAGACACTCAAGAAGTGCAAGAAGTAAGGAAGGAGTAATTCTACACCATTTTTTATTTTTTTGTATCGTTTATATTTTTTTCCTTTTTTTCAGTGTTTTTTTATGGAACGGACTTAACCCCTTCACCCCCAAGGGTGGTTTGCACGTTAATGACCGGGCCAATTTTTACAATTCTGACCACTGTCCCTTTATGAGGCTATAACTCTGGAACGCTTTGACGGATCTTGGCGATTCTGACATTGTTTTCTCGTGACATATTGTACTTCATGTTAGTGGTAAAATTTATTCGATATAACTTGCATTTATTTGTGAAAAAAACGAATATTTGGCGAAAATGTTGAAAATTTCGCAATTTTCCAAATTTGAATTTTTATGCCCTTAAATCACAGACATATGTCACACAAAATACTTAATAAGTAACATTTCCCACATGTCTACTTTACATCAGTACAATTTTGGAACCAAAATTTTTTTTTGTGACGGAGTTATAAGGGTTAAAAGTTGACCAGCAATTTCTCATTTTTACAACACCATTTTTTTTTAGGGACCACATCTCATTTGAAGTCATTTTGAGGGGTCTATATGATAGAAAATACTCAAGTGTGACACCATTCTAAAAACTGCACCCCTCAAGGTGCTCAAAACCACATTCAAGAAGTTTATTAACCCTTCAGGTGTTTCACAGGAATTTTTTGAATGTTTAAATAAAAATGAGCATTTAACTTTTTTTCACACACAATTTATTTCAGCTCCAATTTGTTTTATTTTACCAAGGGTAACAGGAGAAAATGGACCCCCAAAGTTGTTGTACAATTTGTCCTGAGTACGCTGATACCCCATATGTGAGGGTAAACCACTGTTTGGGCGTATGGCAGAGCTCGGAAGGAAAGGAGCGCCATTTGACTTTTCAATGCAAAATTGACTGGAATTGAGATGGGACGCCATGTTGCGTTTGGAGAGCCCCTGATGTGCCTAAACACTGAAACCCCCTACAAGTGACACCATTTTGGAAAGTAGACCCCCTAAGGAACTTATCTTGATGTGTGGTGAGCACTTTGACCCACCAAGTGCTTCACAGAAGTTTATAATGCAGAGCCGTAAAAATAAAAAATCATATTTTTTCACAAAAATGATCTTTTTGCCCCCAATTTTTTATTTTCCCAAGGGTAAGAGAAGAAATTGGACCCCAAAAAATGTTGTGCAATTTGTCCTGAGTATGATGATACCACATATGTGGGTGTAAACCATTGTTTGGGCGCATGGCAGAGCTTGGAAGGGAAGGAGCGCCATTTGACTTTTCAATGCAAAATTGACTGGAATTGAGATGGGACGCCATGTTGCGTTTGGAGAGCCCCTGATGTGCCTAAACATTGAAACTCCCTACAAGTGACACCATTTTGGAAAGTAGACCCCCTAAGGAACTTATCTAGATGTGTGGTGAGCACTTTGACCCACCAAGTGCTTCACAGAAGTTTATAATGCAGAGCCGTAAAAATAAAAAATCATATTTTTTCACAAAAATGATCTTTTTGCCCCCAATTTTTTATTTTCCCAAGGGTAAGAGAAGAAATTGGACCCCAAAAAATGTTGTGCAATTTGTCCTGAGTACGATGATACCCCATATGTGGGTGTAAACCATTGTTTGGGCGCATGGCAGAGCTTGGAAGGGAAGGAGCGCCATTTGACTTTTCAATGCAAAATTGACTGGAATTGAGATGGGACGCCATGTTGCGTTTGGAGAGCCCCTGATGTGCCTAAACATTGAAACTCCCTACAAGTGACACCATTTTGGAAAGTAGACCCCCTAAGGAACTTATCTAGATGTGTGGTGAGCACTTTGACCCACCAAGTGCTTCACAGAAGTTTATAATGCAGAGCCGTAAAAATAAAAAATCATATTTTTTCACAAAAATGATCTTTTTGCCCCCAATTTTTTATTTTCCCAAGGGTAAGAGAAGAAATTGGACCCCAAAAAATGTTGTGCAATTTGTCCTGAGTACGCTGATACCCCATATGTGGGTGTAAACCATTGTTTGGGCGCATGGCAGAGCTTGGAAGGGAAGGAGCGCCATTTGACTTTTCAATGCAAAATTGACTGGAATTGAGATGGGACGCCATGTTGCGTTTGGAGAGCCCCTGATGTGCCTAAACACTGAAACCCCCTACAAGTGACACCATTTTGGAAAGTAGACCCCCTAAGGAACTTATCTTGATGTGTGGTGAGCACTTTGACCCACCAAGTGCTTCACAGAAGTTTATAATGCAGAGCCGTAAAAATAAAAAATCATATTTTTTCACAAAAATGATCTTTTTGCCCCCAATTTTTTATTTTCCCAAGGGTAAGAGAAGAAATTGGACCCCAAAAAATGTTGTGCAATTTGTCCTGAGTACGCTGATACCCCATATGTGGGTGTAAACCATTGTTTGGGCGCATGGCAGAGCTTGGAAGGGAAGGAGCGCCATTTGACTTTTCAATGCAAAATTGACTGGAATTGAGATGGGACGCCATGTTGCGTTTGGAGAGCCCCTGATGTGCCTAAACACTGAAACCCCCTACAAGTGACACCATTTTGGAAAGTAGACCCCCTAAGGAACTTATCTTGATGTGTGGTGAGCACTTTGACCCACCAAGTGCTTCACAGAAGTTTATAATGCAGAGCCGTAAAAATAAAAAATCATATTTTTTCACAAAAATGATCTTTTCGCCCCCAATTTTTTATTTTCCCAAGGGTAAGAGAAGAAATTGGACCCCAAAAAATGTTGTGCAATTTGTCCTAAGTACGCTGATACCCCATATGTGGGTGTAAACCATTGTTTGGGCGCATGGCAGAGCTTGGAAGGGAAGGAGCGCCATTTGACTTTTCAATGCAAAATTGACTGGAATTGAGATGGGACGCCATGTTGCGTTTGGAGAGCCCCTGATGTGCCTAAACATTGAAACTCCCTACAAGTGACACCATTTTGGAAAGTAGACCCCCTAAGGAACTTATCTAGATGTGTTTTGAGAGCTTTGAACCCCCAAGTGTTTCACTACAGATTATAACGCAGAGCCGTGAAAATAATTTTTATTTTTTTTCTCAAAAATGATTTTTTAGCACCCAGCTTTGTATTTTTACAAGGGTAACAGAATAAATTGGACCCCAAAATTTGTTTTCCAATTTGTCCTGAGTACGCTGATACCCCATATGTGGGGGGGAACCACTGTTTGGGCGCATGACAGAGCTCGGAAGGGAAGGAGCGCCATTTGGAATGCAGACTTAAATGGATTGGTCAGCAGCCGTCACGTTGCATTTGCAGAGCCCCTGATGTACCCAAACAGTACAAACCCCCCACAAGTGACCCCATATTGGAAACTAGACCTCCCAAAGAACTTATCTAGATGTGTTTTGAGAACTTTGAACCCCCAAGTGTTTCACTAAAGTTTATAGCGCAAAGCCGTGAAAATAAAAATTCTTTTTTTTTTTCACAAAAATGATTTTTTAGCCCCCAGTTTTGTATTTTCACAAGGGTAACAGGATAAATTAGACCCCAAAAGTTGTTGTCCAATTTGTCCTGAGTACGCTGATACCCCATATGTGGGGGGGAACCACTGTTTGGGTGCATGACAGAGCTCGGAAGGGAAGGAGCGCCATTTGGAATGCAGCCTTAAATGGATTGGTCTGCAGGCGTCACGTTGCATTTGCAGAGCCCCTGATGTACCCAAACAGTACAAACCCCCCACAAGTGACCCCATATTGGAAACTAGACCTCCCAAGGAACTTATCTAGATGTGTTGTGAGAACTTTGAACCCCCAAGTGTTTCACTACAGTTTATAACGCAGAGCCGTGAAAATAAAACATCTTTTTTTTCCCACAAAAATGATTTTTAGCCCCCCAAATTTTTATTTTCCTAAGGATAACAAGAGAACTTGGACCCCAGAAGTTGTTGTTCAATTTGTCCCGAGTACGCTGATAACACATATGTTGGGGTAAACCCCTTTTTGGGCGCACGGGAGAGCTCGGAAGGGAAGGAGCACTGTTTTACTTTTTCAACGCAGAATTGGCTGGAATTGAGATTGGACGCCATGTCGCGCTTGTAGAGCCCCTGATGTGCCTGGACAGTGGAAACTCCCCAATTCTACCTGAAACCCTAACCCAAACACACCCCTAACCCTAATCCCAACGGTAACCCTAACCACACCCCTAGCCCTGACACACCCATAATTCTAATCCCAACCCTAATCCAAACGTAAATGTAATCCAAACCCTAACCCTAACTTTAGCCCCAACCCTAACTTTAGCCCCAACCCTAACTTTACCTCCAACCCTAGCCCTAACCCTAACCCTAACCCTACCCCTAACCCTAACCCTAAACGTGACTGAAATACGTGGCACTGAAATACGTGGCACTGAAATACGTGGCACTGAAATACGTGGCACTGAAATACGTGGCACTGAAATACGTGGCACTGAAATACGTGATACGTGGCACTTAAATACGTGGCACTGAAACACGTGGCACTTAAATACGTGGCACTGAAACACGTGGCACTGAAATACGTGATACGTGGCACTGAAATACGTGGCACTGAAATACGTGGCACTGAAATACGTGGCACTGAAATACGTGGCACTGAAATACGTGATACGTGGCACTGAAATACGTGGCACTGAAATACGTGGCACTGAAATACGTGGCACTGAAATACGTGGCACTGAAATACGTGGCACTGAAATACGTGGTACTAAAATATGTGGCACTGAAATACGTGATACGTGGCACTGAAATACGTGATACGTGGCACTGAAATATGTGATACGTGGCACTGAAATACGTGGCACTGAAACACGTGGCACTGAAATACGTGGCACTATGACTGTCAGAAAATGTTCATTAAACGGTTAGGGGTGAGGTTAGGGGTAGAGTTAGGGTTAGGGTTTGGATCCCTTTATCACCTTGATGGTGGTGGGTGGCTTTTCAGTGTGTTTAAATGCATGCGTTTTTAACGCAAACAAACGCATGTGCTTAAAAACGCAAGAAAATACTGCAGGTTGTATTTCTGAAAATGAACGCATGCAGAAAAAAAACGCATGCGTTTGAAAACGCGACCAAACGCGTACAAAAAAACCGCATGCGTTTTCAATGTTAAATATAGGGAAAAAACGCATGCGTTTTTTTGTGCAAAAAACGCTGCAGACAAAAACGCAAGTGTGAAACCAGCGACGCTTTTCATAGCAAAAATGTTTTTGCGTCTCCACATTTTGAGACCTATAATTTTTCCACATTTTGCTCCACAGAGTCATGTGAGGTCTTGTTTTTTGCGGGACGAGTTGACGTTTTTATTGGTAACATTTTCGGACACGTGACCGTTTTTGATCGCTTTTTATTCCGATTTTTGTGAGGCAGAATGACCAAAAACCAGCTATTCATGAATTTCTTTTGGGGGAGGCGTTTATACCGTTCCGCGTTTGGTAAAATTGATAAAGCAGTTTTATTCTTCGGGTCAGTACGATTACAGCGATATCTCATTTATATCATTTTTTTATGTTTTGGCGCTTTTATACGATAAAAACTAAAATATAGAAAAAATAATTATTTTCGTATCGCTTTATTCTCAGGACTATAACTTTTTTATTTTTTTGCTGATAATGTTGTGTGGCGGCTTGTTTTTTGCGGGACAAGATGACGTTTTCAGCGGTACCATGGATATTTATATCAGTCTTTTTGATCGCGTGTTATTCCACTTTTTGTTCGGCGGTATGGTAATAAAGCGTTGTTTTTTGCCTCGTTTTTTTTTTTTTTTTCTTACGGTGTTTACTGAAGGGGTTAACTAGTGGGGCAGTTTTATAGGTTGGGTCGTTACGGACGCGGCGATACTAAATATGTGTACTTTTATTGTTTTGTTTTTTTTATTTAGATAAAGAAATGTATTTATGGGAATAATATATATTTTTTTTTTATTATTTATTTAGGATTTTTTTTTTTTTTTTTTTTACACATGTGGAAATTTTTTTTTTTAACTTTTTTACTTTGTCCCAGGGGGGGACATCACAGATCATTGATCTGACAGTGTGCACAGCACTCTGCCAGATCGACGATCTGCTGTGCAGGGCTGCAGGCTTACCAAGTGTCTGCTCTGAGCAGACACTCGGTAAGCCACCTCCTTCCCTGCAGGACCCGGATGCCGCGGCCATCTTGGATCCGGGACCTGCAGCCAGGAAGGAGGTAGGAGACCCTCGCAGCAACGCGATCACATCGCGTTGCTCCGGGGGTCTCAGGGAAGCCCGCAGGGAGCCCCCTCCCTGCGCGATGCTTCCCTATACCGCCGGTACACTGCGATCATGTTTGATCGCGGTGTGCCGGGGGTTAATGTGCCGGGGGCGGTCCGTGACCGCTCCTGGCACATAGTGCCGGATGTCAGCTGCGATATGCAGCTGACACCCGGCCGCGATCGGCCGCGCTCCCCCCGTGAGCGCCGCTGATCGGTGATGACGTACTATCCCGTCGGCGGTCATACGGGCCCACCCCACCTCGACGGGATAGTACGTCAAATGTCGGGAAGGGGTTAAAACAACCTGGAATTAAAAAAAACTAAAGCTAGCAATTTTGAATCTGGAGGTGTACATCCAAGTGGAAGTAGAGGTGGAAAAGGCAAGGGAAGAGTAATCCAACATTGTTTTTGTTAAGGAACTGACTTAAAGCGAACCTGTCAGTAGCATTTTGCTAAGTAAATTACAGACACTGTCAGGTCACATGACAGCCCAGCAATCACTGCTTCTGATTGGTGGTAAAATCATTACCGGCTGATGAATACACTCATCAGCTGTTCCTGCTCTCACTGCTATTAGCGGCAGCAAGCATAGGCTGATGACAGCAGTAGATCCTATCAGTCCACATCAGTGACCAGAGGTAAACTTTACACCTCTGATCACAGCTGTGGGCTCATGCTTTCATTTGACAGCATGGGATCCATGGCTGTCTGACCGGTGGTAGTGATTTTACCTCCAATAAGAAGCAGTTTTTACCGTGCTATCATGCACATGACAGTGTGGCAAACACTGGATGTTCGGGCCCCCTTTCAAATGAGAGTAAAAATGAGAAAACAAATCCAGAAAATCATCTTGTCTGATTTGGCCAGATTTATTTTGCAAATTATGGATGAATGGGGTCCGGGTTCAGGTCTGGGTGCTGTTCTGGTACCTGATCATGAACTTTTTTTAAGTGTTCATCTGAATTCTCTGGACCCGAACATCCAGGGGTCCACCCACCTCTAAGAATAAATATCAACCACATAATGGATTTCATCAATCCAGTTATAATTTAATTAGTATAACAGCACCAAACTGACAGTGTCTGTAGTCTACTGAGCAAAATCCTGCTACAACCAGGGGGCTAAGGTCCAACTGGACGAGGATGTGGAGGAGATGCATGTGGCATGGCAGTGTCGGTGGAAGAGGCAGAGGAGGAGATAGCCAACAAAGTTTGTTTTTTGTTTTTTATTTGGGGAGGAGGCATCCAAATGAAACCAATGTCAAATTGAGTTAAATAATGGCTGGGTGTGGATGGTATAGTTGTCCAGTCATCCAAAAGTATGGACAAGTGGGACTGCATGAGGGTAAATTGGAAGTCAAATGATCCTCAGGTGCTAACTTTGATCTTTCTGCAGTGGAACGGGCAGAAGATAATGGAAGGAACTAGAGACGATCTCAGGCATCCATACTAACACCTCTTCAATTGCTTGTGGACTCATCATTCGTGGAGCAGTACTCAGTAGGGTTGAGCGAAACGGGTCGGCCATTTTCAGAAGTCGCCGACTTTTGGCAAAGTCGGGTTTCATGAAACCCGACCCGACCCCTGTGTGGGGTCGGCCATGAGGTCGGCGATCTTCTGATTCTGGTATCGGAATTCCGATACCGAGTTCCGATATGTTTGCGATATCGGAAATCGGTATCGGAATCCACATTTAAGTGTAAAATAAAGAATTAAAATAAAAAATATTGATATACTCACCTCTCCGGAGGCCCCTGGACATCGCCGCTGGTAACCGGCAGCCTTCTTTGCTTAAAATGAGCGCGTTCAGGGCCTTCCATGACGTCACGGCTTCTGATTGGTCGCGGCTGCCCATGTGACCGCCACAGGACCAATCACAAGCCGTGACGTAATTCTCAGGTCCTAAATTCCTAATTCTAGGAATTTAGGACCTGAGAATTACGTCACAGCTTGTGATTGGTCGCGTGGCGGTCACATGGGCGGCCGCGACCAATCACAAGCTGTGACGTCATCTAAGGCCCTGAACGCGCTCATTCTTAAGAAGGAAGGCTGCCGGAAAGAAGCAGAGCGCATCCGAGGGTGAATATATACCTAATAGGAATATACTCACCCTCGGCTTCTTTCCGGCAGCCTTCCTTCCTAAGAATGAGCGCGTTCAGGGCCTTAGATGACGTCACGGCTTGTGATTGGTCGAGGCCGCCCATGTGACCGCCACGCGACCAATCACAAGCCGTGACGTAATTCTCAGGTCCTAAATTCCTAGAACTAGGAATTTAGGACCTGAGAATTACGTCATGGCTTGTGATTGGTCGCGTGGCGGTCACATGGGCGGCCGCGACCAATCAGAAGCCGTGACGTCATGGAAGGCCCTGAACGCGCTCATTTTAAGCAAAGAAGGCAGCCGGTTACCAGCGGTAAGGTCCAGGCTGCGTCGGAGAGGTGAGTATATCAATATTTTTTATTTTTATTCTTTATTTTACACATTAATATGGATCCCAGGGCCTGAAGGAGAGTTTCCTCTCCTTCAGACCCTGGGAACCATAGTATCCCATTGCACTGCATTGGGTTTCGTGTTTCAGCCGACCCCGACCCCGACTTTTTTATAGGATCGGCCGATTTCACTCGACCCGACTTTTGAGAAAGTCGGGTTTCGTGAAACCCGACCCGATCCTATAAAAATAAAAGTCGCTCAACCCTAGTACTCAGCCCTACGAAATGAAGCAGAACATCCTGTCACCTGTGTGCGCCAGAGAGAGGTGTTTCATTTGAGCACATAACAGGCTCAAAATTAATCATCTTCTCCCCCTGCAGCAGCTACACAACCATCGGCAGCATCACCATCACCACCATGGCCACATTCACGTCTCCCATTTGATGTTCTCCTTATTTTTGAAAGTGGTTTTTTGGCACATTACTTGCACAGAGATGATGGCAGAGTAGATTTGTGTTTTTAGGCACACTGCTTGTGTAGACTTAGCGGTACAGTAAAATTATTTGTTTGGTTTACAAATGGCAAACCGTTGGTTGCAGAGCAGAATTACTTTTTTGGACTAAAATGGTAAAGACATGGCTGCAGAGCAGAATTATTATTTTTTTGGCACATAAATGGCAAACAGACGGCTGCAGAGTCTATTTATTTTTTAGGCATATTACTTGTATAGACATACAGTAAAATATTTTTGGGGCCAACAAATAGCAAAGACACAGGGGCAGAGTAGAATGATTTTTTATACCAAAAATGGAAAACAGATAGCTGCAGAGGCAGAGTCAACTTTTTTTTTAGGCACGATACTCATACAGACACAGATGCATACAAAGGCTTTATGGAGCAGTATTCTGACCGGCAGGTCTGCAGAGTACACATAGAAGCTTAAAGGCACAATACACTTACATGTGGGGGTGCAGAGTACCCACGAGGCTTAAAAGCACAGTACTTCCACTGACAGGTGTGCAAAGTACACACAGAGGCTTAAAGGCACAGTATTCCCACAGTCAGTGGTACAGAGTACACACAGTGAATTAAAGGCATAGTGATCCCACAGGTGGGGTTGCACAGTACAAACAGCAACTTAAATGCTCAGTCCTCCCATAGATACAGTGAGGAAAATAGTATTTAGTCAGCCACCAATTGTGCAAGTTCTCCCACTTAAAAAGATAAGAGGCCTGTAATTAACATCATAGGTAGACCACAACTATGAGAGTCAAAATGAGAAAACAAATTTAGAAAATCACCTTGTCTTATTTGGCAAGATTTATTTAGCAAATTAGGGTGGAAAATAAGTATTTGGTTATTTGGTCATTACCAAAATTTCATCTCAATATTTTATTATATATCCTTTGCTGGCAAAGACAGAGGTCAAACGTTTTCTGTAAGTCTTCAAAAGGTTGGCACACACTGTTGGTGGTATGTTAGCCCATTCCTCCATGCAGATCTCCTCTAGAGCAGTGATGTTTTGGGCCTGTCGCTTAGCTTTAAACTCCCTCCAAAGGTTTTCTATGGGGTTGAAATCTGGACACTGGCTAGGCCGCTCCAGGACATTCATATGCTGCTTACGAAGCCACTTCTTCATTTCCCTGGTGGTGTGCTTGGGATCATTATCATGTTGAATGACCCATCCACATTTCATCTTCAATGTTCTTGCTGATGAAAGGAGGTTTGCACTCTAAATCTCATGATACATGGCCCCATTCATGTACACGGATCAGTCATCCTAATCCCTTTGCAGATAAACAGCCCCAAAGCATGATGTTGCCACTCCCATATTTCACAGTAGGTATGGTGTTCTTTGGATGCAGCTCAGCATTCTGTCTCCTCCAAACACCATGAGTTTTGTTTCTACCAAACAGTTCTACTTTGGTTTCATCAGACCATATGTCATTCTCCCAATACTCTTCTTGATAATCCAAGTGTTCTCAATCAAGCTTCGGACGGGCCCAGATATGTACTGGCTTAACCAGTGGGACACATTTGACATTGCAGGATCTGAGTCCTTGGTGTCATAGTGTTTTACGGATGGTAACCTTTGTTACAGTGGTCTCAGCTTTATGCAGGTCATTCACTAGGTCCCCCTTGTGGTTCTGAGATTTTTTCTCACGGTTCTTGTGATCATTTTGACCCCATGGGATAAGATCTTAAGTGGAGCCCCAGGTCGAGGAAGATAATCAGTGGTCTTGTATGTCTTCCATTTTCTTATTATTGCTCCCACAGTTGATTTCATAACTCCAAGCTGCTTGCCTATTGCAGTTTCAGTTTTGCCAGCCTGGTGCAAAGCTACAATTTTGTTTCTGGTGTCCTTCGACAGCTCTTTGGTCTTCACCATAGTGGAGTTTGGAGTGTGACTGTTTGAGGATGTCATGTAGGAATACTTGGCACTCGTATAGGTGTATTCAAGAACTTATTTATTGAGTGAAGAAATTCTAGAAATAAATGAGATGTTTCGGTCAATACCTGACCTTCATCAGTCATCTGCATAGAGGAGATCTGTGTGACAGCGTGCTTTGTGGGAGTGTGCAGTGTCCACTGCTAAGACAGGAAGCGCTTCCCCACTGTATGGGTGTAATGTACATAATGCAGAATTTTGGCACAATACTCCCACTGAGATATATACCAGAAGAAAAAACAAAAAATGATCATATAGCTTAAGAATAATACAAAAATATAAATTCTTTATTAACATTCAAAATAAGAGACCATAAAGTGCATATGTACAATATACGGAGAACAAGACAAAGAGCGCTGGCAAAGGTCAATATAAATTATCTGAATTATAATTGGCTAATAGCCATATTTAGTAAAAAACTGTCCAGACCATATACCCCATAGTATATATCTTAGTTCGACCACACTTAGAATACTGTGCACAGTTCTGGTCTCCGGTGTATAAGAAAGACATAGCTGAACTAGAGCGGGTGCAGAGAAGAGAGACCAAGGTTATTAGAGGACTGGGGGGGTCTGCAATACCAAGATAGGTTATTACACTTGGGGCTGTTTAGTTTGGAAAAACGAAGACTAAGGTGTGATCTTATTTTAATGTATAAATATATGAGGGGACAGTACAAAGACCTTTCTGATGATCTTTTTAATCATAGACCTGAGACAGGGACAAGGGGGCATCCTCTACGTCTGGAGGAAAGAAGGTTTAAGCATAATAACAGACGCGGATTCTTTACTGTAAGAGCAGTGAGACTATGGAACTCTCTGCCGTATGATGTTGTAATGAGTGATTCATTACTTAAATTTAAGAGGGGAGTGGATGCCTTTCTTGAAAAGTATAATGTTACAGGGTATATACACTAGATTCCTTGATAGGGCGTTGATCCAGGGAACTAGTTTGATTGCTGTTATGATCTGGTGACCTTGGAGCCGCATGAAACTTTCTCTGGAGACGGTGGAACCTGTACTGACCGCAATCCTGAACTAACACCGCAACTAGAAGTAGCCGTGGGGTGTGCCTAACACTCCCTAGACACCTCGACACAGCCGGAGGACTAAATACCCCTATAGATGGAAATGGGAATGCTATCTTGCCTCAGAGCAGACCCCCAAAGGATAGGCAGCCCCCCACAAATAATGACTGTGAGTAGGAGAAGAATAGACACACGCAGGTAGAAAACAGGATTTAGCATAAGAGGCCACTCTAGCTAAATAGGAAAGAATAGGACAGATAACTAGGCGGTCAGTATTAAAACCCTTCCAAAAATATCCACAGCAGATAATACAAAAAGTTCCACAATCTATTGCCCAGCCACATAATATATTGCACAGCCACGCAATATATTGCACAGCCACATAATATATTGCACAGCCACGTAGTATATAGCACAGAGACATAGTATATAGCAGAGACATAGTATATAACACAGCCCATGCAGTATATAACGCAGGCCACGTAGTATATAGCACAGAGATGTAGTATATAGCAGAGACGTAGTATATAACACAGCCTGTTGTGAATTTGGATTCTGGGCTCCCCCGGTGGCTACTGGTGGAATTGAACTGGTGTCTTCATCTTCTCTGTTCACCTGTTCCCATCAAGATGTGGGAGTCGCTATATAACCTTGCTGCTCTGTTAGTTGCTTGCCGGTCAACAATGTTATCAGAAGCCTCTCTGTGCTTGTTCCTGCTCCTAGACAACTACTAGATAAGTTGGACTCTTGTCCATGTTTGTTTTTGCATTTTTGTTCCAGTTCACAGCTGTAGTTTCGTTACTGTGTCTGGAAAGCTCTTGTGAACAGGAATTGCCACTCTGGTGTTATGAGTTAATGCCAGAGTTTAAAGTAATTTCTGGATGGTGTTTTGATAGGGTTTTTAGCTGACCATGAAAGTGTCCTTTCTGTCTTCTGCTATGTAGTAAGTGGACCTCAAATTTGCTAAACCTATTTTCATACTACGTTTGTTATTTCATCTTGATTCACCGCCAATACATGTGGGGGGCCTCTGTCTCCTTTCGGGGTATTTCTCTAGAGGTGAGCTAGGACTAATATTTTCCTCTGCTAGTTTTATTTAGTCCTCCGGCTGGTGCTGGGCATCTAGAATCAACGTAGGCATGCTACCCGGCCACTGCTAGTTGTGCGTTAGGTTTAGTTCATGGTCAGCTCAGTTTCCATCTTCCAAGAGCTAGTTCCTATATATGCTGATGCTATGATCTCTTGCCATTGAGATCATGACAGTTTGACCGGCCCACTAAAGGGTTAAAATCCTTGGCTGAGAAAGGAGAGAAATAAGTAGTCTGCTGAAATTTTTTTTTTTTTTTTTTTTTTCTCTCCTTTGAATGGCTCTGTGTTCACCTGTTTGCAATGGATCTTCAGAGTGTAACTGCAGGTTTGAATAATCTCGCCACGAAGGTACAAAATTTGCAAGATTTTGTTTGTCATGCACCTGTATCTGAGCCGAGAATTCCTTTGCCGGAATTTTTCTCGGGGAATAGATCTGGGTTTCAGAATTTTCGAAATAATTGCAAATTATTTTTGTCCCTGAAATCTCGCTCTGCCGGAGATCCTGCACAGCAGGTCAGGATTGTGATTTCCTTGCTCCGGGGCGACCCTCAAGACTGGGCTTTTTCATTGACACCAGGGGATCCTGCGTTGCTCAATGTGGATGCGTTTTTTCTGGCCTTGGGGTTGCTTTATGACGAACCTCATTTGGAGCTTCAGGCAGAAAAAACTTTGATGTCCCTATCTCAGGGGCAAGATGAAGCGGAAATTTACTGCCAAAGATTCCGTAAATGGTCTGTGCTTACTCAGTGGAATGAGTGCGCCCTGGCGGCGACTTTCAGAGAGGGTCTCTCTGATGCCATTAAGGATGTTATGGTGGGGTTCCCTGTGCCTGCGGGTCTGAATGAGTCCATGACAATGGCTATTCAGATCGATAGGCGTTTGCGGGAGCGCAAACCA
The DNA here is from genome assembly GCF_051348905.1 of Ranitomeya variabilis. Classification (NCBI taxonomy): domain Eukaryota; kingdom Metazoa; phylum Chordata; class Amphibia; order Anura; family Dendrobatidae; genus Ranitomeya; species Ranitomeya variabilis. The sequence continues at coordinate 560,778,258 of NC_135234.1, forward strand.
GTGCACCATCTGGCGGTGTCCACTGAGAAATCGCCAGAGAGTATGCAGTGTGATAGAATTCTGTCCCGAAGCGAGCGGCAGAATTTTAGACGGAAAAATGGGTTGTGTTTCTATTGTGGTGATTCTACTCATGTTATATCAGCATGCTCTAAGCGCACTAAAAAGCTTGGTAAATCTGTTTCCATTTGCACCTTACCGTCTAAGTTTATTCTATCTGTGACCCTGATTTGCTCTTTGTCATCTATTACCACGGACGCCTATGTCGACTCTGGCGCCGCTTTGAGTCTTATGGATTGGTCCTTTGCCAAACGCTGTGGGTATGATTTAGAGCCTTTGGAGACTCCTATTCCTCTGAAGGGGATTGACTCCACCCCATTGGCTAATAATAAACCACAATACTGGACACAAGTAACTATGCGTATTAATCCGGATCACCAGGAGATTATTCGCTTTCTGGTGCTGTATAATCTACATGATGATTTGGTGCTAGGATTGCCTTGGCTGCAATCTCACAACCCAGTCCTCGACTGGAAAGCTATGTCTGTGTTGAGCTGGGGATGTAAGGGGGCTCATGGGGATGTACCTGTGGTTTCCATTTCATCATCTATTCCCTCTGAAATTCCTGAGTTCCTGTCTGACTATCGTGACGTCTTTGAAGAATCCAAGCTTGGTTCGTTACCTCCGCACCGAGAGTGCGATTGTGCCATAGATTTAATCCCGGGTAGTAAATACCCAAAGGGTCGTTTATTTAATCTGTCTGTGCCTGAACATGCTGCTATGCGTGAATATATAAAGGAGTCCTTGGAAAAGGGACATATTCGTCCATCGTCATCTCCCTTAGGAGCCGGTTTTTTCTTTGTGTCAAAAAAAGACGGCTCTTTGAGACCATGTATTGATTATCGGCTTTTGAATAAAATCACTGTTAAATATCAATACCCATTGCCGTTGCTGACTGATTTGTTTGCTCGCATAAAGGGGGCCAAGTGGTTCTCTAAGATTGACCTTCGTGGGGCGTATAATTTGGTGCGAATCAGGCAGGGGGATGAGTGGAAAACCGCATTTAATACGCCCGAGGGCCACTTTGAGTATTTAGTGATGCCTTTTGGTCTTTCAAATGCTCCGTCAGTTTTCCAGTCCTTTATGCATGATATTTTTCGCGATTATTTGGATAAATTTATGATTGTGTATCTGGATGATATTCTGATTTTTTCGGATGACTGGGACTCTCATGTCCAGCAAGTCAGGAGGGTTTTTCAGGTTTTGCGGTCTAATTCTTTGTGTGTGAAGGGTTCTAAGTGTGTTTTTGGGGTACAGAGGATTTCCTTTTTGGGATATATTTTTTCCCCCTCTTCCATTGAAATGGATCCTGTCAAGGTTCAAGCTATTTGTGATTGGACGCAGCCCTCTTCTCTTAAGAGTCTTCAGAAATTTTTGGGCTTTGCTAACTTTTATCGTCGATTTATTGCTGGTTTTTCGGATATTGCTAAGCCATTGACCGATTTGACTAAGAAGGGTGCTGATGTTGCTGATTGGTCCCCTGATGCTGTGGAGGCCTTTCGGGAGCTTAAGCGCCGTTTTTCCTCTGCCCCTGTGTTGCGTCAGCCTGATGTTGCTCTACCTTTTCAGGTTGAGGTCGACGCTTCTGAGATCGGAGCTGGGGCAGTGTTGTCGCAGAAAAGTTCTGACTGCTCCGTGATGAGGCCTTGTGCCTTCTTTTCCCGTAAATTTTCACCCGCTGAGCGGAATTATGATGTTGGGAATCGGGAGCTTTTGGCCATGAAGTGGGCTTTTGAGGAGTGGCGTCATTGGCTTGAGGGGGCCAGACATCAGGTGGTGGTATTGACTGACCACAAAAATTTGGTTTATCTTGAGACCGCCAGGCGCCTGAATCCTAGACAGGCGCGCTGGTCATTATTTTTCTCTCGGTTTAATTTTGTGGTGTCATACCTACCGGGTTCTAAGAATGTTAAGGCGGATGCCCTTTCTAGGAGTTTTGAGCCTGACTCGCCTGGTAACTCTGAGCCCACAGGTATCCTTAAGGATGGAGTGGTATTGTCAGCCGTTTCTCCAGACCTGCGGCGGGCCTTGCAGGAGTTTCAGGCGGATAGACCTGATCGTTGCCCACCTGATAAACTGTTTGTTCCTGATGATTGGACCAGTAGAGTCATCTCTGAGGTTCATTCTTCTGCGTTGGCAGGTCATCCTGGCATTTTTGGTACCAGGGATTTGGTGGCAAGGTCCTTCTGGTGGCCTTCCCTGTCACGAGATGTGCGAGGCTTTGTGCAGTCTTGTGACGTTTGTGCTCGGGCCAAGCCTTGTTGTTCTCGGGCTAGTGGATTGTTGTTGCCCTTGCCTATTCCTAAGAGGCCTTGGACGCACATCTCGATGGATTTTATTTCAGATCTGCCTGTTTCTCAGAAGATGTCTGTCATCTGGGTGGTGTGTGACCGTTTCTCTAAGATGGTCCATTTGGTTCCTCTGCCCAAGTTGCCTTCTTCTTCCGAGTTGGTTCCTCTGTTTTTTCAAAATGTTGTTCGTTTGCATGGTATTCCTGAGAATATCGTTTCTGACAGAGGGACCCAATTCGTGTCTAGATTTTGGCGGGCATTCTGTGCTAGGATGGGCATAGATTTATCTTTTTCGTCCGCTTTCCATCCTCAGACGAATGGCCAGACTGAGCGGATTAATCAGACCCTGGAGACATATCTGAGGTGTTTTGTGTCTGCTGACCAGGATGATTGGGTTGCTTTTTTGCCATTGGCGGAGTTCGCTCTCAATAATCGGGCCAGCTCTGCCACTTTGGTGTCCCCGTTTTTCTGTAATTCGGGGTTTCATCCTCGATTTTCCTCTGGTCAGGTGGAATCTTCGGATTGTCCTGGAGTGGATGCTGTGGTGGAGAGATTGCATCAGATCTGGGGGCAGGTGGTGGACAATTTGAGGTTGTCCCAGGAGAAGACTCAGCTTTTTGCTAACCGCCGTCGTCGTGTTGGTCCTCGTCTTCGTGTTGGGGACTTGGTGTGGTTGTCTTCTCGTTTTGTCCCTATGAGGGTCTCTTCTCCTAAGTTTAAGCCTCGGTTCATCGGCCCGTATAAGATATTGGAGATTCTTAACCCTGTTTCCTTCCGTTTGGACCTCCCTGCATCCTTTTCTATTCATAACGTTTTTCATCGGTCATTATTGCGCAGGTATGAGGTACCGGTTGTGCCTTCCGTTGAGCCTCCTGCTCCGGTGTTGGTTGAGGGTGAGTTGGAGTACGTTGTGGAGAAAATCTTAGACTCTCGTGTTTCCAGACGGAGACTCCAGTATCTGGTCAAGTGGAAGGGATACGGCCAGGAGGATAATTCTTGGGTGAATGCATCTGATGTTCATGCCTCTGATCTGGTTCGTGCCTTTCATAGGGCCCATCCTGATCGCCCTGGTGGTTCTGGTGAGGGTTCGGTGCCCCCTCCTTGAGGGGGGGGTACTGTTGTGAATTTGGATTCTGGGCTCCCCCGGTGGCTACTGGTGGAATTGAACTGGTGTCTTCATCTTCTCTGTTCACCTGTTCCCATCAAGATGTGGGAGTCGCTATATAACCTTGCTGCTCTGTTAGTTGCTTGCCGGTCAACAATGTTATCAGAAGCCTCTCTGTGCTTGTTCCTGCTCCTAGACAACTACTAGATAAGTTGGACTCTTGTCCATGTTTGTTTTTGCATTTTTGTTCCAGTTCACAGCTGTAGTTTCGTTACTGTGTCTGGAAAGCTCTTGTGAACAGGAATTGCCACTCTGGTGTTATGAGTTAATGCCAGAGTTTAAAGTAATTTCTGGATGGTGTTTTGATAGGGTTTTTAGCTGACCATGAAAGTGTCCTTTCTGTCTTCTGCTATGTAGTAAGTGGACCTCAAATTTGCTAAACCTATTTTCATACTACGTTTGTTATTTCATCTTGATTCACCGCCAATACGTGTGGGGGGCCTCTGTCTCCTTTCGGGGTATTTCTCTAGAGGTGAGCTAGGACTAATATTTTCCTCTGCTAGTTTTATTTAGTACTCCGGCTGGTGCTGGGCATCTAGAATCAACGTAGGCATGCTACCCGGCCACTGCTAGTTGTGCGTTAGGTTTAGTTCATGGTCAGCTCAGTTTCCATCTTCCAAGAGCTAGTTCCTATATATGCTGATGCTATGATCTCTTGCCATTGAGATCATGACAACAGCCCATGCAGTATATAATGCAGGCCACGTAGTATATAGCACAGCAATGTAGTATATTACCCAGCCACGTAATATATACCACAGCCACGTAGTATATGGCACAGCCACGTAATGTATTGCACAGTCACATAGTATATAGCACAGCCACGTAGTATATAGCAGAGACGTAGTATATAACACAGGCCATGCAGTATATAACACAGGCCACGCAGTATATAGCACAGCAATGTAGTATATAGCACAGACACCTAGTATATAGCACAGACACATAGTATATTGCCCAGCCACATAATATATTGCACAGCCACTTAGCATATTGCACAGCCACATAATATATTGCACAGCCACGTAATATATAGCACAGCCACAGTATATAGCACAGATATGTAGTATATAACACTGCCCATGCAGTATATAACCCAGGCCACGTAGTATAGAGCACAGCAATGTAGTATATTGCCCAGCCACGTAATATATACCACAGCCACGTAGTATATAGCAAAGCCCACTGTTGTGATTGTGAACTCTGTTTTTAGGCTCCCTCTTATGGTCACAAGTGGTACTGTGTGAGTGCTGGCTTTGGGCTCCCTCTGGTGGCTCTTTGTGTCATTCTGCAGGTCTGAGGCTGGATCAGCTGTCTCGTTATCTGTTAGCTGGTTTCCTATTTAGCTCACCTGGACTATTAGTTGTTGCCTGCTGTCGATGTATTCAGTGCTATTTTGATCTCTCCTGAATTCCCTCGCTATCAGTCTCGCCAAGAGAAGCTAAGTTTCTGTTTTGTTATTTTTTGCTCATCAGAGTTCAATATGTTTCTTGGTTATTTATTTGTCCTTGTCCAGCTTGCTAATATGTGATTTCCTTGCTTGCTGGTAGCTCTAGGGGGCTGAGTTTCTCCCCTCACACCGTTAGTTGGTGTGGGGGTTCTCCTATTCTCAGCGTGGATATTTTGTATAGGGTTTTTTACTGACCGCACAGTTCCCTGTCTGTCTTCTGCTATCTAGTATTAGTGGGCCTCATTTGCTGAATCTGTTTTCATTTCTGCGTTTGTAATTTCCCCTTACCTCACCGTTATTATTTGTTGGGGGCTTCCTATATCTTTGGGGTTATTTCTCTGAGGCAAGTGAGGTCTTACTTTCTCTATAGGGGTAGCAAGTTTCTTAGGCTGCATCGAGACGTCCAGGAATTTAGGCACGTTCACCGGCTACCTTTAGTGTGTTTGGTTAGGATCAGGTTTTGCGGTCAGTCCAGTTACCACCTCCCTAGAGCTTGTTCTATGTTCAGTAACTTAGCTAGTCCAAACTGTTATCCTCAGCCACTAAGGATCATAACAGCCCACATAGCATATAGCACAGCGATGTAGTATATACCACAGCCCATGCAGTATCTAACACAGCCCACGTGGTATATAGCAATGTGGGCACCATATCCCTGTTTAAAAAATAATTAAAATAAAAAATAGTTATATACTCACGCTCCGTCGGCCCCCCGGAACCAGCCGAGGCATTTACCGATGCTCCTCATGACGCTCCGGTCCCAAAAGTTCACTGCGGTCTCGCGAGATGATGACGTAGTGGTCTCGTGAGACCGCTACGTCATCATCTCGCGAGACCGCAATGCATGGACCGGTCACCGGAGTGTCGCGAGGAGCGGGAAAGACCTGGATGCGGGGGACCAATAGAGGGTGAGTATATAATGATTTTTTATTTTTTTAATTATTTTTAACATTAGATATTTTTACTATTGATGCTGCATAGGCAGCATCAATAGTAAAAAGTTGGTCACACAGGGTTAATAGCAGCGGTAACCGAGTGCGTTACACCGTGGCATAACGCGGTCCGTTAACGCTGCAATTAACCCTTTGTGAGCACTGACTGCGGGGAGTAAGGAGCGGACAATTTGCCGCTGGACTGTGCCCATCGCTGATTGATCGTGGCCGTTTTGCCGCGACCAATCAGCGACTTGGGATTTCTGTGACAGTCAGAAATACAGACAGAAAGACAGACAGACAGAAAGACAAACAGAAAGATGGAAGTGACCTTAGACAATTATACCTAATAGATCTACAACATGACATCTTAGTATAACGAATTATTTAAAATGGTACAATTTTCTCTGTTGAGTTATTTTTTCACTGAGATACATGCAGAGTACACATTGAGTCTTTTTTGAAGAGTGCACAGTCCAATTATGTCCCTTACTCCAGCTACATTCTGTCCCAACACTAATCAGTGCAGAATAGCGAATAGTGTCATTTGTACAGTCACATGATGCGCCAGCCAATCACAGCCATGCCAATATTTGACATGTCGGTAATAGCTGAAGAAGTGACTACAGACTAAAAGTTTGTTGATTCGGCTGCACTGCAAATTTTCAACAAACAATAAATAGGCATCCAAACCCGAACAGCAAACCCGGCATTCTTTTAAAAGTCTGTGTTTGCGGTTCGGTACCTGACACTAGGTTCAGGTTTACTCATCCCAAGTTACAACACAACTTAAAATTGGCAATATTTTAGCAAACAAATACAATAAAGAATTTGAATATCCCTCTGTCTCCTTAGTTACATAATGTTGGAAATCACATCTCAATAATTTTCAAACTGCATGTGTTTAATTCAGCCACTGTGTAATAACCTGCCATGCATGTGACAATGAAAAGCATGAAAGGAATTCATACATTTGTATTCAGGCCATAGTAAGCCATACTATGATAACATGAAATACAAAATAATTGAGTAAAGGGTCATTATTGAATGAATTGCATGCCAGACATAACCTTAGTTTTATCTAGTAGCACACAAAATAGTTGTCATCTTGGGGGATCATCTGTGTAGGTAAGTGGATCAGGAGTTTCAGATTACATTTCCATGAGTTTTTGAAAAGTAATATTTTTCCTTTTCATTACATTCATACACACTGAAACAGAATTTTTCAATTTTCATACTGGTCACTAAAACACAAATCAGGATTTTAGAAGCAGCACAAGCTTCTCTAAATTAGCAAAATCAACAGTATATTCAAATGGATAAATTCATGTCTATCATCCTGATATCCCCGAAAAAGTACAAAAATGCCACTATGACAATGGTTTTGTTCTATTTAGACAACTTATATTTTAGTAAATATTGGCTTCAATTGCTTTAAAATAATCTTCAGTTGAAGCCAGAACATTACCTGGTATATATTGATTGCGTACATACAAAAAATCAAAAGCATGCTGACATCTATGTTCTTTTACTTAACAACAAGAACAGTTGCAATAAGTTCATATTTACTGTTACAGTATATCAAAAGACTGTCAGTCACTGCCAAGCAAAATTCACATGTGAACAACAGGTGCTTACTAAGAGTAGCCATCTCCATATATAACCAACAAAGAAGCACTTTGTAGCACTATAGCATGCAAACATGAAATACATGAAATTTAAATTGCATTACTGCACTAGAAAATATGATAAATTGAGAATACTTAATGCATAGTTTGTCCAATTCATGTGTACCCAGCAGCCACGATAAGGCGATTCTTGTTGCTGGGAACCTATCTAAAGGTCTGGCAAAAATTAAGAGACCACTGCAAAATTTTCAGTTTGCCTGATTTTTTTCTTTTTAAGTATATTTTTGAGAAAATGTAAATTGTTCTTTTATTCTATAAACTACTGACAACATGTCTCCAAAGTCCCAAGCAATAAATGTGCATTTATTTTTTTAAAATGAGAAATGGTCAAAATATAAAAAATGCATTGCTTGCAGACCTCAAATAGTGCAAAAATAACAAGTTCATAATCACTAAGAAACAACAATACTAATGTTTTAACTCAGGAAGAGTTCAGAAATCAATATTTTGTGGAATAACCATTATTTTTTTCACAGCTTTCATGCATTTTGGCATGTTTTCCTCCATTCTTTCACACTGCTTTTGGGTGACCTTATGCCACTCCTGGTACAAAAATGTAAGCAGTTCTTCTTTGTTTGATGGCTTTTGACTATGAATATTCCTATTTAATACATTCCAGAGGTTTTCAATGGGGTACAGGCCTGGAGATTGGGCTGGCCATGACAGGAATTTGATGTGGTGATCCTTCATCCATACCTTGATTGACCAAGCTGTGTGGCATGAGGCATTGTCCTGCTGGAATAACCAGTCCTCAGAGTTGGGGAACATTGCCTGAGCAGAAGGAATCAACAGTTTTTCCAGGATAACCATGTATGTGGCTTGATTCATACGTCATTCGCAAAGATTAACCTGCCCAATTGCCTTGCTGAAGCATCCCCAGATCATCACCAATCCTCCACCAAATTTCACAGTGGGTGCAAGACACTGTGGCCAGTACGCCTCTCCAGGTCTCCGTCTCACCATTAGATGACCAGGCATTGGACAAAGCTCCAGTCCTCTATGGTCCAATCCTTATGGTCTTTGGCAAACTTCAGCCTGGCTCCCCTTTGCTTCTCATTGGTAAAAGGTTTTTTTCTAGTTTTACATGATTTGAATCCTTCCTCTAGGAGCCTGTTATGAACTGTTCTTGCCATGCACTTCACCCTGGCTGCCATTTGCCATTCCTTTTGTAGGTCACTTGATGTCATCCTGTGGTTGATGAGTGACATTAGAATAAGATGACGGTCATCCCGGTCGGTGTAGAGTCGTTTTCGCCCTCTGCTGGTCTGTAGCTTCGTTGTCCCCAATGTCTGCTGCTTGACCTTGTTGTAATGGACTGCCGTCTTAGAAATTTTAAGGATGGAGGCAACATGACGCTCACTGTGTCCCTCTGTTAATACAGCCAGAATTGAGCTCTTCTTTATCTCACTCAAGACTTTTCTTTTCAACTCCTTTGGCATAGTTAAAAGTTATTTTTTTCATTACTATTACTTTTGGGATTTTGCTAGCACTTGTTTTGCCATCCAGCTTGTCCTATTGCAAGAGGATTGTGAACACCACAGCAGTGTTTTTTTTAATACTTTTCTTCATTAAAGAAGATTTGGTTCAGGTGATCACCTAATCAGGAGCACATTAAGTAGAATGAGGTGTACTCTGGTTGGAATTCAACTGACACTGGAATGGAATGGCTGTCAGACATGTAGAGATGCTGTTTTTTATAAAACTGTGCAGTGGTCTTTTAATTTTTGCCAGACCTGTATTTGGAAGTGACGGTCAGTCTTTTGATATTTGTGTACAGGCTTTCTGACTGAGCACTCCACGCACTAGCCTCTTGCGTTTTTAGTTACAGCAGGATCCTACTTTCCAACAGACATGTAGACTTCAGTCTAAGAGAGGGTTCACATTAGATAGGTTTCCAAAAAACAGGATTGCCTTATCTTGGTATCTTGGCTGCAAGGTACACATGAATTGGCCAATTTATGTGCTAAGTATTCTCAATTTTTCATATTTTCTAGTTCAATAATGCAATTCAAATTTAATATATTTCATGCTTGCATGCTATAGCACTACAGAGTGCTACTTTATTTGTTGGTTACTGTTACTGTGGTAATACTTTCTGTAGCTTAACTATCAGTGTTCCTGTAGGCAAATGAAAAAGGAAAATTATCTCACTATCATTAGAGTACATAGAATATAATGACAGCTCAATTGTTCTTCTGGAGGAATGGAAATGACAGCAAAGCAACACTATGCACTGTACACACAACTACCTCTCTATGAATCTTCCATGTCACTTCCTGGTCTCCAGGGAAAACAGATCTGTATTGTACTTTATCATGTCGTGAAGAGTATAACAATATACTGTGATACCTAGATCATACTCTACTACGTTACAGACGTAGTAACAAGCAAAATGATGGGTGGTGTGAAAACCTGAGCGGCTCGAGAAAAATCTTCAAATTCATGTATTATCAGGAGCCAGTAAAAAAGATGCGACGTAACCAAGAAGTGTGATATTAGGAATTTGCTGTGTAGGAGACAAGAGGTCAGTGAAACCATCTCATTCCACATTAGAAAGGGCATACTATGTTGAAAATGGGAGCAGTAAATTATGAAAAGCAGGCATGTTTAAATTTAAAAAAAGATCTGCCCAATTTTAGTGGTGTTCTAAACTAATAACTTACTACAACATAACAATTTGCATAGGGCAGTGGTTCTCATTGACATTAGTTTTGTCACATGATGGACAAAAAATGTAAGTACATTACACTGTCACCTTAGATTCCCACTACTTTCTTATCAATTTAAAATTCCCTTGAGCTTTAGTATTATAAGCAAAACCTCATCATGAAAAGCAATGGTTCAGACAATTGCATATTACAGTACTTTTATTCAAGAAATGTTCTTGTACATTGAAGAACATATTTATCAGGACCTGAAATAGTCAAGAAACGGACCAAGGACTCCAAGGGAGTTTGTGTAGGGCTAGCAGAAAGTGTGGAAAGGTGTATTGGGGCTATCTCTTAGGGATGGAGGGAGGCGTTGTGGTTCTTTGATAAAAAAAGGGGTACGGAGGAGCAACTGACAGTCAGGAATCTTGCCTTACAGAGGATTAAATACATCGATGGAGTGCCGAGAAGAGGATATCCAAGAGAGGATTGAACAGGAGGGCATCATCTGTTTACAGAAGAAGCTGGCAGGTCCCCAGGATGTGATGAAAGTGAATGAGGAGCCCCTGGCAACTTGTAGCAGACCTTGGTGCCAGGCGAGATGCCATGCACATCACACAGTCTCAGTCCTGTGTCCTGGTGCAAGAGGAAGGTACGAAAGGCTAGCACTCGACTGTTGAGGATATGACGGTGCAAGTGAACGGAACCAGTAGTCCCATCAACCATACAAATATATAATCACTGCACACGTACTATGGAAGATGCTTGATGCAGGTGAACAAGTTTATTGAAATAATTGTTGCAGTAAGGTGAACTGAAGAAGCGATAGGCGTAGATGACGTTTCGGCCAGCTCGTGGCCTTGATCACATCATCGCTAAAATAAATAATACAAAAAGTAATGAATAACTATATACAAAACTTATCTACATATATACAATTCTAGAACACATGTCAAAACACCATAGTCAGAATGATCCATATGATGCCAAAACTAGTACATCTTACATGTATGGTGAATGGACGAAAAATAGAACAACTAGGAGGACTGGAGGTAGATATGGCGTGCATTGGAGCTAGAGAATAAGAAGATGATAAAAAAACATAATGTAACATACCCTGGTGAGAGGTTCCTTGTATACTGCTGTACTAGAGTGTTTACTAAGGGTATCAGCCAAAGATAAAGGAATAAGGTAATCCTATAAAGAATGATGGAACATAATCAGTAGTGGCCATGGTATAGAAATATGGATCCAAACCAGGAGGCTGTAACGTACTTGCAGACCTATACTTTTGCTGCTACTCATAAACGTGACCGTATGATGTATAATGGAGCATACGTGCACACATTGCTGTAAAACAGACACGAATAAGATATCCGTTAGGTTCGTAATAAGAGGGTGGTGAGTAAAGTGGACTACGGTATACTTGCCAATTGAGTGCCTTTGTTGTAAAGATTGCACCAGGCTGGTCATCGTAGTATGAGGCACCTGTATAGGTATGGCTATGGGGATATACAGACATATAGTGAGATGAATCTGTAGGTTCAGTCCATAGAAGGTCAAAACAGAGAACTATAATATACTTGCCAATGTGATTTTAATGTTGTATGATCTATAGTACACCAGATGCCCCAAATAAATGGATCGTGCACATAAGTATAGCTGTGGGAATAGACATACACAGGGTAAATGAGTAGTCATATAGGTTTATATAAGGTAATTGTATGTTATGTGCGCTACCTGCCAGTATGCAGACCCAGTCCTGGCCCAATTATACGGGTCCCCTGCTCTAGATTCAGTGAGAGCTGTGGTGCACAGATATTTTGCTATAAGAGAAAAAGATGTAAGGATGGGGTTTGATGGATGTCCCGAGTAACTTATCTGGTAAATGAAGTCTCACATCCGCAGTCCGCTGGTGGCGTTCGTGGTTGGGGGGCGGCGTAGGTGGCCAAATGGAAGATGCAGACACAGACAGTGTCATTGCTGAGGAATGGCTGCCATGTTCAGTCTGGCAGCACTCTATAAAGCCCCGGCCGGTCAGATGACCGGATGTGGTCTGGGACGCCCACGCATGCGCCATTAGTATAGAATCCTGGGAGGTGAGGAGCCCGGCATAGCCGACGCATGCGCTGTGCACAAAAGGCCCAGGAACATACGAGACAAGGTGGTAAGAGCTGATCTAGGGTCACATAAATCACCACTTACCAGGACCCTGACTGACCAAAGAAGAACGGGCACCTTTCCCTGCTTAAATTGTATGAGTTGCTCAAACATCATTAAAGGCAACGAAGTAATCCATCCACGGACTGGGAAATCATATCCCATTAAGGATTATTACACTTGCGCAACGAGCTTTGTGGTGTATATTATAAAATGCCCGTGTGGGTTGTTATATGTGGGGGAGACCACCCAGGCGATTAGGGATCGAATATCCAGCCACAAATCTACCATCAGGTGTGAGAAGTTATGGCTACCTTTACCTGCACACTTTAAAGAAGCGAGACACAATATCGCCCAACTCAGGTTTCAGATAGTCGAAAAGGTACCCCGCCCGAGAAGGGGTGGCAATCACATCCAACTCTTAAAGCAAAGGGAAACATTTTGGATCTATACCCTAGATACCCTCCACCCAAGGGGGTTAAATCGTGAGATTGACTGGCTAACATAAACAACCTTATCTATTTTTTCTAGACGAGTTGAGCCACTGCACTGATAGCTTCGACAGCAAGCACTTTCGAGATGGTAAGACTCATACCCCCTGGGTTCCTTGACCAACATCCCATTAATTTTTTAATTTTTATTTTTATTTTAATTTTTTAATTCTTTTATTTAAAATTTTTTTCAAATTTATTTTTTCATTTTCCCTTTTATACCCCATTTTTATCTCATAGAAATCTTCTTTTCATTTCAGTTTCCCTCATATATTTTCCCTTATTATCTCCGCTTTTATTTCATCCATTTCATTATTTTCCTTTATTTCTTATTTCCTTTTTCAGTTTGGACTCCTACCATGTATTTATAAATGTATGTATATTCATTATGTATCTGCAGAGTTTTTCTTAGAATCAGCACCCTGTACAGTAGCGTGGCACACTCGGCCGTCTAGCGCCTCCCTTTAGTAACGCTAGTGCATCCCCTTTCTTGTCTGTTTTAGTGCAGTATAGGCACTCTGTAGCGTACACGCACGCCACTAACTTACAACACTGCTACGTCATACATCCATTCAACCTCCGTGATAGTCCAACCCACAACACGCATTGCGCATGCACGGGCGCCATCTTGCAGCTCCTGCTTCAATATGGACACAGGTTTCTCCCTCTGCCTTGAAAACAGGCGCGCTCAGGCCTTTTGTGCACAGCGCATGCGTCGGCTATGCCGGGCTCCTCACCTCCCAGGATTCTATACTAATGGCGCATGCGTGGGCGTCCCAGACCACATCCGGTCATCTAACCGGCCGGGGCTTTATAGAGTGCTGCCAGACTGAACATGGCAGCCATTCCTCAGCAATGACACTGTCTGTGTCTGCATCTTCCATTTGGCCACCTACGCCGCCCCCCAACCACGAACGCCACCAGCGGACTGCGGATGTGAGACTTCATTTACCAGATAAGTTACTCGGGACATCCATCAAACCCCATCCTTACATCTTTTTCTCTTATAGCAAAATATCTGTGCACCACAGATATCACTGAATCTAGAGCAGGGGACCCGTATAATTGGGCCAGGACTGGGTCTGCATACTGGCAGGTAGCGCACATAACATACAATTACCTTATATAAACCTATATGACTACTCATTTACCCTGTGTATGTCTATTCCCACAGCTATACTTATGTGCACGATCCATTTATTTGGGGCATCTGGTGTACTATAGATCATACAACATTAAAATCACATTGGCAAGTATATTATAGTTCTCTGTTTTGACCTTCTATGGACTGAACCTACAGATTCATCTCACTATATGTCTGTATAATCCCATAGCCATACCTATACAGGTGCCTCATACTACGACGACCAGCCTGGTGCAATCTTTACAACAAAGGTACTCAATTGGCAAGTATACCGTAGTCCACTTTACTCACCACCCTCTTATTACGAACCTAACGGATATCTTATTCCTGTCTGTTTTACAGCAATGTGTGCACGTATGCTCCATTATACATCATACGGTCACGTTTATGAGTAGCAGCAAAAGTATAGGTCTGCAAGTACGTTACAGCCTCCTGGTTTGGATCCATATTTCTATACCATGGCCACTACTGATTATTTTCCATCATTCTTTATAGGATTACCTTATTCCTTTATCTTTGGCTGATACCCTTAGTAAACACTCTAGTACAGCAGTATACAAGGAACCTCTCACCAGGGTATGTTACATTATATTTTTTTTATCATCTTCTTATTCTCTAGCTCCAATGCACGCCATATCTACCTCCAGTCCTCCTAGTTGTTCTATTTTTCGTCCATTCACCATACATGTAAGATGTACTAGTTTTGGCATCATATGGATCATTCTGACTATGGTGTTTTGACATGTGTTCTAGAATTGTATATATGTAGATAAGTTTTGTATATAGTTATTCATTACTTTTTGTATTATTTATTTTAGCGATGATGTGATCAAGGCCACGAGCTGGCCGAAACGTCATCTACGCCTATCGCTTCTTCAGTTCACCTTACTGCAACAATTATTTCAATAAACTTGTTCACCTGCATCAAGCATCTTCCATAGTACGTGTGCAGTGATTATATATTTGTATTCCTGGTGCAAGAGGCACAGCATGCACGAGGAGGAAGAGAGAAGCCACCATTCGCCAAGCATTGCTCAGTGTGTCTCGCCGGAGAAAGCAGATGTGATACACAACTGGATGGAGGCATGTTGCTTCAGAAAATAGTACAGAACAAGGGAGCAGCGCCCAACCCCAGTTAGGGAAAGTGAGATTGGGGGTCTTTACAGATGGCTGTACCAATGGTTAACCCCTTCAAGTCGCGGCCCTTTTTCGTTTTTGCGTTTTCATTTTTCACTCCCCTCTTTCCCAGAGCCATAACTTTTTTATTTTTCCGTCAATATGGCCATGTGAGGGCTTATTTTTTGCAGGACGAGTTGTACTTTTGAACGACACCATTGGTTTTACCATGTCTTTTACTAGAAAACAGGAAAAAAATTCCAAGTGCGGTGAAATTGAAAAAAAGTGCAATCCCACACTTGTTTTTTGTCTGGCTTTTTTGCTAGGTTCACTAAATGCTAAAACTGACCTGCTATTGTGATTCTCTAGGTCATTACGAGTTCATAGACACCTAATATGTCTAGGTTATTTTTTATCCAAGTGGTGAAAAAAAATTAAAAACTTTGCTTAAAAAAAAAAAAAAAAAGTGCCATTTTCCGATTTCTGAAGCGTCTCCATTTTTCGTCATCTGGGGTTGGGTGAGGGCTTATTTTTTGTGTGCTGAGCTGACGTTTTTAATAATATCACTTTTGTGCAGATACGTTCTTTTGATCGCCCGTTATTGCATTTTAATGCAATGTCGCGGCGACCAAAAAAACGTAATTCTGGCGTTTCGAATTTTTTTCTCGCTACGCTGTTTAGCGATCAGTTTAATGCTTTTTTTATTGATAGATCGGGCGATTCTGAACGCGGCGATACCAAATACGTGTAGGTTTGATTTTTTTATTGTTTTATTTAGGATGGGGCGAAAGGGGGGTGATTTAAACTTTTATGTTTTTTACATTTTTTTCATATTTTTTAAAACATTTTTTTTTAACCTGTGCCATGCTTCAATAGCCTCCATGGGAGGCTAGAAGCTGACACAACTCGATTGGCACAGCTACATAGCATCATGAGATCGCAGCTATGTAGCTGAAATGCAGGTGTGCTGTGAGCGCCGATAACAGGGTGGCGCTCACAGCAGGCCGGCATCAGTAACCTTAGAGGTCTCAAGGACCTCTATGGTTACTGTCCTGATATCGCCAACCCCCGATCATGTGACAGGGATCGGCGATGATGTCATCTTTAGTTAAATGCCGCTGTCTGCGTTTGACAGCGGCATTTAACAGGTTAATAGCGGTGGGTGAATAGCATAGCGCCGGAGCCCACATCAAAGGGGTTTCACGGCATGCGCAGTACATGTACGTCGCATGTCGTGAAAGGGTTAACCCTCTGTGGGGTAGGCAGCACTAGGCTGTAAAAGCACAGAGCTTGATTTCATCATATGTGGACAGGTTTGTTGAAAACACAAACAAGACTTCATGCAAAAGAGAACTCTCTTGTAAAATGAGGAGAGAAGAACCGAGTCACCTCTCAGGTGCAAATTTAAACATTAGCATTCCAGATTAGAACATAAGGGCTCGGGTAGCTACAAGTGTTTGTGGGGTCGAGATGAACAAAGCATGGAGGGGTTTGCAGAAGGTTCTCGATTGCATACACAGGGTCGGACTGGGGTTTCTGGGGCCCACCATGGGATTGGACTCTAGGGGCCCACCCAACAGCTATAGGCAAGTATCAGTTAGTCGTTATCCCCATTATAGTGGAGCATCAGCTGTAAAACACAGGGGGCTTCTGCAAATCTAATGTGTGCCCCCATAATTGGGATGTATAGTTACGGTAGTTTACTTTAATGGGGTTCTTTGGTTAAAACAAGTAATCACCGATCCATGGGCCGCACAGGACAGGTGAACGCTTAGGTCCGACCATTAGAAACTGCAGCGATCAGAAGAATGAGGAAGTTTTTTCGTTGATAGGACACTTATCCCATTTTAAAATGGAGTGGCAGGTGGGATATCTGACCGCAGCTCAATTCATTCTGTTTGGGCTTCTAGAAAAAAAACAACTGCAGCCACTGAGGGAATAAATGGATAAGTGATCAAGTCGGACATACCACTCCAGTCTAATGGGGATAAAAAGTTTCACATTTTGCTGAATTGGTCTAAGTAGTCAGACCCCACCAACCAATACGTTAATGTGGATAGGTGATTACTTTTTTCACAGGAAAACCTCTGTAAATGCATCTCTGCCGCTGTGTACCAAGTATCTAATCTCTAATGGAAATAAATAATCTTCTCCTAATTAATATCAGAGAGAACAAATGACCACCAT
This sequence comes from Ranitomeya variabilis, assembly GCF_051348905.1. Classification (NCBI taxonomy): domain Eukaryota; kingdom Metazoa; phylum Chordata; class Amphibia; order Anura; family Dendrobatidae; genus Ranitomeya; species Ranitomeya variabilis. Next base: position 560,795,587 of record NC_135234.1, read on the forward strand.
ACACAACACAATCCCCTATTTCAAGAACAATACTACCACTTAGGCTGGTTTCACATTTGCGGTTGTGTCCACAGCGCTTCTTCCGCAAATATCCGCATGCATTGTGTATTCCAATATTTAACATTAGGGACGCATGCGTCTGCGATCGGTTGCTTTTTGCCGCGTTTGACGACGCATGCGTCCTTTCGTCGTCTGCGGTTTGTCGCGGAAATGCTACATGTAGTAATTTTTAGAGGCGCCACTTTGCCGCCTAGAAACATATGCGGTCGATTGCGTAAGGAATGCGCCCAAAAAAACGCATTGCTGTCTATGTGAACGCATGCATTTACCAGCACATGCGTTTGCTTGCGTTCGTGAATGCATGCGTTGCACCAGAGAAAAACAGGTCTAGACACTGATAAGCCACCCCCCACATACAAGGTGATAAAGGGAGGGAGTGGACATTTGCAGGTCACTACTCAGCAGACAGCCAAGCAGAGCAGACAGACCACAGCACCTTGGAGCAAACAAGCCTCTCAACAATGTGAGTATATCCTAGCCAATGCCTTTATTTTCTATTTTCTGTCTCTACATGTCCTAATTTCTGCCATTTCTTTCTTTCTGCATGCATCAGAATGTCTTCTTCTTCTGATGAGGAGCAACGTCCTGGGCCTTCTGAAGTAGAACATGTCAGTGAAGTGAGTACTCACCTCTTCAGATTGTTAAGTATTCACTGTCACATCTACACATATGACAATTTTTGTTTTTCATTTTTTTAGAGCACTTCTTCTACTGCGGCAGAGACTGGGCAGGAGCAGCGGAGTCACGGTCGGGTGGCAAGGCGGCAGCATGTACGTATACAAGGCTGACTGTTTACTGTATCCTCACTGTAGTATTCTTGAATCTTCCTTTCTTTACATTCCTATTTCTTTACATTTTTCTTCTGGAATCCTTTTGTATCTTGACTTTCCTTATTCATGCCATTTCTCAGCCTCTGTTTTCTATCTTTTCCTTATGTTAATGTATCCAACATTAATGTCTTTATTTAATGTTTAGGTTCCAGAACGGGATGAAGACCTCATAGAAAATGACCTCCTCATCTCCCTGGTCCAGGAGCGAGTCCCGTTGTGGGACACCCTGGTTCCACAGCACTCGGACAATGTGACGATACGGCGCCTATGGAATGAGGTGACCAAAGGTGGGATGGCTGGGAAAACGCCCCGACTCGGGTCTGAAATGCATTTGGTAAGTATTGCAATGCAGTGTGAAGAAGCAGACACCTTGGCCTTGCTCACACAACTGTGTGTGATGAGATAAACTCTCAGGAGTTTCTCTCATCACACACAGTTGTGTGAGCATGGCCAAAAGTCCATTGTCTGACCATTATGTTTTGTTTTTTCAACAGTGGCCAGAGTCAAAACACGTTGGCGTTCGATGAAGGACCGCTTCAACAAGGACCTGCGTCAAGAGAGCCGGGTTCCCAGTGGTTCAGGTGGAAGGATCAAAAAGTACAAATACCATCGCGTTCTGGCATTTTTAAGACCGGTCCTTGCCCAGAGAACGTAAGTATTTCTTCCGTGCATTAGATTGTGTTGTATTGCTATAATCTGTATGTTTCTATTCCACAGGTGTTGGTGTCTGGTTAATTTTTGGTATTATTTTTTTTTCCTTTTTTCACAGCACATGGAGCAGCACTGTAGGCCCAGGTTCTGAATCGGTCCTTCATCAGACAGCCACGGACCCATCCCAGCCATCCAGCAGCGCTGCAGCAAGTGGGCCTGCCACAAAAACTGGAGACCAGGAAGCTGGTCCATCAGGTCTTCACCTTTCCCAGTCCTCTGCCACTGCCCCTTTTTTTTGGGCTCCTCACGGCAGCGGCAGAGGGCATCGGACAGGTTCCTCATGCCCGAGTTTTTGCATTTGAGCTCGGTTTTTCATGAAGGACTCAAGGCTTTGGGTGACCGAATGGATATTTCCCTTAGCCACATGAATACACGTATCCAGGAGGTCACCAAAAGCCTTGACCAAGTAAAAGCCGACCTCCAGAGGCCATCACATCATTTTTTTTAACCAAATTGAGCAGGGTATGTTGGAACACCTTACTCCTGATCTCCAGCTTAGTGTCATGCAGGCCTGCAATGCTGCTTATGTGCAGGCTATGCAACAGAGTCGGTATTTTCAGCAGACAGTGGCGGCAAATCCACCTGTGCCTTCACTGTCATGATTAACCTCAATGCCAACCTCTGCTGCATACCACTGCACGGCCACCTCTATTCCTAGCACTGCCGGACACCAGTACAGCACCACCACCATGCCGAATGCTGTTGGACAGCCCACCACCACCACCATGACAACTGCTGCTCCTGCTTGGACCTCCTCCACTGACACCACGATGCAGCAGGACCCAGGCATGGCCTTCCGTACCGCCACCACCACGATGCAGCAGGACCCAGGCATGGCCTTCCATACCACCACCACAACAATGCAGCAGGACCCAGGCATGGCCTTCCGTACCACCACGACCACGATGCAGCAGGACCCTGGCATGGCCTTCCGCTCTACAAGCGCTATGGACTCTGGCATGGCTGCACGCTCTATGAGCACTATAGACTCTGGCATGGCTGCACGCTCTATGAGCACTATGGACTCTGGCATGGCTGCACGCTCTACGAGCACTATGGACTCTGGCATGGCTGCACGCTCTATGAGCACTATGGACTCTGGCATGGCTGCACGCTCTTCAAGCACTATGGACTCTGGCATGGCTGCACGCTCTACGAGCACTATGGACTGTGACAGTGCAGCCGGACCCTGACAGGTCACCCACCACGACCATGCCATGACATATGTGCCCGCCGAGGCTTACCAGAACCCGGCAATCCCAGAAAGGAAAAAAAAAAACAGCGGACTCTTAGTATTCCTCCCCCTTCACCTCCCAGTGTGTCTGTAATGTCAGGTTTGTCTCACCCTTCCAGTGCATCTCAAGCCTCTCATGTGTCAAGCCCTATCCCCGAACTACCAGACCCCACAAGTTTCATTGCCCCTTCTCCTGCCTCCTCTGCGTCGTCCACGGTTAGCCAGGCCTCACTGCTTCACACCCCCCGTTTACATCACTCTACCCCAAGCAGGTGCAGTAAATAAAAATTTTGTCTATAACAAAATAAATAATATTGTTTTTTACCCCCAATTATGTGTGGCTTACTTGTGTATTTCGCCGCCGTCAACACACACCATCCGCTGAACACTTAATTTTTTGGCCACATCATAGCTCCAGTACTTTTAGCAAATAAAGGACTGCAGCTTTGTGTGTCTTTAGTATAGAGATATGAGGTGGGCCAAAATATTTATACTTGTATTATCTCCATAATCTCTTCCTTCTGCTTAGTCTGTGACTAGTGTTGCAGAGTGAAGAGAAAATGGCGGAAATAAAATGAAGAGCTATACTCAACTGGTCAGGTGTTCACAAACTCATTAGTTTTAGGACACCTGACCAGGTGAGTAGAGAACTGCCTTGTATAACCTCTATTTTCTCGTCTGTGTACGTAATCTATTTCACACAAAGTGAAGGGACGATGGCGGTCATACACGACATATCTATGCTCACCTGTACATGTGTCAGAAATAGTGAATTCATGAGGCTATGTGCATCATGAATTCATTATTTCTGACACCTGGCTTGATGAGTATAGATCTGTTTTGTATGACAGTCATTGTCTCTTCAGTCTGTGTCCAATGGATACTGCAGAACAGAATCCGGACGCAATGACATCAACAACCTTTAAAACAACATGGCTGTCGTCACATTAACAGTATGTGGTAAGTATTTTATATCAGTAAGTCAAAACAATGATTGGAACAATTAGAGGAAAATGTTAAGAGGAAAATTATAATAATAACATATCTAGCACCTCAGCTATTATCATCCACTCCAGGTTTTAGATTAAAAATACTGATATGAAATACAGACCAAATACAGCTAGTGTGAGGACAGCCTTGGTTTGTAGAGGACATAGGAGACACGGTCAAGACACCAAAAAATAAAGTTTATTAACGAGAAATATTAGTAACATTTTAGAAAATAACTGGTACAGATAAAATCCCAACAGGACATTTGCACAACATTGTCCTGCCATGACACACGCCCAATATCTGAATCAAAAAAGGCAGCAAATTGGTTCCGCATGTGGCCAACTTCAGCTGTTGACCGCAGCGGGTGATGTTGGTAATCGGGCAGTGGGTGTGCAACTGGTTCATCCAGTTCAATGTTGGGCCGCTCCTTAGCCATTATGTAAATGTGCAGAACCACACAGGCTTTGACCACCTTGTTGACTGTCTCCATTTTTAGATTAATGGCTGATGCAAGAATGCGCCATTTAGAGACCATAATCCCAAAGGTACACTCTACTGTTCTTCGTGCCCTGGTCAGTCTGTAATTAAAAATCCTTTTTAGTGTGGTTCAAGTCACGACTGGAATATGGCTTCAGTAGGTTTTGACACATCTGAAAGGCCTCATCACCAACCATAACAAATGGCATTGGTGGACCTTCAGTGTTGGGGAGCTGTAATGGCCGTGGAAAATTAAAATTTTTGCCATACACACGGCAGCCCATATCAGAGTTCTTAAAAGTCTGGGAATCGTTGCCACGGCCAAAAGCTCCAATGTCCACGGCGATGAAGTGACAGTCCGCATCGGCTATTGCCATGAGCACAACAGAAAAATATTTTTTGTAATTGAAGCTCTCCGATCCTGTTCTGGCTGGTTTGATAATGCGGATGTGCTTTCCATCCACCGCCCCCAAACAGTTGGGGAAATCACACACACTCCAGAATTTTTCCGCAATTTCAATCCACATGTCCAAGGTGGGTAGGGGAATAAACTCATCCCGGAGTACATTCCACAAAGCCCGGCAGGTGTCCGCAACTATTCCGGACAGGGTGGAAATTCCAAGCCGGTATTGGAAGTAGAGGGATGATAAACTCTCTCCGGTTGCCAGAAATCTGGAAGAAAAAAAAAAACAATTACAATCAATTCTATTTATGGTGTTCTTATGCTAAAGACATAAAGGAAAATACCCCCCAAAAAATGTCAGAGCATCAAAAATTAGCACTGCCATTGGTTTACATTTGTTACGTACCTTAATGTAACCAGCAGACGATCCTCTGGTGGAATCGCTCTACGGAGCTGGGTGTCCTGTTTACATATGGCTCCTTGGACACGAGCAAGCAAATCCCAGAACAAGTCTTGCGACATCCTTGTATATTCTGTGAATTTGTCCGGGTTGTCATTAAGCTCTCTATACAGCGTGTGATAGGCTCCACGGCTCTCACGTAATTCAATAATGGGGTGTCTCCAAAAACACCTACGACGTCTCCTTCTCCATCTTTCACGATTTCTGTCTTGCTCCCAAGCAAACGCACAGGCAAGAAACAGCTTGATGCTTAAATCCAGGTTGAAATAAAAGCTCTCCATGTGAAGATCCATCATGACACAGGATACAGGAGCAAAATCTGAAGATTTCAGCTGTTCAAGGGTCTATATAAAGATATCCAATAATACACGCCCTCTGTAGTCCCATTGGCGGTGTCTGGTTATCTAGATTTTTCTCCTGTAAAATTTGTCACCATGCGCACCAAAAACACAAACGCAGGAAAAAACGCATTGAGAAGCGTACAAACGCTGCGTTTTTTTTAACCGCATGCGTTCCCGCATGAGTCTAAAAAACGCCGCGTTTGGACGTGTTTCTATGCGTTTCTTCCTGCACTTGCGCATGTGGATTAAACGCTGCGGATTCTAACACAAATGTGAAACTAGCCATATGGGAAGAAATACCACCACACTATGACCAGACCACATAGTGACTGAATAATCCTACATAAAAGGGACAAATACCGCCACACCATAACCAGACCACATACAGTATTACAACCACATAGTGACCAAATAATATTGTAGCGCCCCCACTGCCGCAGGGCCGAGGGGTACCCGGTACCGGGCCTCTGAGTCTCTGCTCTGGGGTTGTCACGGTGGCTAGACCCGGTCCATGACCCTGCTGAGGGGCACCCAATGAAAGGTGTGGGTGGTGATGCTGTAGTGGTGTGGTGCAGGTCGCAGTAAATAACGAGGACACCAGGTTGCAGTCTCTTTACCTCTTTACTGAAAGCTTCAGGATCCTCGGTCCGGAATACAGTTAACCGGGCTGTGGGAGTCCGGCCGGTCCGATGGCACCTCCAGAGTTCCCTTTGCAGGTGGAAATCTGTGCCTACCTTCTAGCGCTTGTGTGTTGTGGTCCTCCCCTGCTGTGCTTACGGGATAGTCCCCACAACTGTTGTGTCTGTTTCTGAAGTTCCCTCACAACTCGATTATGATGTTCTTCTTCGTCCCCCAGATGATATGGCTAGGATGCACCCATATGACGGGTAGGCTCGGAGCTCCTCCTGGACCCTAGTGTCGCCCCTCTCCTGTTGTTGCCCCCTATGTCTTCTTAGGTGATTTGAGTGAGACAGCCCGCCTATAACTGACTGTCCTGCCGTAGTTTTGAAGTTAGGCCTGGAGCTCTATACTTCCTCCGCGTTCCGGCCACCGGCTGTGCGCCTCAGTAGGATGTTGCCTCGTCTTACAGCACGACTCCTACTGGTGTTTCTCCTTGTTGCGTTGATCTCGTTTCTCACTCAGCACAATAAACCTCGCTTCTTGTCCTTTCTTAGGGTACCGCCGCGATCAGGTGCAGGCGCGGTCCCGTAACATTCTCTCAGTTCCCTAGGCCTCTGTCAGGATCCCACCCCTGACAGGGACCCCCCTGAATCTTCCCCTGCAACACCCTCTGACACAGGATGTTGCCTGGTTCCAACCCAGTCAGCTTTCTAACTAACTTCCTATCCAACCCCCAGTTTTACCAGATTGTGAGGAGTGGCCTAATACATAGCACCCTTAGCTCCCCCTGGAGGCCAGACTGTGAAGTGTATTGGTGTCTGTGATACCTGGTCAGGTGAACTCCTTCAGTGCCATCAGACGTACCATAGCCCCCCTTAGCGGCGGAGCATCAGTACTGCAACGACCAGGACTCTGGGGCGCTGCACTATGACATATTACCAGCATATAGGGACCAGAAAATACCACATACAAGGAGAAATAATGCCATACCGTGACCAGACTACAAATTACCACCACATAGTGACCAAATACTACAATACTGATCATGAATACAAACTACAATACTAACAATACTGTTATTACAGCAAGTGAAATTATACACAGTACCTCTGCATATAGTATCAGTGTACAGGTAATACAGTGATCACCAGTGACATTACACACAGGAGTTCTGTACATAGTGTCAGTGTACAGGTCATACAGTGATCATAGGTGACATTATACACAAGAGCTCTGTATATAGTGTCAGTGTAGAGGTAATACAGTGATCCTCAGTGTCAATATTCACAGGAGCTCTGTATATAGTGTCAGTGTACAGGTAATACACTGATAACCAGTGACATTATATACAGGAGCTCTGTATATAGTGTCAGTGTAAGGGTATATAGTGTCAGTGTAAGGTAATACAGTGACCACCAGTGACATTATACACAGGAGTTCTGCATATAGTGTCAGTCTACAGATAATACAGTGATCACAGGTGACATTATGCACAGGAGCTCTGTATATAGTGTCAGTGTACAGGTAATACAGTGGTCACCAGTGACATTTTACACAGAAGCTCTGTATATAGTGTCCGTGTACAGGTAAGACAGTGATCACTGGTGACATTATACACAGGAGCTCTGCACACAGGAGAAAGACACATGTGGTGTTGAAACATGTCATCCATAAGGGATTGAATGTATGCAATCCTGTTATTGAAGAAATCTGGAACTTTATAATGGATAAATAAAAGGTATATTTTACTCTACCATTGGACTGATTACTGGAGAAACTAAACAGGAGATCTGTATATAGTGTCAGTGTACAGGTAATACAGTGATCACGAGTGACATTATACATAGGAGCTCTGTACACGGTATATAGTATATAGTGTATAGTGTGCATGTACATGTAATACACTGACTCACCAGTGACGTCTCTAGTTGAAGTCCTTCATCTTCGCTTTTCTTCTTCAACCAGCACAGACCGCCATCACTTCTTCCAGCCAGGACTCGTCTCTGCAAATAATAACACAGTCAGCTGATCGCTTCCAGAGCACTTTCCCTACTTTCTCCCTAACTTCTACACTACATCAGATGAAGAAGAAAAGTAGTAATAATGATTTTTATCCCCACTTGTCACCATAAACTAATATAGCATGTTCCTCATTCTGGCCCTTAAACAGTAATTAAGTCCCTCATCCTTGCCCCCTTTATTTAATAATCTCTCCCAACCTGGCCCCCTACATTTCATAATATGCTCCAGCATGTCCCCCTATGTCCCTCGTCGAGCCTAGCCCCCAGATATCCATCCTGCCTCCCCAGCTAGACATACTGGCCCTCATAAGTCCCTTGTCCTGCCCTACCATATATCTTTCCTGGACCCTCATATATTCTTCCTGGTCCCTTGTCCTGGCTTCCCCATATATCCATCCTGCCCCCAATATATATGCTTCCTGGTCTCTTGTCCTGGCTCCCCAGATATGCATTCTGTCCCCCTCATATATATCCATCCTGCTCCCCCTCCATAGATCCATCCTATCTAGCCTAGCCTCCATATATCCATCCTACCCCCATATATTCATCCTGACCCCCATATCTCCATCCTAGCCGCCCCATATATACATCCTGACTCACCATAGGCATGCATCCAGGTCCCTTGTCTGCCCCCCCAGAAATCCATTCTGGCCCCCATATATATGCATCCTGGCTCCCCCATATATTCATCTTGTCACCCCATGTATCCATCCTGATCCCTTGTCCTGCCACCCCCATATATCCAGCCTTGTCCCCTTGTCCCCATGGTTTCTGGTTTCTTGTCCTGTCCCACATATATCCATCCTGGCCCCACATACACTCACCGGCCACTTTATTAGGTACACCATGCTAGTAACGGGTTGGACCCCCTTTTGCCTTCAGAACTGCCTCAATTCTTCGTGGCATAGATTCAACAAGGTGCTGGAAGCATTCCTCAGAGATTTTGGTCCATATTGACATGATGGCATCACACAGTTGCCGCAGATTTGTCGGCTGCACATCCCAAAGATGCTCCATACAAGGCAGGATGGATCCATGCTTTCATGTTGTTTACGCCAAATTCTGACCCTACCATCCGAATGTCGCAGCAGAAATCGAGACTCATCAGACCAAGCAACGTTTTTCCAATCTTCTACTGTCCAATTTCGATGAGCTTGTACAAATTGTAGCCTCAGTTTCCTGTTCTTAGCTGAAAGGAGTGGTACCCGGTGTGGTCTTCTGCTGCTGTAGCCCATCTGCCTCAAAGTTCGACGCACTGTGCGTTCAGAGATGCTCTTAGGCCTACCTTGGTTGTAACGGGTGGCGATTTGAGTCACTGTTGCCTTTCTATCAGCTCGAACCAGTCTGCCCATTCTCCTCTGACCTCTGGCATCAACAAGGCATTTCCGCCCACAGAACTGCCGCTCACTGGATTTTTTTTCTTTTTCGGACCATTCTCTGTAAACCCTAGAGATGGTTGTGCGTGAAAATCCCAGTAGATCAGCAGTTTCTGAAATACTCAGACCAGCCCTTCTGGCACCAACAACCATGCCACGTTCAAAGGCACTCAAATCACCTTTCTTCCCCATACTGATGCTCGGTTTGAACTGCAGGAGATTGTCTTGACCATGTCTACATGCCTAAATGCACTGAGTTGCCGCCATGTGATTGGCTGATTAGAAATTAAGTGTTAACAAGAAGTTGGACAGGTGTACCTAATAAAGTGGCCGGTGAGTGTATATGCAACCTGGCTCCCCTCATATATACATCCTGGCCCCTCCCCATATAACTATCCTGCCCCCATATATATGCATTAGGATCCCTTGTCCTGCTCCCCATAAATCCATCGTGGCCTCCCACGATATATGCATCCCAGCTGTACCATGTATATGCATCCTGGCTCCCTGTATATCCATCCTGGTCCCTTGTTCTGCCTCTCTTTATTCTTGGTTTTTTTATATAGCACTAACATATTTGCAACGCTTTACAGTTTTGCACACATTATCATCACTGTCCCCTATGGGGCTCACAATCTAAATTCCCTATCCGTATGTCTTTGGAATATGAGAGGAAACCGGAGTACCCAGAGGAAACCCACGCAAACAAGGGGAGAACATACAAACTCCTTGCAGATGTTGTCCAAGGTGGGATTAGAACCCAGGACTCCAGCGCTGCAAGGCTGCAGTGCTATCCACTGAGCCACCGTGCTGCCCCTCCCCATATATCCATAATGGCCCCCCATACATGCATTCTTGCCCCCTCATATATGTCCATCCTGCCCCCTCTATATATCCATCCTATCCCCCAATATATCCTACCTGGCCCCCCAATATATCCATCCTAGACTCCCCATATATGCATCCTGGTTCCTTGTCCTGCCCCCCCATAAATCCATCCTGACCACCCCATATATATATATATGCATCCTGGCTCCCCCATATGTCCATCTTGGCACCCCATATATCCATCCTGGTTCCTTCTCCTGCCCCCTTCCCTTATAAATCCATCTTGACCCCCATATATATATACATCCATCCTGGTCCTGCCCCTCCCCAAATATCCATCCTACCCCCATATATCCATCCTAGCCACCCCATATGTGCATCCTGGCCCCTTGTCCTCATCCCCCATAAACCCATCCTGGCCCCTCATACAAGATCGGTCTGGTCTGGAGGGCAAGCCAGGGAAATTCCCGGTGGGCCCCTGCAGTGGACCAGAGAGATGGCGGTATGATGGGGAGGAGGAAAAAAAAAAGTCTGCGGTTTTTAGGGGTGCAGGCCCTTTAAAAGCGCAGGCACAGTCTGTGCAGGGGTGTGCACATAACGTTCATTACCTGAACTGCCTCGGCATGCATCCCAATCAACAATGACTAGTGCGCGCCTGTCGTCACTGGCTTATGATGTCAGTGTCATGTGCCGCATGTAACGGGCGCACACAAGTCAGCCGTCAGCCTCTGCTAGCTCAGCGGCCATATTGATAGGAGCATGCCAGACCTGCAGAGAAAGAGGATGCCGCCCGGCGTAACACAAGGGACCAGTATGGATATATGGGGGAGAGAGCAACACAAGGGACCAGTATGGATATATGTGGGGCAGAGAGCAACACAAGGTACCAGTATGGATATATGGGGGAGAGAGCAACACAAGGGACCAGTATGGATACATGTGGGGCAGAGAGCAACACAAGGTACCAGTATGGATATATGGGGGGAGAGCAACACAAGGGAACAGGATGGATATTTGGGGGGGAGTAACACAAGGGACCAGGATGGCTATATGGGGGGGGAGAAGCACAAAAGGCCTGGGTGGATATATGGTGGGGGAGCAGCACATGGGCCCATGATTGATATATGGGGGTGCATCACATGGGCCCATAATTGTTACATGGGGGAGCACTACAAAGGGCCAGGATAGGTATATGGGGGGTAGCAGCACAAAAGGCCTGGATGGATTTATGAGGGGAGCAACACAAGGGACCAGAACGGATATATACAGTAGGGGGAGCAGTACATGAGCCCATAATTGTTACATGGGGGGAGGACCACAAAGTACCAGGATGGATACATAAGGGGAGCAGCACAAGGGACCAGGATGGATATATGGGGGGATGAGCACAAGGGACCAGGATTGATATATTGGGGGAGCAGCACATGGGGCCAGGATGGATATATGGGGGGGAGCACAAGGGACCAGGATGGATATTTGGGGGGAGCAGCACAAGGGACCAGGATAGATATATGTGGGAACAGCAAAAGGTACCAAGATGGATATATGGAGGAGAGCAGCAATTTTTTGGACACAATGGTGTAGAGAGAAGTAGGCAGATCATTGTAGGGACAGTGATATGATGAGGAACATGACTTAATCAAGCTCTTTTCAATAGTAGTAGTGCTAGAACTGTGGAGGAGCAAGTTAGTTAGTAGGATGATCTGTTTTTAGATGGACAATAGCTCTGTAGTTTTAGTTGTGAACTCAAAAACATTGGCGTCCTTTCTGGTCTTAAAATTATTGAGACATTTGGTTTTGCCGTGCCTCTAGCATAATATTGGTTTTAAGGCCAAATATATTCTGGGTGCGCAAAGTGTTATTGCTGATGCTTTATCCTGTTTTACAGATACAAGCCTTCAGGGATCTTCATTCAGCAGCACAGCTTACAGGAAGGTCATGCCCCATTTACTTGCTGATCCTAGTAGGGAAGAACTTGTTGACTTTACTAAAAATTCAGTTTCAGCAGAAACATGGAGTACTCATACTAATGCATGTAATAAGTAGCTCTTATGCGCAATTGGTAATGTACCTGAGGATTCATTTTCTCTTCTAACGGTAATGTTGGATTACGGTATTTCACTGCTTTGAGGCGTTCAGGTGCATCAGCAGGCAAAGTGTTTAAGTTCTTAACAGAAACAGCTTTCTTTTTTAAGTTACATGGTGTGGAACATAAGACAACAATATTTACTGAAAAGCAGATTATTAATGACCGCCAAAAGAAGATGGTGGCCTTGGACAGGCGTCCCAGATGTTTCTAATTATTGGTTAAGTTAATGCAGAATTTAGCAATAGAATGTAAACATGTGGATGAGGCCTTTGCTCAAATTTTTTTCAGATTGGGGAATTAGTCACTCCCAGCATAATTTTGGTTAAAGGCCTATGGCCTGTTGTAGTGTCAGGTAATGCTTTAGAGATCTGTATCAGGAGAACAAAACAGATATTCTTGGGTGAAGTACATGGTTGTCAGCAAATGAGTTGCAGTCTAAATTTTGTCTGGTAAAGTTGCTAAAGGATTATGTAAAAGTTAGAGGTGCTGGCAAAGTTTTTCTTACCAAGTACAAGTGTCCACTAACATGGTATCAATTTTCAGTTAAAAAGTTAGGCCTAGTTTTTTCACAATTTCCGATGCACTCTTTTTGAATAGGAGCAGCCATGACTGCTGACACTTGTATGTCAGCCGTGGAAATTAAAGTATTAGGTAGATGTAATACAGAATGCTTTAATGGTTATTTACCTGAACCTGATAGTAAGGGGTGCTAGCTTGTAGAAGTTAAGGGATGTAATTTTATTATATCAGTTCCAGTAATGAAGTTTTCATGTTTTTCTTACAGATCACTTACAGGACACAGTGGTTTTCATGATAAGGCATTCTTACATTTTCTGGGCTGAAAACAGGGTCAGTGTTCGACAGGGAGGGATTAGCCGCAGGTTTCAGTTTTGTGAAAAGGGATGAGACGTCTGCATTGAATAAAAGATCTCTCAATGGTGATGGAATGTATCAAGCATTATGCAGGTAATGTTAAACTGATAATCCATACAGGTGGCAATGGCTTATGCAAAATAAAAGTGATTGAATGAGTTTTTTAACATGTCATTTTAGTGTGGTTAGAGATAATTCCTAGAAAAAAATTGGTGTGGGCTAGGAGCCTGGTATGGATTGAGAGAGCTAGTAGACTGCTGAATGTAAGGCTATATAAACAACTGCAGGCCATGGGTAGAGTTGTTGAAAGACATAGGGAACTGGATGGTGACAATAACGATTTGCTGAGCAGAGATACGATGCATTTGAATGACATATATGTTAGGGCTAGCAGAACGCACCAAGTAATAGAGAGATTGATACAAGGTGCATTCGCAGCCCGGAGTCCTGCAAAGTAATGGTGGATGGACACTGAGCTCACACGTGGGTTAAACTTCACCCCGTGTGAAATGAAAGAGGGATCTGTTGCCTCACAAAGTCGCGCTGTACACAGAGAATAATACCCTAACTAGGGTTGTGCTTGCTCTGGAACTCTTCTGTACTAACCGCACACATGAAGGAACCAGATGCTAAGCCAAGGCTAATTGACCCCATTGACGCTAGCTGCCTGCCTGAGTGTACAGCTCCAAAGCTAAACAGACTCACACCACATATATACTGAGTGGTAGAGTATCCACTGGCAACTGCCAGACACAAATGATACTAGCGCATGGCGGTGTGGCCATGCAAACCTTTTATAGTTGTAGCTCTCCAGGACCTTCCTAGTGGACCAATAGGAGCTGCTACAGGACCTGAGTGTGTGACCTCGACCTCCAATGAGAGGACTTCACTTGGGCATGCTCAGAAGGAGAGAAGCAGGACTTAGTCCCAGGAGCGCCTGCTCGCCGCCGAACAGTACTGGTTATAATGGCTGAACCTGGAAGGGCAGCAGTAACCAAATGTGCAGTATCTGTCCAATCCAGGCACTGGGACTGACGTCTCCGCTGAGCAGGTTGCACTGTGGCTGGAGAAGAATGGGAGACTGCAGCGGACATGGTTCGAGATTACCCCTGTGCAGCGGCAGGAACTCGACACCTAACAATATATATATACATTTCCTTATATTTGAAAGAAAAGCACAGGTTTTTCCAATTAAGCTAACATTAAATGATTCAGAAATATACTCTATAAATTTTTAATGTGGTAAATGACTATTCTAGCTGCAAACGTCTGTTTTGTAATGCAATATCTTCATAGGTGTATAGAGGCCCATTTCCAACAACCATCACTCCAGTGTTCTTATGGTACTTTGTGTTTGCTAACTGCATAAGAAGGCTAATGGATGGTTAGAAAACCCTTGAAAACCCTTGTGCAAGTATGTTAGCACAGCTAAAAACAGTTTGGCTGATTAGAGAACCTATAAACCTGACCTTCCTTTGAGCTACTTGATAATCTGGAGCATTACACTTGTTGGTTCCATTAAAATCTCTAAATGGCCAGAAAAAAAGAACTTTCATGTGAAGCTCGACAGTCTATTCTTGTTCTTAGAAATGAAGGGTATTCCATGCTAGAAATTGCCAAGAAACTGAAGATTTTTTACAATGGTGTGTATTACTCCTTTCAGAGGAGAGCACAAACAGGCTCTAACCAGAGTAGAAAGAGAAGTGGGAGGCTCCGCTCCACAACTGAGCAACAAGGCAAATACATTAGAGTCTGTAGTTTGAGAAATCGACACCTCACAGGTCCTCAACTGGCAGCTTCATTAAACAGTACACGCAAAACACCAGTGTCAATGTCTACAGTGAAGAGGTGACTCCGGGATGCTGGCCTTCAGGACAGAGTGGCAAAGAAAAAGCCATATCTGAGACTGGCTAATAAAAGGAAAAGATTAATATGGGCAAAAGATCACAGACATTGGACAAAGGAAGATTGGAAAAAAAGTATTATGGACAGACAAATCCAAGTTTGAGGTGTTTGGATCACACAGAAGAATATTTGTGAGACACAGAACAACTGAAAAAATGCTGGAAGAGTGTCTGACGCTATCTGTCAAACATGGTGGAGGTAATGTGATGGTCTGGGGTTGCTTTGGTGCTGGTTAAGTGGGTGATTTGTACAAGGTAAAAGGGATTTTGAAAAATGAAAGCTATCACTCCATTTTGCAACGCCATGCCATACCCTGTGGACATTGCTTGATTGGAGCCAATTTCATCCTACAACAGGACAATGACCCAAAGCACACCTCCAAATTATGCAAGAACTACTTAGGGAAGAAGCAGGCAGCTGGTTTTCTATCTGTTATGGAGTGGCCAGCACAGTCACCAGATCTCAACCCCATTGAGCTCTTGTGAGAGCAGTTGACCTTATGATCCGCAAAAAGTGCCCATCAAGCCAAACCAACTTGTTGGAGGGGCTTCTGGAAGCAAGAGGTGAAATTTCTTCAGATTACCTTAGCAAATTAACTGCTAGAATGCCAAAGGTCTGAAATGCTGTAATTGCTGCAAAGGGAGCATTCTTTTACAAAAGCAAAGTTTGAAGGAGAAAATTATTATTTAAAAAATATTTTTTTTTTTCAAACCTTGTCAATGTCTGGACTTGATTTTCAATTCATTTGGCAACTCATTTGATTAATAAAAGTATGAGTTTTCATGGAAAACACAAAATTGTCTGAGTGACCCTAAGCTTTTGAATGGTAGTGTATAATTACCGAATAGATCAATATTAAAAATCATTAATAATTTACATAGCAACTTCCATAAATGATATTTCAGCACTCATAGGACAACATAATCATCAATGTTGTTTTCATCAAATTCATAAAGTTTCATTTTCATCAATGGTCTGATGTTCAACGTTGTTTAACCTGTATTTTCTTGTTGTCCCCAATTACAATTATATACACATATTTCTGAATGACAATAAACAGTTCAACTGTTAGAAAGAGAAAGCACCAATGAGAACAGTGAACATACAGTGGGTACGGAAAGTATTTAGACCCCTTAAAATTTTTCACTCTTTGTTTCATTGCAGCTATGTGGTAAATTCAAAAAAGTTAATTTTTTTCTCATTAATGTACACTCTGCACCCCATCTTAACTGAAAAAAAACTGAAATGTAGTAATTTTTGCAAGTTTATTAAAAAAGAAAAACCAAAATAACACATGGCAATAAGTTTTGTGCAGTAGCGGTAGAACCATGCGCAGTGAAATTGCAGTGACCCCAAGCAAGTTCAAACAAAACGTTCCTCTATTGTGTTAATTCACACAGTCTATTAGCAATACATAGTAAATGGCTTCTTCATCCAGGCCAAAGGAAATTATACAGTACACAGCCTCTTCATACAGTCCATCACAAAAACACAGTAACCGGCTTTACCTTTGCAATCCCTACATAGGCCACACTTCTCTTTATCCAGTTTCCCTGGGGCGACTGCCCACCGATATCAAGTCTCTTTACTTACGCCGTGCACATCACACTATCCTACGGATTGCAGCCTAGCAACACAAGGCAGCCCAGGACGCAGGGTGTCAGTTCCTTTTGCCCCTATGTTGCTCCACACACAAAAAGCTCTGCAGACAACTTCTGTGCCTGCTTCCAAACCAACAGTGACACACCTCCCCCTCTACTACAGGGCTTTTAATCAGTCACTGCTTCACTATTCTAATGACAGCCACACCTCTAGCTGCACTACGCCCTCATGGCCTCACTAAGCTTCCATGCATATTCTGGAGAGCACATACAGCACCCCCTTGTTGCAACAGGGGTCACTGCCTCACATATCCTCCCCCTGTTCATACCTGTGGGGTTGAACATTTGTTACCCCATAAGGGCGCGAGACAGGGCAGCGGTATGCCCCTGTGACATCCCTGCTAGACACTACACTAAGAAACCAAAGCAGGGACCGGAACCATCAGTCGGCACATGCATCCCGCCCCTTTACGTTTCTCCTCCACACTTCATTATGGGACCACCCCCCTCGTTCTCCATTACAGAAGCCAAGCCCTCTTTTCTGTTTAACTGTAGATTTGGGCCAGTTTTGGGTGGTCTCGACCTTGTTTATTTTGGGCACACTAACCCCACGGGTCATCCTGTCACCTAAGTATCTGCTTTAGGGCCCCTGGTACCATTTCCTCTGTACCCTTACCCATGCCTCAGTGACTATATCATGCTGAAATGCCGCAGAACGCGCTGGCAACTCCGAGCATATATCTGTACTATGCCGCACCTGAACCTGAGCCTCCTGACACTGCTGCCTAGTGAGCACTCTATCTAATTTATCCTGACCCCCGACCCCATCCTTGACCTGTGCCAGAGAATTCCTCATGCGCATGTCCCCAGTTGCCTCTGCTACCATACTTTCCCGGCTCTTCTCATACCTGCGTCTTTTATATCTGTGTCTCCATGTGGGACCCTGGATCTGAGCTGTCATGACCTTACCAGGGAACACCTCCAGCTCAGGGTTCAATGGGGTCCCCACAACCTCTACTGCCACAACCTCAAGAGGGAGCCAATCAGGATTACACTCTAACCCTAAATTGGCGACCCCTGTGGCATACATCTTAGGATCTTCGGGTACTATGCCCAACACAACATCTTTATTTTCTCCTGCCATTACCTCTAGGGAAAGTATATAGGGATTACACTCTGTTCTTAGGTTGGTGACCCCTATGGCAGGTATCTCAATATATTTGGGTTCTGCACCCAGTACCACACTTTCCTCGAGAGTGTTGACCCTGGTCTCCCACAGGGACCAAAACAGGGGCAAATCTCTCCCCAACACAGCCCCATTTGGAAGGGTCTTTGCCACTCCCACCACATGCTTAATGTCTCCACATAGTGTGTAAAAATTAACCTTCACGGTTGGGTACTCCCGGATTTCCCCGTGGATAACCATCACCTCCACTTTCAGTCTTTTGGGGTTGTCCCCAGCAACAAGGGACTGATGGACCAGAATCACTTTACTACCTGTGTCCAGGAGAGCCTCTATTTGGCACCCATTCACAAGTACCTGGCACAATTCTGGTTTGCTGCCGGCTGTGCCTGTAGTGGTGATACAGACAGGCTGGGCATACATAGACTCCTGACCTGTGTTCCCACAGTCCATGGGCTTAGACATCACCAAACAGTTACTAGCCCCAGGCTCTGATGCAATGTCCTGAGTGGATTTATACTGCTCAATCAATTCTATCAGCAGTTCCAGGTGGCCTACATCCCTCAGCCCGACCCAATGCTGCATGGCGGCTGAAAGAGCCCTTGCCATCTGGTCAGCCACGATTCTCTCCATCATCTCATACAGAACTCAGGCTGGAGCCACTCCTCCACCAATTGCAATAAGTCATTTGCTTGAGACCTGGCAGACTGAGTCTCTACATAGGACCACTGGTACACCCTATGACCACCCCTTACCTTCAGGACTCTGCTGTTCACCCCTCACTTTAGGGGTCTCCATTTTAACATGCTGAAGCTCTGCTAGCTTCCACTGTAGCGCCTTTTACTGTTGCTGCATGGTGGCTCAGTGGTTAGCACAGCAGCCTTGGAGCGCTGGAGTCCTGGGTTCAAACCCCACCAAGGACAACATCTGCAAAGAGTTTGTATGTTCTCTCTGTGTTTGCGTGGGTTTCCTCCGGGTACTCCGGTTTCCTTCCACATTCCAAAGACATACTGATAGGGAATTTAGATTGTGAGCCCCAACAGAGACAGCAATGATAATGTGTGCAACCTGTAAAGCGCTGCGGAATATGTTAGTGCTATATAAAAAAAATAAAGAAAGAATAAAGATTGCTGCAACTGCAGCTCCTGCTGCTGCCGAACGTCTTGCTGTGAATGCTGAAACTGCAGCATCTCTTGCTGAAGCCTTTGCTGATTGAGCACAACCTGCTCCAAAAGCTCCTCAATTTCTCCAGCAGACTTGCACAACGATCTACAGCACTCTCTTAGTTCACATGGCCCGCATTCTTTCCACCATATGTGATGCAGCGGTAGGACCATATGCAGTGAAACTGCAGTGACCCCAAGCAAGTTCAAACAAAACGTTCCTTTATTTTGTTACTTCACACAGTCTATTAGCAAAACATAGTAAACGGCTTCTTCATCCAGGCCAAAGGAAAATATACAGTACACAGCTGCTTCATACAATCCATCAGAAATACACAGTAATCGGCTTTACCTTTGCAGTCGCTACACAGACCAGACTTCCCTTTGTCCAGTTTCGCTGGGGTGACCACCCGCCGATACCAAGTCTCTTTACCCACGCCGTGCATATCACGCTATCCTCCGGATTGCAGCCTGGCAAAACAAGACAGCCCAGGACGCAGGGTGTCAATTCCTTTTGCCCCTGTGTTGCTCCACACACAAAGAGCTCTGCAGACAACTTATCTGTCTGCTTCCAAACCAACACTGACACCCCCCCTCTACTACAGGGCTTTTAATCAGTCACTGCTTCACTATTCTAATTACAGCCACACCTGTGTCTGCAGTACATCCTCATGGCCTCTCTACGCTTCCAGGAATATTCTGGAGAGCACATACAGCGCCCCCTAGCTGTAACAGGGATTACTGCCTCACAGTATTCAAACCCTTTACTCAGTATTGAGTATAAGCACTTTTTTGAGCTACTACAGCCATGAGTCTTCTTGGAAATGATGCAACAAGATTTTCACACATGGATTTGGGTATCCTCTGCCATTCTTCCTTGCAGATCCTCTCCAGTTCTGTCAGGTTGGATTTTGAACCTTGGTGGACAGCCATTTTCAGGTCTCTCCATAGATGCTCAATTGGGTTTAGCTCAGGGCTCTGGTTGGGCCAGTTGTTGTGAACTATACTTCTTGGCTCCCTCTTGTGGTCACTAGTGGTTTGGCACTTGGATTGTCTTTTCCCAGGTTGGTACTCACCTGGTTCGTTAGGCCTGGGGTGTTGCTATTTAAACTTCCTGGATTCTCAGTCCAGTACCTGGCATCGTTGTAATCAGTTCATTTCTGTTTGCTCCTGTCTTCAGGTCCTGGTTCTTTGCAAGATAAGCTAAGTCCTGCTTTCTTATTTTTGTTTATTTGCATTGTTTATATTTTTGTCCAGCTTGTACAATATGTGATTCCTGATATCGCTGGAAGCTCTAGGGGGCTGATATTCTCCCCCCTCACCGTTAGTCGGTTCGGGGGTTCTTGGATATTCAGCGTGGATATTTTGCAGGGTTTTTTGCTGACCATATAAGTCATCTTACTATCTTCTGCTATTAGTCAGTGGGCCTCTCTTTGCTAAAATCTAGTTCATTCTTACGTTTGTCTTTTCTTCTTAACTCACCGTTATTATTTGTTGGGGGCTTGTATTATAACTTTGGGGTCTTTTCTCTGGAGGCAAGAGAGGTCTTATTTTCCCTGATAGGGTTAGTTAGTTCTCCGGCTGGCGCGAGACGTCTAGAATCAACGTAGGCACGTTCCCCGGCTACTGTTAATTGTTTGTGCTAGGATCAGGTATATGGTCAGCCTAGTTACCACTTCCCTATGAGCTGGTATTTATGTTTGCAGACTTTGCTGTAATCTCTGAGATCCTCTGCCATGAGCTGGTATTTATGTTTGCAGACTTTGCTGTAATCTCTGAGATCCTCTGCCATTGGGATCATAACAGCCAGTCAAGAATGGTCACAGAGTTGTTCTGAAACCACTCCTTTGTTATTTTAGCTGTGTGCTTGGGGTCATTGTCTTGTTAGAAGGTGAACCTTTGGCCAAGTCTGAGGTCCAGAGTCCAGAGGTTTTCATAAAGGACATCTCTGTACTTGGCCGCGTTCATGTTTCCTTCAATGACAACCAGTTGTCCTGCCCTGTGCAGGTGATGAGCAGTGCCTGGTTTTCTCCACACATGCCGCTTAGACTTCTCACCAAAAAGGTCTATCTTTGTCTCATCAGACCAGAAAATCTTATTTCTCATAATATGAGAGTCCTTCTTGTGTTTTTTAGCTAGCTCTATGCGGGCTTCTGTTGGGCCGCTCAGCCACAGTGATCTTGGGGTTCATCTTTACCGCTCTCATCAATGCTCTTCACATAACATGACAACCCTGCTAGCTTAGAAAACACAGTATATTATCTATATAGTTAAATGCCAAGTGTAAAGAAAATGTCACGGATATCGCATCGGACTCATTATGTGAGCCTGTGCGCATTTCCGGGGACGTGCTGGGTGGTACTAGTGGATTCCTACCATGCCATGTGGCCACAGTTGATAGTGAGCCATAGGGGAGCAGGATCTGTGGCACATGACCACCTGGGTAGTGGCTGGAGGTGGAGTCACACCCTGAACCCCCAAGGATGCTACCACGGGCTGGCAGAGACAAGAGAAGTGTCAACCAAGCCAAGGTCAGACCAGAGAACGGCACGGTAACCGGAGGGACAGACAAATAGCGTAGTAAGAAGCGGGCAAGGATCAGGAGCCAGAGAGAGCAAAGTGGTATCAGAGGGACAAACTAGCATAAAGTCATGGGACGTAGCCGAGGTCAAGCCAGGAGAGACACAGGAGGTAGCAAACCAAACTGAATAAACCAGGGTATATTATTTAGACAACCAAAAAAGAAAAAACCCTTAAAAATACCTTTATTTAACTTTTTTAATATTTAATCAATTCTAAAAATTCAAATATAAAAAACTAACACCAACAATGATAAGGGCTGGGTGTAGGTGGGCTGGCACTTATGCAAACTCCGGGAGGAGTCACAAATTCCTTATAGGTCGGCTTTTTCTGTCACTGCATCCTTTGTCTGATGAAGGTCGAATAGACCGAAAAGTTATGGATTGATTTGTTATGGAATCACTAAATAAATATTGAAATTGCATGAATCTTTGAGTGCCGGATTTTTTCTAGTATATTGGATATAGGGGTTGGCATCCCTTCTCTGAGCACCTGATGATAATAAGGAGTGACGTGTCAGTCTATTTAAATTAGATTACACAGCTAGACCTGTTTTTCTCTGTGTGCATGGTGTGGAGGATTTTGGGGTGTTGGGTAGTGGTCAGGGCGTTATAGGGACATAAGGGACAGTCGACGCGGAGTGGGGGCGCCACATCGTGTGTTAGGGTGCCAACCTCCACTGCCAGGTAGGGCACAGATCATTTAGGATCTTAACAGGGTCCTCTAGGCATTTGCCATTTTTCCCCTTGGTCCGTGGTGTCCATATTGTCGGCCCACCTACACCCAGCCCTTAACCAGTCAATTTCCACTGTGAGGAACATAGTAAGGAAATGGAAGAACACAGGTACAGTTCTTGTTAAGGCCAGAAGTGGCAGGACAATAAAAACATCAGAAAGGCAGAGAAGAAGAATGGTGAGATCAGTCAAGGACAATCCTCAGACCACCTCCAGAGAGCTGCAGCATCAACTTGCTGCAGATGGTGTCACTGTGCATCGGTCAACTATACAACGCACTTTGAACAAGGATAAGCTGTATGGGAGAGTGATGCGAAAGAAGCCGTTTCTGAAAGCACGCCACAAACAGAGTCGGCTGAGGTTTGCAAAAGCACATTTGGAGAAGCCAATTTATTTTTGGAAGAAGGTCCTGTGGACTGATGAAACCAAGATTGAGTTGTTTGGTCATACAAAAAGGCGTTATGCATGGTGGCAAAAAAACAGTGCGTTGTATAGTTGACCGATGCACAGTGACACCATCTGCAGCAAGTTGATGCTGCAGCTCTCTGGAGGTGGTCTAATGATTGTCCTTGACTGATCTCACCATTCTTCTTCTCTGCCTTTCTGATGTTTTTATTGTCCTGCCACTTCTGGCCTTAACAAGAACTGTACCTGTGTTCTTCCATTTCCTTACTATGTTCCTCACAGTGGAAATTGACAGGTTAAATCTCTGAGACAGCTATTTGTATCCTTCCCCTGAACAGCTATGTTGAATAATCTTTGTTTTCAGATCATTTGACAGTTGTTTTGAGGAGCCCATGATGCCACTCTTCAGAGGAGATTCAAACAGGAGAACAACTTGCAAGTGGCCACTTTAAGTAGCTTTTCTCATGATTGCATACACCTGGCTATGAAGTTCAAAGCTCAATGAGGTTACAAAACCAGAAAAAGTGCTTTAGTAAGTCAGTAAAAAGTAGGTAGGAGTATTTAAAACAAGAAAATTATAAGGGTGCCCATACTTATGCACCTGTCAAATTTTGTTTGAATGCAGATTGCACATTTTCTGTTAGTACAATAAACCTAATTTCAAGGCAGAAACATTACTGTGTCCAACAGTTATTAGATATATGAAACTGAAATAGCTGTTGCAAAAAAAACAATTTTTATAAAACATTAAGCTTAAGATTAATAGGGGTGCCCAAACTTTTTCATATAACTGTATATCTTCCAGCAAAGTTCTGCCACTTACATTGTGTAGTGTAATACAGTGGGCCTGGTTTTTGCAGCAGTCTCCCACACACAAAATGGAGATTTAAATTGCCACTAAGTGGATCTGCATCAGCTCTGTTTGTCGTATATCTGCCAGCCACTTTCTGCCACTTTCATTGTGTAGTGTAATACAGTGGGCCTGGTTTTTGCAGCAGTCTCCCACATAATAAAGGGAGATTTAAATTGCCCCTAAGTGGATCTACATCAGTTCTGTTTGTCGTATATCTGCCAGCCACGTTCTGCCACTTACATTGTGTAGTGTAATACAGTGGGCCTGATTTTTGCAGCAGCCTCCCACATAATAAAATGAGATTTAAATTGCCCCTAAGTGGATCTGCATCAGTTCTGTTTGTCGTATATCTGCCAGCCACTTTCTGCCACTTACATTGTGTAGTGTAATACAGTGGGCCTGGTTTTTGCAGCAGTCTCCCACACAAAAAAGGGAGATTTAAATTGCCAATAAGTGGATCTGCGTCAGCTCTGTTTGTCGTATATCTGCCAGCCACTTTCTGCCACTTACATTGTGTAGTGTAATACAGTGGGCCTGGTTTTTGCAGCAGTCTCCCACATAATGAAGGGAGATTTAAATTGCCCCTAAGTGGATCTGCGTCAGTTCTGTTTGCTGTACATCTGCCAGCCACGTTCTGCCACTTATATTGTGCAGTGTAATACAGTGGGCCTGATTTTTGCAGCAGTCTCCCACACAAAAAAGGGAGACTTAAATTGCCACTAAGTGGATTTACGTCAGCTCTGTTTGTCATATATCTGCCAGCCACGTTCTGCCACTTACATTGTGTAGTGTAATACAGTGGGCCTGGTTTTTGCAGCAGTCTCCCACACAAAAAAGGAGATTTAAATTGCCACTAAGTGGATCTGCGTCAACTCTGTCGTATATCTGCCAGCCGCATTCTGCCACTTACATTGTGTAGTGTAATACAGTGGGCCTGGTTTTTGCAGCAGTCTTCCACATAATAAAGGGAGATTTAAATTGCCCCTAAGTGGATTTGCGTCAGTTCTGTTTGTTGTATATCTGCCAGCCACTTTCTGCCACTTACATTGTGTAGTGTAATACAGTGGGCCTGGATTTTGCAGCAGTCTCCCACACAAAAAAGGGAGATTTAAATTGCCAACAAGTTTATATACACCTTCTACCTTGTTTTACAGTACCATATAACGGTTGTTAGTTTGGTTAAATTTTCCCAAAAATGAGGAAGTCTGGTGGAAGATGCCGTGGGCAGTCATTGCTGGTAATGATGGTGGTGGTGGTGGAGCATCTGGTGTTAGTGGGAAAAGCAAAATAGCACCTAAGGCTCGAGTTGTTCAGACAGCGTCATCGTCTGGCTACACAAGGCCTCGAAGGCTCCCTTATCTGGGAGTAGGAAAACCGCTTTTAAAGCCAGAGCAGCAGGAACAAGTTTTGGCTTTCATTGCTGACTCAGCCTCTAGCTCTTTCGCCTCCTCTTCAGAAAGTTCGAAATATAAAAGCAGCGAGTCATCAGTGGATGCTCCCGGTCAGGAACAAGTCGCTTCCTTGTGTCCTTTACCCAAAGCAAAAGTGAAGGATGCGGCAGGCGACACTACAGTTTACTCCATGGAGCTCTTTACACACACAATGCCAGGGTTAGAAAGGGAAATAATTAACAGCCCATTACAAGATGAATCAGACATGGAGTGCACAGATGCACAGCCACAGCTAGATTATTATGCTGTTCCATTGACTCAGATCACTACATTGCCCTCGCAGTGTACTGAGCCAGAATCTGACCCTTATGAGACTATGGTGCCCAGTCCCGAACGCTATAGCACCTTACACGGTGATACAGAGGAAGGTGCACAGGACATTGAAGAGGAGGTGATAGATGACCCATTTGTTGACCCAGATTGGCAGCCATTGGGGGAACAGGGTGCCGCTGGCAGTAGATCTGAAGCGGAGGATGATCCGCAGCAGGCAACAACATCACAACAACTTTCATCTGGTAGGCCTGTATCAGGCCAAAAACGTGTGTCTAAAACAAAAACAGTTTTAGGACAGCGTGGCCATCCGGTGAAAGTAGCACAACGTGCAATGCCTGAAAAGGTATTCGATTGTAGGAAGAGTGCAGTGTGGCAATTTTTTAACCAAGATCCGAATGATCTGTGTAAAGTTATCTGGAAGAAATGCTCAAAGACCTTTAGCAGAGGGAAGAATCCCCTAAATTTAAATGCAACGTGCATGCGTAGACATTTAACCAGCTTGCACTTGCAAGCCTGGACTAACTACCAAACGTCCCGTAACGTTGGTGCACCCGCTCAGAATGAAGGTAGTTAGCAACGCTACATTGCTTCCCTCACAGTAAGCCCACCGTTTAGGACACCACCTGCAGCAAATGTGGAGGTATTGTCACAAGGCCAAGGCAGTCAGGGAATCACCAGGTTCTTGGTAGGAAACACTGTATGTAGGCCAACATCAAGAATACCATCACCAACCCTCTCTCAATCGGCCATGTACACCACCACCCCCGCTAGTTCCACCATATGCAGTTCTCCAGTCCAGCTCACCCTACAAGAGACTCTCGTTAGGAAAAGGACGTACTCATCCTCTCATCCGCGTACACAGGGTTTGAACGCCCGCATTGCTAGACTAACCTTGTTAGAGATGATGCCCTACCAGATGGTTGAAACTGAAGCTTTCAAAGCCCTGATGGCCTATGCAGTACCACGCTATGACCTACCCAGTCGACACTTCTTTGCGAGAAAAGCCATCCCAGCCCTCCACCAGCATGTCAAAGACCACATTGTCCATGCACTCAGGCAATCAGTCAGTAGAAAGGTGCACCTCACAACAGATGCATGGACAAGTAGGCATAGCCAGGAACGTTACGTGTCCATCACGGCGCCCTGGGTTAATGTGGTGGATGCAGGGTCCAAAGGGGACAGACATAGTGGGACAGTTCTGCCTAGCCCACTGTCTAGGAAACAGTTGGCAGTAGGCGTTTGACACCCCTCCTCCTCCAGAAGCAAAAGCTTATCCACAGAGCGCAGTCGCCCTACCACTCCATCCGCAGCTGCCAGTGTTGCACACGAGGTGTCCCATTGTGGAACAGCTAGTGGTAAGCGTCAGCAGGCTGTGTTGGAAATGAAGTGTTTGGGCGACAACAGACACACCACGGAAGTACTGGCAGAGTACTTGCAGCAAGAAACTATGTCATGGCTGGGCAGTGTACATCTTGAGGCAGGCAAGGTAGTCAGTGATAACGGAAGGAATTTTATGGCTGCCATAGCCCTTTCAGAACTGAAACACATACCTTGCCTGGCTCACACCTTGAACCTGGTGGTGCAGTGCTTCCTGAAAAGTTATCTGGGGTTACCAGCCCTGCTCCTGAAGGTGCGAAGACTTTGCTCGCACATCCGCCGGTCGCCCGTACATTCCTGCCGTATGCAGAACCATCAGCGATCGCTGAAGCTTCCCCAGCACCGCCTAATAGTTGACGTTGCAACTAGGTGGAACTCCACACTGCACATGCTTCAGAGGCTGTGTAAACAGAGGCGTGCTGTAATGTATTTGTGGGAGGATACACATACACGGGCAGTCAGTTTGATGGCAGACATGGAGTTTTCAGGTGTGCAGTGGTCGAAGCAACAAGACCTCTGTCAAGTCCTTCAGTGTTTTGAGGAATGCACATAGCAGATGACGCCATCATAAGCAGGAGCATCCCTCTAATGCATCTGCTGATGAAAAGTTTGACGCACATTAAGGAGCAGGCGTCTGCAGCCGAGGATGAGGGAAGCCTTGATGACAGTCAGCCATTGTCTGCTCAGGGAACTCTTCTGGACGAGGTGGCGGATGAAGAGGAGGAGGAGGATGATGATGGGGATGAATATTTATGGGAGGAGGATGCTTCTCAGGGGGCAATAGAAACTGGTGGCGTTGCAAGGTCAGCTACAGGGTTTTTGCAGGAGACAAGTGATGTTGATTTGCAAGAAAGTGCTCCTCAACCCAGCACAAGCAGTGAATTGACACCTGGAACATTGGCCCACATGGCTGATTATGCCTTGCGTATCCTAAAAAGGGACCCCCGCATTATAAAAGTGATGACCGATGACGATTACTGGTTGGCCTGCCTCCTGTATCCACGCTACAAAGGGAAATTACAAAATATCATGCCACATGAGAACCTTGAGCAAATATTGGCTACCAAACAAGCTACTCTTGTAGACCGCTTGATTCAGGCATTCCCAGCACACAGCGCCGGTGATGGTTCTCACACGAGCTGCAGGGGGCAACAGGGTAGAGGTGTTAGAGGTGCACAAATCAGAAGTGGCGTTGAACAGAGGGGTTTTGTGACCAGGTTGTGGAGTGATTTCGCAATGACCACAGACACGACAGGTACTGCTGCATCAATTCAAAGTAACAGGAGACAACATTTGTCCAGAAAGGTTACGAACTTTTTTTCCTCCCTTATCGATGTTCTCCCTCACACGTCATTCCCCTTTGATTACTGGGCATGTAAAGTGGATACCTGGCCTGAATTGGCAGAATATGCATTACAAGAGCTCGCTTGCCCAGCTGCTAGTATGCTATCAGAAAGAGTCTTCAGTGCTGCTGGTTCAATGCTGACCGAAAAAAGGACTCATCTGGCTACCCAAAATGTTGATGATCTAACCTTCATTAAAATGAACCAATCATGGATTTCTAATTATTTTGCCTCACCTTCTCCTGCTGACACGTAGCTTGCCTGAAAAATGTTTTGCTTTTGGCCTCCTTTTACCGACTGTTCCAATTCCTCCATTTGCAGCTGCTGAATGTCCACCATAGGCCATTTTCTTACCTCCCTAAATGGGCTGACTCCCCCCACAGGGCCGTGTTCACCACCTAGCGCAAGCACCCGTGCAAGTGCCGTTTGCCTGGACAGGAGGGTGTGCCCACTCTTGGGCGACGGCACTGGCACAGGGTCCCTCATAGTACAATGAAGTGTCTCTGACGGTGGTGGTGCACAACCGTCAGACACACCGTCGTAATATGAGGGGCCCTGTGCCAGTACCGCCGCCCTTGAGAGAGTGTTCCCTGTTGTGAATTAGACTTTTTTGGCTCCCTCTTGTGGTCACTAGTGATATGACTCTGGGATTGTCTTTTCTCAGTTTGGCACCCACCTGGGTCGTTACTCCAGGGGTGTTGCTATATAAACTTCCTGGATTCTTAGTCCAGTGCCTGGCATCGTTGTAATCAGTTCTTTCTGTTTGCTCCTGTCTGCTGGTCCTGGTTCTTGCAAAATTAAGCTAAGTCCTGCTTCCTTGTTTTTTGGTTATTTGTATTGCTCATATTTTCTGTCCAGCTTGTACTAAATGTGATTCCTGATTTAGCTGGAAGCTCTAGGGGGCTGGTATTCTCCCCCCGGGCCGTTAGACGGTTCGGGGGTTCTTGAATATCCAGTGTGGAAATTTTGATAGGGTTTTTGCTGACCGTATAAGTCATCTTACTATATTCTGCTATTTCTTACTATATTCTGCTATTAGTCAGTGGGCCTCTCTTTGCTAAATACCTAGTTCATTTCTTACGTTTGTCTTTTCTTCTTACCTCACCGTTATTATTTGTTGGGGGCTTGTATCCAACTTTTGGGTCTTTTCTCTGGAGGCAAGAAAGGTCTATCTTTTCCCTTCTAGGGTTAGTTAGTTCTCCGGCTGGCGCGAGACGTCTAGAACCAACGTAGGCACGTTCCCCGGCTGCTGCTATTTGTGGTGCTAGGATTAGATATACGGTTAGCCCAGTTACCACTGCCCTATGAGCTGGTTTTTTGTGTTTGCAGACTTGGTATTTATTTCTGAGACCCTCTGCCATTGGGGTCATAACGGTATGCCAGGCCTACATTGAATGTTTAATGCATTGCAGAAGTGGGATAATAAGAAAGGAAATTCTGAGTTTTTTTTTTTTCCTCTCTTTGTTCCTCCCCTTTACCTATGAGTGGCTTGTGCTTGCTGCAGACATGAATGTCCAGACCTTGATTACAAGTGTGGACCAGCTTGCTGCTCGTGTGCAGGGCATACAAGATTTTGTTACCAGTAGTCCTATGTCTGAACCTAAAATACCTATTCGTGAACTGTTCTCTGGAGATCGATTTAAGTTTAGGAATTTCAGGAATAATTGTAAATTGTTTCTATCTCTGAGACCCCGTTCATCTGGAGACTCAGCTCAGCAAGTTAAAATTGTTATCTCTTTTTTACGGGGCGACCCTCAGGATTGGGCCTTCTCGCTAGCGCCAGAAGATCCGGCATTGGCAAATATTGATGCGTTTTTTCTGGCGCTCGGATTGCTTTACGAGGAACCCAATCTTGAAGTTCAGGCAGAAAAAGCCTTGCTGGCTATTTCTCAGGGCCAGGATGAAGCTGAAGTGTATTGCCAAAAATTTCAGAAATGGTCCGTGCTTACTCAGTGGAATGAGTGTGCTCTGGCCGCAAATTTCAGAAATGGCCTTTCTGAGGCCATTAAGAATGTAATGGTGGGTTTCTCCATTCCTACAAGTCTGAATGATTCCATGGCGCTGGCTATTCAAATTGACCGGCGTTTGCGGGAGCGCAAAGCCGCTAATCCTCTGGTGGTGTTGTCTGAACAAATACCTGATTTAATGCAATGTGGTAGAATTCAAACTAGAAATGAACGGAAAAATCATAGACATCAGAATGGGTTGTGTTTTTACTGTGGTGATTCTACACATGTTATATCAGCATGCTCTAAACGCCTAACAAGGGTTGTTAGTCCTGTCGCCATTGGTAATTTGCAACCTAAATTTATTTTGTCTGTGACTTTAATTTGCTCATTGTCTTCCTACCCTGTTATGGCGTTTGTGGATTCAGGTACTACCCTGAGCGGAATTATGATGTTCCCAATCGGGAGTTGCTGGCCATGAAGTGGGCATTTGAGGAGTGGCGTCATTGGCTCGAGGGTGCTAAGCATCGTGTGGTGGTCTTGACTGATCACAAGAATCTGATGTATCTCGAGTCTGCTAAACGCCTGAATCCTAGACAGGCCCGTTGGTCATTGTTTTTCTCCCGTTTTGACTTTGTGGTCTCGTATTTATCAGGTTCAAAGAATGTGAAGGCTGATGCTCTTTCAAGGAGCTTTGTGCCTGACTCTCCTGGAGTCGCAGAACCAGTTGGTATTCTTAAAGAGGGAGTAATCTTGTCAGCCATTTCTCCGGATTTGCGACGTGTGTTGCAGAGATTTCAGGCTGGTAGACCTGACTCTTGTCCACCTGACAGACTGTTTGTTCCTGAGAGGTGGACCAGCAGAGTCATTTCCGAGGTTCATTCCTCGGTGTTGGCAGGGCATCCGGGAATTTTTGGCACCAGAGAGCTGGTGGCTAGGTCCTTTTGGTGGCCTTCCTTGTCACGGGATGTGCGGTCATTTGTGCAGTCCTGTGGGACTTGTGCTCGGGCTAAGCCTTGCTGTTCTCATGCCAGCGGCTTGCTCTTGCCCTTGCCTGTCCTGAAGAGGCCTTGGACACACATTTCCATGGATTTCATTTCGGATCTTCCGGTGTCTCAAGGAATGTCTGTCATCTGGGTGGTATGTGATCGCTTTTCCAAGATGGTCCATTTGGTATCTTTGCCTAAACTGCCTTCCTCTTCCGATCTGGTTCCCTTGTTCTTTCAGAATGTGGTTCGTTTACACGGCATTCCTGAGAATATCGTGTCTGACAGAGGATCCCAGTTTGTTTCCAGGTTCTGGCGATCCTTTTGTGCTAAGATGGGCATTGATTTGTCGTTTTCGTCTGCCTTTCATCCTCAAACTAATGGACAAACGGAGCAAACTAATCAGACTCTGGAGGCTTATTTGAGGTGTTTTGTTTCTGCAGATCAGGATGATTGGGTGACCTTCTTGCCGTTGGCTGAGTTTGCCCTTAATAATCGGGCTAGTTCCGCTACCTTGGTTTCGCCATTTTTTTGCAACTCTGGTTTCCATCCTCGTTTTTCCTCGGGACATGTGGAGTCTTCTGACTGTCCTGGGGTAGATTCCGTGGTGGATAGGTTGCAGCAGATCTGGAATCATGTGGTGGACAACTTAAAGTTGTCACAGGAGAAGGCTCAGCGTTTTGCCAACCGCCACCGCGGTGTGGGTCCCTGACTTCGTGTTGGGGATTTGGTATGGCTGTCTTCTCGATTTGTTCCTATGAAGGTCTCCTCTCCTAAATTTAAGCCTCGCTTCATCGGTCCTTACAAGATATTGGAAATCCTTAATCCTGTGTCTTTTCGCTTGGATCTTCCGGTGTCGTTTGCCATTCACAACGTGTTCCATAAGTCTTTGTTGCGGCGGTACGTTGTACCTGTGGTTCCTTCTGTTGAGCCTCCTGCTCCAGTGTTGGTTGAGGGCGAGTTGGAGTACGTGGTGGAGAAGATCTTGGATTCTCGTCTCTCCAGGCGGAGGCTTCAGTATCTGGTCAAGTGGAAGGGCTATGGTCAGGAGGATAATTCCTGGGTGGTTGCCTCTGATGTGCATGCGGCCGATTTAGTTCGTGCCTTTCACGCTGCTCATCCTGATCGCCCTGGTGGTCTTGGTGAGGGTTCGGTGACCCCTCCTTAAGGGGGGGTACTGTTGTGAATTTGACTTTTTTGGCTCCCTCTTGTGGTCACTAGTGATATGACTCTGGGATTGTCTTTTCTCAGTTTGGCACCCACCTGGGTCGTTAGTCCAGGTGTGTTGCTATATAAACTTCCTGGATTCTTAGTCCAGTGCCTGGCATCGTTGTAATCAGTTCTTTCTGTTTTCTCCTGTCTGCTGGTCCTGGTTCTTGCAAAATTAAGCTAAGTCCTGCTTCCTTGTTTTTTGGTTATTTGTATTGCTCATATTTTCTGTCCAGCTTGTACTAAATGTGATTCCTGATTTAGCTGGAAGCTCTAGGGGGCTGGTATTCTCCCCCCGGGCCGTTAGACGGTTCGGGGGTTCTTGAATATCCAGTGTGGAAATTTTGATAGGGTTTTTGCTGACCGTATAAGTCATCTTACTATATTCTGCTATTAGTCAGTGGGCCTCTCTTTGCTAAATACCTAGTTCATTTCTTACGTTTGTCTTTTCTTCTTACCTCACCGTTATTATTTGTTGGGGGCTTGTATCCAACTTTTGGGGTCTTTTCTCTGGAGGCAAGAAAGGTCTATCTTTTCCCTTCTAGGGTTAGTTAGTTCTCCGGCTGGCGCGAGACATCTAGAACCAACGTAGGCACGTTCCCCGGCTGCTGCTATTTGTGGTGCTAGGATTAGATATACGGTTAGCCCAGTTACCACTGCCCTATGAGCTGGTTTTTTGTGTTTGCAGACTTGGTATTTATTTCTGAGACCCTCTGCCATTGGGGTCATAACAGTTCCCCCCCGGTCGAACAGTGCTCTACCACTTGCAATACTTACCTCTCCCTGCTCCACCACAGTGTAGTATGTGCTGATAAATCCTTCAATGGCACTGCCAATACAAATTTGTTGAAATGATAGATGATAGAAAAAATATACAGGGGCCCTGGCCTCCATTTAGACCATTTAATACTTTGCGCCAACTACCACTGTCTACTACTACTCAGCAGAGGAGCCTACCCCTGTACGTAGCTATGCCACCTGTTTATGTTTGAAAATTTTTTTGGCAGACATTTACCTCACTTTATTATTTTGGCCTACTGACTGTGTCAGCCACTACTTACAGTTGTCCTCCGCTGAACAACGCTATGCCGCCTGCGTACCCCTGTAAGCAATTTTAAACTGCATTGAGCCTACTTTTTTATTTTAGGCCTACTAATTCTGTCTGCGCCACTCCTTACAATCATCCTCCGCTGAACAACGCTATGCCACCTGTGTACCCCTGTAACCAATTTTAAACTGCATTGAGCCTACTTTTTAAATTTAGGCCTACTAAGTCTGTCTGCGCCACTCATTACAATCGTCCTCCGCTGAACAACGCTATGCCGCCTGTGTACCCCTGTAACCAATTTTAAACTGCATTGCCCCTACTTTTTTAATTTAGGCCTACTAAGTCTGTCTGCGCCACTCATTACAATCGTCCTCCGCTGAACAACGCTATGCTGCCTGCGTACCCCTGTAAGCAATTTTAAACTGCATTGAGCCTACTTTTTTATTTTAGGCCTACTAATTCTGTCTGCGCCACTCCTTACAATCGTCCTCCGCTGAACAACGCTATGCCGCCTGTGTACCCCTGTAACCAATGTTAAACTGCATTGAGCCTACTTTTTTATTTTAGGCCTACTAAGTCTGCTTCACTCCTTACAATTGTCCTCCGCTGAACAATGCTATGCCGCCTGTGTACCCCTGTAACCAATTTTAAACTGCATTGAGTCTACTTTTTTAATTTAGGCCTACTAAGTCTGTCTGCGCCACTCATTACAATCGTCCTCCGCTGAGCAACGCTATGCCGCCTGTGTACCCCTGTAACCAATTTTAAACTGCATTGCGCCTACTTTTTTAATTTAGGCCTACTAAGTCTGTCTGCACCACTCATTACAATCGTCCTCCACTGAACAACACTATGCCGCCTGTGTACCCCTGTAACCAATTTTGAACTGCATTGCGCCTACTTTTTTAATTTAGGCCTACTAAGTCTGTCTGCGCTACTCATTACAATCGTCCTCCGCTGAACAACGCTATGCCGCCTGTGTACCCCTGTAACCAATTTTAAACTGCATTGAGCCTACTTTTTTATTTTAGGCCTACTAAGTGTGTCTGCGCCACTCATTACAATCATCCTCCGCTGAACAACGCTATGCCACCTGTGTACCCCTGTAACCAATTTTAAACTGCATTGAGCCTACTTTTTTAATTTAGACCTACTAAGTCTCTCTACGCCACTCATTACAATCGTCCTCTGCTGAACAACGCTATGCCGCCTGTGCACCCCTGTAACCAATTTTAAACTGCATTGAGACTACTTTTTTAATTTAGGCCTACTAAGTGTGTCTGCGCCACTCATTACAATCATCCTCCGCTGAACAACGCTATACCGCCTGTGTACCCCTGCAACCAATTTTAAACTGCATTGAGCCTACTTTTTCATTTTAGGCCTACTAAATCTGTCTGCACCACTCTTTACAATTGTCCTCCGCTGAACAACGCTATGCCGTCAGTTCACTCCTGTAACCCATTTTGAACTGCATTTGGCCTACTTGTTTGGTTGGGCCTACTAACGGTGTCTGCTTCTTGCTTTTCTCCTCCACTGAACAAAGCGGAGCTTCAATTTTCAGCCTATATCAAATATTAAACTGCATTTGGCCTACTAGTTTCATTGGGCCTACTAATGGTGTCTGCCACTCCTTGTTGTTCTCCTCCACTGAACAAAGCTGAGCTTCAATTTTCAGCCTATATCAAATATTAAACTGCATTTGGCCTACTTGTTTGGTTGGGCCTACTAACGGTATCTGCCGCTGCTTGTTGTTCTCCTCCACTGAACAAAGCTGAGCTTCAATTTTAAGCCTATATCAAATATTAAACTGCATTTGGCCTACTTGTTTGGTTGGGCCTACTAACGGTGTCTGCCGCTGCTTGTTGTTCTCCTCCACTGAACAAATCTGAGCTTCAATTTTCAGCCTATATCACATATTAAACTGCATTTGGCCTACTTGTTTGGTTGGGCCTACTAAAGGTGTCTGCCGTTGCTTGTTGTTCTCCTCCACTTAACAAAGCTGAGCTTCAATTTTCAGCCTATATCAAATATTAAACTGCATTTGGCCTACTTGTTTGGTTGGGCCTACTAACGGTGTCTGCCGCTCCTTGCTTTTCTCCTCCACTAAACAAAACTGAGCTTCAATTTTCAGCCTATATCACATATTTAACTGCATTTGGCCTACTTGTTTGGTTGGGCCTACTAATGGTGTCTGCCGCTCCTTGCTTTACTCCTCCACTGAACAAAGCTGAGCTTCAATTTTCAGCCTATATCACATATTAAACTGCATTTGGCCTACTAGTTTGGTTGGGCCTACTAACGGTGTCTGCCGCTCCTTGCTTTTCTCCTCCACTGAACAAAGCTGAGGTTCAATTTTCTGCCTATATCAAATATTAAAC
Source organism: Ranitomeya variabilis (assembly GCF_051348905.1). Classification (NCBI taxonomy): domain Eukaryota; kingdom Metazoa; phylum Chordata; class Amphibia; order Anura; family Dendrobatidae; genus Ranitomeya; species Ranitomeya variabilis. The sequence goes on from NC_135234.1 coordinate 560,831,342, forward strand.
TGCATTTGGCCTACTTGTTTGATTGGGCCTACTAAAGGTGTCTGCCGCTGCTTGTTGTTCTCCTCCACTTAACAAAGCTGAGCTTCAATTTTCAGCCTATATCAAATATTAAACTGCATTTGGCCTACTTGTTTGGTTGGACCTACTAACGGTGTCTGCCGCTGCTTGTTGTTCTCCTCCACTGAACAAAGCTGAGCTTCAATTTTCAGCCTATATCACATATTAAACTGCATTTGGCCCACTTTATTACTTGGCCCTACTAACTGTGTCTGCCACTCCTTACAGTTGTCCTCCACTGAACAAAGCGATGCCGCCAGTTTACTCCTGTTACCAATTTTGAACTGCATTTAGCCTACGTACTTTTTTGGGCCTACTAACTGTGTCTGCCACTCCTTACAATTGTCCTCCGCTGAACAAAGCTATGCCACCAGTGTACTACTGTTACCAATTTTGAACTGCATTTAGCCTACGTACTTTTTTGGGCCTACTAACTGTGTCTGCCTCTCCTTACAATTGTCCTCTGCTGAACAAATCTATGCCGCCAGTTTACTCCTGTTACCAATTTTGAACTGCAATTAGCCCACTTTATTATTTGGGCCTATATCTGTGATTCCTCCTCATCCTGCCCATTGCCCAGTCACTGCTAACTGAGTCTGCTGGTACATTGACCCAGACCACTACATTCCCCTTGCACTCTACACAGCCAGAATCTGACCCTGCCGAGAGTCAGGTTCCCCTTCCCGCATACTATACCACCTTACACGGGGACAAAGAGGAAGGTGCAGATGAAAGTGCAAGTTCCTTCAACAGGTGGGGGGCATACTCATTGGCAATGTCACTGGCACAGGGCCCCTCATAGTACGCAAAAGTGTCTCCGCTGGTGGGAGGTGTCCCCGCCATCATACACACCGCCGTACTTTGAGGGGCCCTGTGCCAGTGCCAATGTGAACGAGTGGGCCCCCCCTGCTTGCTCAGGATCACAGCACTTGCAAAGCTGAAATACTTACCTCTCCCTGCTCCACCGCCGTGACGTAGTCCGCGTTTCCTGGGCCCACGAAAAACTTGTACCAGCCCTAACCCCCCATAACTTTAGCCAAATGACCCCCAATTTTCAATGCCTAACTATTATTATAAAGTTCATTAAGATTGACCAGCTTCAATAATAAGAATTGATGTTTTTGGCATTAAAATAGGCATTGTAGGTGTTTTCCTGTCCCCCACTCTCTGCTGACTTTGATTCCCCATTGACTTGCATTGGGTTTCGTGTTTCAGTCGGCCCCCGACTTTACGCAATAATCGGCGGATTTCACCTGACCCGACTGTTGACAAAGTCGGGTTTCGCGAAACCCGACTCGATCCTAAAAAAGTAAAAGTCGCTCAACTCTACATAGGGATTCTACCCACTGGCTGTAAACTAGTTACTGTGGACGTCAACAGCCTTTATACCAGTATTGGACATCAGGAAGGATTAGAATCAGTTAATTCATTTCTCTCTAAATATACGAATCTCACCAGTGATCAATTAAACCACTAAGGACTCTCAATTCTAAATATTTTTCAATTAAACTTCTGTAAGGATTTACTTACATTGATTCTGACCAAAAACCTTTTCCTCTTTGAGGATCAGTTCTTTTTCCAAATTAAAGGAACTGCCATGGGGTCCAATGTGGCTCCTCCTTATGCCAACATTTTTATGGATAACTTTGAAACCACATTTGTATACCCACATCCTATGTTCATGACACATATCATCTATTGGAGACGCTATATTGATGATTTTTTTTTCGGTTTGACCGATAATGATGAGAATCTTCTCCTTTTTTATAGGGACCTTAATTCTAACCAGGGCTATCCTTCTCTATAACATCGTGACTATCATTCTGTTAATTTTTTAGATACTACTATAACAATTTGTACAGATGGCAATATTGAGACTGATTTATATATCAAGCCGACGGACAGAAGCAGTCCATTATTGTACACCAGTAGCCATCCACAACATATTAAAAAATCACTCCCGAAATCCCAACATGGTAGGATTAATAGAATTGTTTCCAACTCTGAAAACCAGCACAAGAGACCTGTTGAAATGGATAACAAATTTTGGAATAGAGGTTGCCCTAATAGTATCTTGAGTTCTATAAAATATGGACAATATAGTTCCAATAAACGACCTAAATCATCACGATTGGCCTATGTCAATACATTTCATCCCTTTAATTCCCAAATTAACCAATGTATTCTGAAACATTGGAGTATTCTACAGAATGCCTATCCGGCGGTTCCAGAATTCTGCAACAAACCCATCCTTTGTAATAAAAGGTCTCCAAATCTCAGCCACCATCTGGTAAGAGCGGATGTAGGTCTGTGCAAAAGGGAATTAAAACAAACCTTTTTCTCTACCCCACGTAATGGTACCTTTCGGTGCCTGAGCTGTCTCTAGTGTTCAAATATTTCGAAAAGTGACTCTTTCACGCATCCCCGATCAGGATGTAGGTACCCAATACAAGGTATTTTCATGTGTGATTCTTCATATGTCGTTTACCTTATTAAATGTCCATGCGGTCTCGGATATGTTGGTGAGACTACCCAGCATATCCGAAATTGCATTTCTCAGCATAAATCTACTATTAGATGTGAACATATACTCCTTCCTATTCCATCTCATTTTTTTACAAAATAATCTTAAAGTTACCCAACTTAAATATCAAATCAGAGATCATGTACCAGTCATGAGAAGGGGTGGAGATCGGGTTAAAAAACTTAAGGAACACGAGGCCTTTTGGATTTATACTCTCCAGACCTTATCTCCCTTAGGTTTAAACAGGGAGTATGAAATCTCATATTAATATCAATTCTGATCTCCCAGGTTTGTTCCTTTCAAGACTCATTAGTAACATGTAGTGTCTAATTGTTGCTATCATATATAACAATGCTTTGCATAAATTTACTTGATCAGTTTATTAAATAAATGTATATTGAATACCATATATTCTATCTTAATTGTGCACTAAATATGTATAATCCCACCGATTTCTTTAGTTCCTTCATATCCATTATTGTCTCCTTTCCTGCTATTCATATTTGTTTTTTTTTGTCAGTACGCAGGCGCGGAAACAAGATGAAGTCGGGTCTTCAGCACTTAGCCAGGACGCATGCGCACTCCCGCTTTCTCACATCGTTCTTCTTCGACATCTCTCGGCATATTCCGGCGCACGGAGGCACACAACTGCCCTCACTCATGCAGCTATAAACCGGAAGTTCTTTCCTCACATGCGGGTGTGACACATATAAAGAAGCGCACACACCCATTTTCTTTACCTTAGAGCGCTGGCACATGCCACTACCCGGACTTCACTCGGCTCACGCCACCCGAATAAATATCACCGGACTCCCTCTCCTGGCATACTTAAGGTATTTCCTATATGGAATCTAACCAGAAGCAGACTTTATATGAATTGCTAGCCTACGTAATAGCAATATATCCTTTTTTAGTGGGACCTGATACTGCTTACCTAAGGAGGACATTATTCACTTGTAACGTATTGATTTTACTTTCTTTTTTACTCTGTCTTCAACCACTATTCTGTATTATTGGTATATTGGACACTAATGTGGTGATTCTTCTCCTTGGTTCGGTTTCCCTCTTAATAGGGGTTCTCTTTAACAACATTCTTACAATATTCTCTAATGATACTCTTTAAGATATCCTTATATTGTCTTCTTTTTTTCTATACCCTGTTCATGGTTTAAGGGGCTATACTAAAAGGGATCATACAATGCCATTAGATATGTTTTGTTTTTTGAAGTTTATATACCGTACGTTATGACAATAGTCTTGTTGTTTTTTGCAGAAACAGACATAGCTTGAAAAAGGCATGCTAACTGAAGCATTGTGTAAAAGTGTCTGTATTTATCTTTCCTTTTTTTCATGAATAAAAACTTTGTTGCATAAAGACTGATTTTGAGTGCCGGAGAAATCTGTACCATGCTGCAAAACTTTGAGGAGTTCACCAAGATGGTGAGCGGTGATGACCCCATTATTAGCATCAGCATCCCACTTCCCTGCATTCTAAAAAGCTCTCTGCTCACAATGAAAGAGGATGCATTGCAGTCGGAGCACGAGGACATGGAGCAAGGAAACATACAGGGTGATTACACACAGCCCAGCCTCATGTCATCCCAACATGGATTGGTTGACAATGAGAAAGAGGAGAAGGAAGACCAGGAGCTACTTTCATGCGGCATAGATGGTACTACAAGTACAACTGTCATACCGTCTGTTCAGCATGGATGTCATGAGTACAAGGAGGAGGAGGAGTTTGAGGAGGAGGAGGACACCTTGGTCACTCGTCCTGTTGTTGAGGACACGGAAGGTTTCCTGTTACCAGTCTGGCATGCATGGCTGACTTTATGTTGTGCTGCCTTTCCCGTGACCCTCATATTGTAAAAATGTTGGGTGTTAGTCATTACTGGGTAGTGACACTTTTACACCCATGCTACAAGGAAAACTTTCAATCTCTTTTTCCAGAGGCAGACAGGTGTACTAAAATGGTGCAGTAACAGAGGGCCATTGTTGCGGAATTATTAAAAAATTCCGATCTGAAGATGCTCACGGCAGACATCACTGTGCGTTGGACAACCAAGGAGTACAGGCGAGAGAGACATAGGTCCAATCCAGCAGTAGCAAGGCAACACTGGCAAAGTTCTGGGACAGTTTTAGCCCAGGGTCATGGGGTAATGTCACAAGGAATGGAATGTTTGTGAAGATGCTGAGTGAGTACCTTGCTGACTGTACCAATGTCCTCTGTGATTCCTCTGTGCCCTTTAATTATTGTGTTTCCAAGCTGGACCTGTGGCATGAACTAGCTCTCTACTCTTTGGAGGTCCTTGCCTGCCCTTCCGCTAGAGTTTTGTCAGAGCTGGTTTTTGGTACCGCTGATGGAATTGTAACAGATAAGCGCATTCGCCTGTCAACTGAAAATGCAGACACACTGACTCAAAAATGAACAAGGGCTGGATTGGGCCAGACTTCGCTACACCACCAAATGATAACAGCGAAACATAACCTCCAATGCAGTATCTTTTTGGAAGGTATATTCTCATGCACCTCTTCACACCCACACATGAGTATACGCTTCCTGATTTTGAATATTTGGTGTCCTCCTCCTCCTTCTCATCATCCTCATCATCCACTAAAACTCGAACGCCAGGGTGAACATGTTCTGTGATGCTACAGTGTCATGATTCTCAATGGCGAGAGAACATAGCCCAGCATATATGAGAACTAGCTCTTGGAAGATGGAAACTATACTGACCATGAACTAAACCTGCCGCACAACTAGAAGTGGCCGGGTAGCATGCCTACGTTTTTTTATCCCTAGATGCCCAGCGCCAGCCGGAGAACTACCTAATCCTAGCAGAGGAAAAGACAGTCCTGGCTCACCTCTAGAGAAATTTTCCCAAAAGGCAGACAGAGGCCCCCACATATATTGGCGGTGATTTTAGATGAAATGACAAACGTAGTATGAAAATAGGTTTAGCAAAAATCGAGGTCCGCTTACTAGATAGCAAGAAGACAGAAAGGGCACTTTCATGGTCAGCAGAAAACCCTATCAAAACACCATCCAGAAATTACTTTAAGACTCTAGCATTAACTCATAACACCAGAGTGGCAATTTCCGCTCACAAGAGCTTTCCAGACACAGTAACGAAACAGCAGCTGTGAACAGGAACAAAATGCAAAAACACACAAGGACAAAAGTCCAACTTAGCTGGGAGTTGTCTAGTAGCAGGAACATGCACAGAAAGGCTTCTGATTACATTGTTGACCGGCATGAAACTGACAGAGGAGCAAGGTTATATAGCGACTCCCAACTCCTGATAGGAGCAGGTGAACAGAGGGGATGATGCACACAAGTACAATTCCACAAGTGGCCACCGGGGGAGCCCAGAATCCAATTTCACAACACTACAGCCAGTCTATTTTTTTGCAAGGGTGTCTATGATGACCATAAACATTTTTTTTTTAAATGTACCCCACATGGGGAAATGTTTGTCAGCCCATGCACTTAATGTGTGGGCATTCCAAGTATAGAAGACCCTCTCCTTTACATTGGGAAAACATTCATAGGAGGACATCAGCCACATCTCTTCAGACACCACCACTAGAACACCAGGTTGAATGTGTTCTGTGATGCTACAGCCAGTCTATTTTTTTGCAAGGGCATCTATGAGACACGTAAAAAATGTTAAAAAAGAACCCCCTTAAAGGGAAATGTTGGTCAGCCCATGCACTTAGTGTATAGGCATTACAAGTATAGGAGACCCACTCCTTTAAATTGGGAAAACATTCATAGGAGGACATTGTCAGGACTCTGAACATTTTTTACCTTTTGTGCATTACTGCCCTTTTCCAAGATGGCGTCTTTGGTCTCATGTGCACTGTGTCTTCCTGCTATAAAACTCCACCCCAGCCTTCAGTCTGTGCTAGAGTATTCTGCCTTGCATCCAGCTCCTGACCTCTGATTATTCCCTGGCTATATACCTGCTCCTGTGAACCTGTGTGGTGATCCTGCTATTCTGCTCTGAGTTCCTGCTGCATACACCAGTTTCCAGTAATCCTCCTTCATCTGCTGCTTGTGTTTACTTCCATCTCATTTGCTGGACATGTAAGCTGTTTCTGCTCTGCAAAAACCTGAGACTATTAACCAGGCCTCCCTGGTTGAGCTAAGATATTATTTGAACTGCCTTATAAGCTTATCTATCTGTGTTTGGACTAAGACAAGGATTTATTCATGTCAAGTATCCTCAAGAATAACTGTGCTTCATAGACTTTCTGCTTGATTGCATTTTCCTCTGAAGTTTCCTACAGACTGCTAAGCTGCGTCTAATATTTACACCAAGTGTTGTGGACTTGAGTTTCTCTCTGCACCAGTTTGAATCACCGTGTGATAATATAGACTTTACCACTTATAAAACTGTGTCCTGTAGTTGTCTTGTTCCACGCAAAGAGTCTCCTGAGTTATCCCCTATAATTATTACAGGATACTCTAGCCATAAAAAAAGGAGACTGCTGGAACAATGACTGCAGAGAGCTGATTAGAGCAGGTGTTTTCCATAATTAGATCACTGCAGAAAGATGTGGAAGGTCTGCCAACGAAGTTTGGAAGCTTTGAACACAATCAACAAGTGTTTGGACAGACTTTGCAGGACTTAAGCAACCACATGGCAGCCCAGGAAAACAGACTTGCTGGCATAGAGTCCCAGTATGGATTGGCTTTTCAGGACATAAGCACTGTTATGAGCTGGTGGTTTAGGAGCAACATGGGACGTGCTCTGGAGGAGGTGGTACCTGTACTGACCGCAGTTCCTGAGCTTAACACAACACTAGAAGTAGCCGTGGGATGTTCCTGTCACTCCCTAAACACCTCGTCACAGCCGGAGGACTAACTACCCCTAAAGATAGAAACAGGAAAGCTATCTTGCCTCAGAGAAAATCCCCAAAGGATAGGACAGCCCCCCACAAATATTGACTGTGAGTGGAGAGGGAAATGACATAAGCAGAATGAAACCAGGATGTAGCAAAGGAGGCCAGTCTAACTAGATAAATAGAACAGGAAAGAATACTGTGCGGTCAGTATTAAAAACTAGAAAAATCCACCACAGAGTTTACAAAAATCTCCACACCCGACTAAAGGTGTGGAGGGTAAATCTGCTTCCCAGAGCTTCCAGCTTAACTGAATAAATCCATACTGACAAGCTGGACTAGAAAAAACATAGAAAGTGCAGAAAGATTAAGTCCACAACAAGTGGACTGCAAAAGAACAAAGCAAGGACTTATCTTTGCTGAACTGGTCAGAATATCAGGGAAATCCAAGCAGAGATGTGAATCCAACCAGGAACCATTGACAACTGGCACAGGCTGAAGGATAGAACCAGGCTAAATAGTCGAGCCAGAAAGACAATCAGTGGAAGCAGCTGCTGACTACTAAATCCAAGGAGCAGCAGTACCACTTAAAACCACCGGAGGGAGCCCAAGAGCAGAACTCGCAAAAATGCCACTTACAACCACCGGAGGGAGCCCGAGAGCGGAATTCACAACAAAGCACGCAAATAGCTGCACAAGCGACTTTACCCTCTGGGCAACCGCCACCAGCTAGCCCACCTAAGTTGCCCCCATTCAGATTTAATGGTGATCGCGACAAATTTTGTGGCTTTGTGAATCAATGTATGCTATATTTTGATGTGCATGCTGACTGTTTTCCTGCTGATAGATCCAAAGTATTATGTGTAATAATGCTACTGATCTCACGTGCGCTCACTTGGGCGAATCCAATGATTGAGTCTCGTGACCCACGGTTTAATAACTTGGATGATTTCTTGGCCGCTATGGCATTAATGTTTGATGACCCTAATCGCCGTGCAATCGCTGAATCTGGATTGTTGTCTTTGCCAGGCTAAACGTTCTGTTATTGAGTATGCCACTGAATTCAGGAGATTATCGGTAGATACCCATTGCGACAGTTATGCACAATTGCCTATTTTTAAAAGGGGTCTGTCTAGTATTGTAAAAGATGAACTAGCTCGCTCTGAGTCACCACAAGAGCTAGAGACAGTTATGCCTATTGCCTATTTTTAAAAGGGGTCTGTCTAGTACTGTAAAAATGAAATAGCTCACTCTGAGTCACCACAAGAGCTAAAGACATTTATACAGCATTGTGTGCGCTTTGACATTCACCATACTGAGCGTAGGCAGGATAAATTTGCTGCATATAACCGTATTTCTAACTTTTCCCTTCCTTCCAAAGAGCCTGCTGGTAAAACCTCTTGGTAGGTGGAGGAGTTGCCCATGCAAATTGATTCCGTTCAGATGCGCGAGATCAATGAGCGCCGGGAGCATCGCCTTCGTGAAAGTCTATGTTTCTACTGCGGCCAGTCTGACCACTTCTTGATCAATTGTCCTAAGTGTCCTAGACGGCCTAACAAGGTGCTAGCAGCAGTAGGGGAGTATGACAACTGTGATGATGAATCTGACATCTCTGAATGTAGCCTGCCCTTAAATGCTGTATTCCATTCACTTTCTATGACATCACCCCCAAGGAGCTATTAAGATCCTGTCTTCAGGACAGTGGATTTCCAGTGCAACTATGATTGACTCAGGTGCAGGTGGCAATTTCATGGATATCGCATTTGCCAAGAAACATGGTATTGAAATTCAGCAAAGAGCCTCTCCAATTACCATGGAAACAGTGGATGGGTCACCTTTAATCTCTGGGCCTGTGGATCAGGAGACCGTACCCCTTGAAATTTTGTTGGAGCCTAATCATCAGGAGCAACTTTCTTTCTTGCTAATTTCTTCTCCTCGTTTTCCTGTGATTTTAGGCATTCCTTGGTTGCGTTCTCAGAACCCAATTATCAACTGGGAGACCAAGGAGATTATCTTTCCAACAAGGAGCAACTCAGCGTTAACAGAAGCTGTCCCTGAGTCCACGGCTACAGAACCACATGTACAGGTATTTTATTTACCTCCAGCATATAAAGAGTTCTCTGACATCTGTGACAAGAAGAATGTAGATCAGCTTCCTTCACACAGGCATTATGACTGTCCCATTGAGCTGCTTCCTGGGGCAGCTATTCCTTTTGGTAACATATACCCTTTGGCGGCACCTGAGCTTCAAGCCTTAAAGGAGTATGTTGATGAAAATCTGGCCAAAGGCTTCATACGTCCTTCTTCCTCACCAGCAGGGGCACCTATATTTTTTGTAAAAAAGAAGGATGGGACCCTGAGACCCTGTGTTGACTATCGGGAACTCAATAAGGTAACCGTACGAAACCGTTACCCTTTGCCTCTGATTCCCGAATTACTGGAAAGAGTCCGCCATGCTAAGGTGTTCTCAAAACTGGATCTTCGTGGGGCTTATAATTTGGTGCATATTCGTCCAGGGGATGAGTGGAAGACAGCATTCCGATGCCAGTATGGACACTTTGAATATCTCGTGATGCCCTTCGGGCTTTGTAATGCCCCTGCAACATTTCAACACCTTGCTAATGACATTTTCAGAGATTTGTTGGACCAGTTTGTGGTGATCTATTTGGACAATATTCTAATCTTTTCTGACTCTCTACAGGTACATGAAGAACATGTCATAGCTGTTTTAAGACATCTGAAAGAGAACCATCTGTATATCTAGCTGGAGAAATGCAAGTTCTATCGTTCTGAGATACAGTTCTTAGGTTATATCATCTCTCTCCAGGGGCTGAACATGGAATCTGGTAAGATTCAGGCTATCCTTAACTGGCCGGTACCCAAGAACGTTAAGGAGGTCCAACGTTTTATTGGTTTTGCAAATTTCTACAGACGCTTCATTCGAAATTTTTCTGATATTGTCCGTCCCATTACTTCCTTGACAAAGAAGGAAAAGCCCTTTAAGTGGTCATCACAGGCTCAAGAAGCTTTTGATCGGCTTAAGATCTGTTTCACATCAGCACCGCTGTTGATACACCCAGGATCCAACACTTTCATTCATTGTGGAGGTGGACGCTTCTGATAATGCTTTGGGGCTATTCTCTCCCAATGAACTGGAGAGAAGGGTCTGCAAAATCCTTTTGCTTTCTTTTCCCGTAGACTAACCTCAGCAGAGAAGAATTATGACGTGGGAGACAAGGAATTGCTGGCTATTATTGCGGCTTTCAAAGAATGGAGGCATCATCTGCAAGGAGCTGCACAACAGATCATAGTGCTAACTGACCATTGCAATTTAGAGTTCCTTAGATCCGCTAGATGTCTTTCTCCTCGTCAGGCTCATTGGAACTTATTTTTAAATCAATTTAACTTTGTTATCTCGTACCGTCCAGGTTCTCGTAATGGGAAGGCTGATGCTTTATCCCAAATCCATGCTGTGGATTCCGTACCTAGAGGCCCATCCAAGACCATTCTATCTGATGCCAATTTCATCGGAGTTATCCACGATCAGGACTTGTGGAAGGAGTGCAGGGAGGCCTATGATGGTGATTTATTTCTGGCCAGCCCACCTGTGGATATTAATCTTGTCTATAAGGATGGCATGTGGTTCAGAGATCGACATATCTACATCCCTGAGGTCATCCGTCTGCAGATCCTCAAGTTGGTACATGACTCCAAGTTGGCTGGTCACAGGGGGGTACAGAAGACACAAGAGTTCCTGAGCCGATTCTTCTGGTGGCCAACTTGCCTGAAGGATACCAAGGACTATGTTCTCTCTTGCGAGGTATGTGCCCGTTTTAAGACTCCTCATGTGGCACCTACGGGTCTTCTACAACCATTACCTGTTCCGTCCCGCCCTTGGGGGTCTATATCAATGGACTTTATTGTGAAGCTGCCTACATCGGGGGGCATGAATACAATCATGGTGGTAGTTGATCGCCTGACTAAAGCTGCTCATTTTGTTCCATGCACCGGCCTCCCCTCAGCTAAAGATACAGTGAACTTGGTTATACAGAATGTCTTTTGGTTGCATGGGGTTCCGGATGAGATCTTCTCTGACCGTGTACAGTTCACTTTAAGATTCTGGAAGGGGTTTTGCTCTGCACTCAATATTAATGTCTGTCTCTCTTCCGCTTACCATCCCCAGACAAATGGTCAGACTGAGCGTACCAACCAGACGCTGGAACAATATCTAAGATGCTATGTCAGCCATCTGCAGGATGATTGGTTGGAGTTGCGGCCATTAGCCGAATTTTCTTATAATAATTCTCAGAGCGCCTCCACTAAATTTACACCTTTCTTTGCCGATCTGGGTTATCATCGGTGTATTTTACCTAGGTCTCCTATTAATTCTACAGTTCCGGCAGTGGAGGAAAGGCTGACTGCAATGAGACAAAATCTGGAGGTTCTGAAGGAATCCCTGACCACAGCTCAAGAACGTTATAAGAGATCGGCTGATAGATTCCATAAACCTGCACCCTGTTCAAGGTAGGAGATTCCGTGTGGTTAGCAACTAAGAATCTGAAGTTAAACGTTCCTTCACAAAATCTTGGACAAAAATTCATTGGCCCTTTCAAGATCAACGGTATTGTGAGCTCTGTGGCCTGCTGGCTGAAGCTGCCTAGGACTATGAAGGTACATGAGTTTTTCATGTATCTTTACTAAAGCCTGTATCTCCTAATACCTTCCAGGGACGTGTTGTGCCACCTCCGCAGCCTGTGGTGATTGATGGGCAAGAACAATTTGTGGTGGAGGAAATTATTGATTCCAGGATTCGCAGGAATCGGCTCCAATATCTGATAAGATGGCAGGGATATCCCCATGAGGAAGACTCTTGGGAACCTGTGGAAAACATCAATGCCCAACAGAAGATTTCTCGTTTTCATCAGAGATTCCCTGAGAAACTAGGTCCAGGATCGTCCTGAGGCCGCTTCTAAGGAGAGAGTAATGTCAGGACTCTGAACATTTTTTACCTTTTGTGCATTACTGCCCTTTTCCAAGATGACGTCTTTGGTTTCATGTGCACTGTGTCTTCCTGCTATAAAACTCCACCCCAGCCTTCAGTCTGTGCTAGAGTATTCTGCCTTGCATCCAGCTCCTGACCTCTGATTACTCCCTGGCTATATACCTGCTTCTGTGAACCTGTGTGGTGATCCTGCTACTCTGCTCTGAGTTCCTGCTGCATACACCAGTTCCAGTAATCCTCCTTCATCTGCTGCTTGTGTTTACTTCCATCTCATTTGCTGGACATGTAAGCTGTTTCTGCTCTGCAAAAACCTGAGACTATTAACCAGGCCTCCCTGGTTGAGCTAAGATATTATTTGAATTGCCTTATAAGCTTATCTATCTGTGTTTGGACTAAGACAAGGATTTATTCATGTCAAGTATCCTCAAGAATAACTGTGCTTCATAGACTTTCTGCTTGATTGCATTTTCCTCTGAAGTTTCCTACAGACTGCTAAGCTGCGTTTAATATTTAAACCAAGTGTTGTGGACTTGAGTTTCTCTCTGCACCTGTTTGAATGACCGTGTGATAACATAGACTTTACCACTTATAAAACTGTGTCCTGTAGTTGTCTTGTTCCATGCAAAGAGTCTCCTGAGTTATCCCCTATAATTATTACAGACATCCTCCACATCTATTCAGACACCACCACTAGAGCAAGAGGGTGAACGTATTCCGTGATTCAACAGTCACTCTAATTTTTGGCAAGGGTGTTTATGAGGCACGTAAAAAATTTGAAAACAAAAAGTAGACCCCCCCAGGGGGAAATGTTTGTCAGCCTTTACACTTAGTGTATGGGCATTACAAGTATAGGAGACCCGCTTCTTTAAATTAAGAAAATATTCATAGGAAGACATCCTCCACGTCTCTTCAGACACCACCACTAGAACACAAGGGTGAACGTATTCGGTGATGCTACAGCCATTCTAGTTTTTTGCAAGGGTTTATGATGGCCGTAAACCAATTCTTAAATTTTTTTTACCCCAATGGGGAAATGTTTGTCAGCCCATGCACTTAGTGTATGGCAATTCCAAGTGTAGGTGAAGCTATCCTTTGTAATGTGAAAATTTTTTTATGAGACCCTCCTCCACGTTTCTTTCAAGAGGAATTGTGGTGCATTCAAATTATGGCCAGGCCTTGCATTCGCTTCATGGACAAAATTTATGGTAATAAATGGTTTCAAAGGCTACTAAAGTATGTCTGCTGAAAGATTTTTGGGGTGAATGGAACATTGGTGCAGGGCAGGCCTTGCATTCAAAGCATAAGCAAACAGTATGGAAGACACACTTTCTTCTAATGGGAACAATTTTGTCACGAGGCCCTCAAGTACATCTGCTTAAACAGTTATTGGGGTGCATGTAACATTCCAGCAGGGCAGGCTTTGCATTCAATGTATAAGCAAACAGTATTGGCGACACAGTTTCTTCTAATAGGAACAATTTTGCATGAGGCCCTCAAGTACATCTGCTGAAATGATTATTGAGGTGTATGTAACTTTGGAGCAGGCCAGGCCTTGCATTCAATGCATAAGCAAACAGTATGGGAGACACACTTTCTTCTAATGGGAACAATTTTGTCATGATGCCCTCAAGTACGTCTGCTGAAATGCTTATTGGGGTGCATGTAACTTTGGTGCAGGGCAGACCTTGCATTAAATGCATAATCAAACAGTATGGAAGATACACTTTCTTCTAATGGGAACAATTTTGTCATGAGGTCCTCAAGTACATCCGCTGAAACGGTTTTTGGGGTGCATGTAACATTGGTTCAGTGCAGGCCTTGCATTCATTGCATAAACAAACAGTATGGGAGACACAATTTCTTCCAATGGGAACAATTTTGTCATGAGGCCTTCAAGTACATCTGCTGAAACAGTTATTAGACTGCATGTAACTTTGGGACAGGGCAGGCCTTGCATTCAATGCAACATTTTTTCAGGAGGCCCTCCTGTATGTGTCGTGAAAGGGGTATTGGGGTGTATCCTAGTTTTTGGCAGCCCAGCCACTCACTGCATAGGCAATAACAGTATGAGACCCACTCTTAATGGTCCTTTAAGAAGATTAATGCCTCCTAATGCCCCTCGAAAAATAGGCTCTGTGACTTTATGAGCCCCTCCTTCATAAATGAAACAAGATGTGTCTACTTCTGTGTTACACACCATATGGCCAGCTAGGGTTGTTAAATGTTACAATGACATTATCCAGTGAATGCATTTGTATTGGTTGAAATCAATGCTAAAGTTGAAAAACGCATCAAAATGCTGCGTGTGAACATAACCCAAGTGGTGGAGGAACATTTTTGTTTGGAGTTAATCATTTTGCCATATATACAAGTCATTACCCTGAAAAGGATGTTCCTTATCATATTTCCCAGCAAAATCCATTTTGGTTTCGGTTTTGTATGTTTTTGGGTGCACCTGTAAAAATGGTGTGAAACTCTGACAACATTGCTTACAGCTGTGACCTAGGAGTCAGAAATGCTTCCAGGGACATTTGCCATGATGTTCCCATGTCAGTTGAGCAGTGTTTCCATCATTTTCATATGTTTTTAGACCTTAAAAGGACCCCCGGGGGATCATGATAAAAATACTCGGGTTTCCCATAGACTTACATTGGGCTCGTTGTTCTGGCCGAGTACCCGAGTATTACAAATTGTTCTACCCAAGTAACGAGCACCTGAGCATTTTAGTGCTCGCTCATCACTAGAACCTATGTCATTTTTTCAAATGATATATTTATTTAGTTCCCAGCAATGACCTGGTAGTCAGAGATGCATCTAAGCATCTTCACCATGCAGTTCCCATTCTATTTGAGCTCTGATCCCATCCATTTTAGCAATTCTCTTCCCTCATATTAGGGTCTTCTGGAAAAATGCTCGAGTTTCCCATTGACTTCCATTATCCTCGTTACTCGAATTGAGCCCGTCTGTGCATCCAACCTGCTGGTTCAAGTTCCAAGTATTCAAGTATTTTTGTGCTCGCTCATCACTAACAATGAGATGTACCGTGATATACATAACTTGTTATATCCGAGATTGAAAGTGTTTTTTTTTTTTTATTTTCTTTTAAAGGATCCCTAATGATTATTGTGGAAATTTATTTTAAAATAACAGAAGAATGTGACAGCTATCACTCGTATCAGTGTGTAAAACCTACCAGCTATTGGCAGAGAAATATATATGTCATATATGTCATAGAACATTTAATGCTTTATTACAATAAATCATTTTCCCTTAAAATCTATGCAAACATACATGATTCTGCTGACTGTAATGGAATTATGTGATGGTTAAACATTGTCATGATTGTAATTTGTTTGTAAGAAAACAAATTCAAGTATTTGGTAATGAATAAATGAGATATTTATTTCTCACCCTAATAGCATGAGTTTAATATATTTGTGTAAAGTTGACAAGTAATCCTTGGTAAGCTAAACTGGCACTTGTGAAGTTTGAGTTTCTGAATGGTTCAATAGTGCATCAGATTATGAGTATTTAAAGGATTAAAGGAGAAGCCAACCCCTTATAGCATTTTTTTACAAGCAGCTGCCAATTTTCTATAATACTAAGAGAAATAATGCTCAAATTTACAAATGCTATATTCTTCACTGGTTTCCCCACTAATCTCTGTTCATTTGATTCCAGTGATAACTTGTGAACATGACATGACCAGATGTGGACACCATTGTTCAGTATGTTATGTCAGTGCCCCTTCCAGCATATAAATACACATGCCAATCAAAGGCCAGCAGCTGATGCCGGTGCGCACTTGACTTGGGGGGATGTAGCAGTCAGCTGCCGGCTTCATAAGAGTATGCCATACAGTGTGGAAGTAAAGGGAAGGTGAGTATAATTGTTTATTTTTTCTACTAGATGGCAGCCCGATTCTAAAGAATCGGGAGTCTAGAATCCATATATACTTTATTTATTCAAATGTAAGAATAATACAATTAATAAATAATAGTAAGAAAGAACAAAAAATGGCTGCACTCACCAGCTCTTGACAATTCTTGTTATTTAAGGTACAGTTACACAGGATCCATGAACATGCTTATGAGGGGAGGAATGAAAGACATCAGACAACAACTTTGCGTGTTGTGGCAAATGCCACAACAACGGTTCTTTGCTTAAGAACAATAATGTAAATAATAAATAATATGTATCAATAACTATGTATATTGGTATGTTCTATGACATTTTAAAATATTTCATTATTATGTGGAAAAGCTCTTAGTACCCATACTGGCGCATACTTGTGTGCCCATCAGGTATTTTCACAGTAATTTTACATCTGATGGGTTGGTATGAAACGTTTTTAATCATCTCTTGGGCTTAGCTAAGCCTTCATTTTAAATAATTCTAATAAGTACAACAGAAATAAAAGCCTTTTTGTGTATCCAAATTTTTTGTGTTTATTTTTACAGAAGTGTAAAATTTAAGAAATCAACGTTCATAGTACACCGATGGGCTAATATAAGCATGCCCATCAACCATGTCACGGTAGCCTTTGAACTGATGGGTCCTAACTAACTGATTCCTATTTCTTAATACTCAAACCTCTTTCACATCTGCATGTTTCTGATATTTGCAGAAGTAATGTTAAAAACAATACAACTTCCACACTTGGCACCAAAGAACTGACCTACAACACACTTTCAGCAAGTGCCATGCAATGTAGATGAAGCTTGGAGTTAACTTGCAGTAAATGTTAACTTACAGCAAGAGTGGCGTGGGTCAGCCCTTAGGCAGGAAGTGCAGAAATAGCCTTTTTTCCACCATAAATTCTCCAAATAGCAGAAAAATGTTGATGTGAAAGCAAAATCTCTATTCTTTCCCTATCTATCTAAATATGTACCTATCTATATATCTATTTCTATGTACAGAACACACCTGGAGATAGAGATGTGTGTGAACAGCCATCCCACCCGTCTCTTACCTGTTCACAAAAACCTCACCCTTTTTAAAAACAAAATGAAATCTCTCAGCAGTTATACTGCTGGAACTTCAAATACAGGTTCCTATCACCAAATACAGGCATTTGGATGATACACATCTTACATCTTGTACTTAATGTGTGTTCTACTTACCTATAAAAATATGCATTGATATATCATATTTCTAAATTTATGTAGATATGATATAGAGTTATTAACCCTATATGCTAATGAGTACGTATGTTATATACGTATTTCCTACATAAGTACTTAAAATCTATATGTCTATGGCTACACTAATTTTTTTTTGTTTTTGTTTTTTTTCCTTATCTCTATGCATAGAATTTGCCTATTGCTGTCTGTTATTAGAAAAACTGAATAATGAAAAAAAAGAAAAGTAACTTTAAACTAAAATATTTTTGTAGATAATATTACGTGTGAACACTTTAGTACTATCAGCCAATAATTGTCCTTGAAGTGGTGTATTAACCACTTTAACCCTCACATTGCAACATTGCTTCACCCTGGAAAAAGCAACATACAATTGACCATGGGCAAAAGCAGGTTCTGGTAGATAAATACCAACTCGATGGAGGGTCTGGCCTTGAGATTTACTTATGGTCATTGCAAATGCGGGCTTGATGGGAAATTGTCTCCGTCTTAATTTAAAAGGTAATCCAGTCTCTGATGGACACAAATCAATTCGTGGAATGAATACCACATTTCCTGCTGCTGACCCACTAATTACTTTAGCCAGTATGATATTGGCATGTAAGGCAGTGACAATGAGCCGCGTACCATTGCAGAGACCTTTGTTCGTGTTCAGATTACGTAATAACATGACAATGGTGCCAATTTTAAGTTTCAGCCGATGTGAAGGCATTCCAGTTGGTGTTAGTGAATTCAAAAACTCAAGTGGGTATTGATCGAGGTCATCAGCTTCATCAGGATCGATGGAATCATCACTGATATATTCAGTATAGTCACCTATCAATAAATCCATGACTTGGGAATTGACTTTCTCAACGTCCTCATTTTTTGGACATAAAATTGCATGAGATGCAGCTGTATTTATGCTTTCGGTGTCATTCACATCAATACAAAGATTATCTCCAAAAATTTCAATTATTAAAGAGCCAGTGCATACCATGTCTGGAGGAATTTCAATTACATCATCTCCAAGGTTATGTTCATTAGATAGTTCACCATTTCCCAGTTGAAGCAACCAACTGCTGTAGTGAGGATCAATGGAGCGCATGTTGTTAATAAGTGGCAGGCGAGTAAAATGTTGCCAGTGTTGTGAATATTTTATACAGCTCTATACAACATCAGTTCTTGTCCCATGAGGGATGACAGGAAGACATTGTCTAAAGACGCCTCCAAAAACAATCACTTTACCTCCAAACGGTGTTTTTTCTTTGTGAGCTACATTTGTTGTCATGACATCACGTAAAACTCTATCAATGACATGCAATGCATATTTGGATAGCATTGTGCACTCATCAATAATAAAAAGTTTAGTGCTGTGCAAATCTTTTGCTGCATCGGTATCATTATTAATCCTGGAAACAGATGTTTGATTCACAGGAATTGGAATCCCATAAAGAGAATGAATGGTCGTCCACCTTGTAGCAAGTTGGCGGCAATTCCAGTAGTGGCAGCAGGTGACACAATGTCTCCTTGTCCTCTTAGCTGATGTAGGAGTAGATGATATAGGTACGTTTTTCCGCTGCCACCAGGACCATCAAGGAAAAAACACTTTGCTGTAGAATTAGTGTCTTCTAAAGCTTGAGTGATAGCATCAAAAGCAAAAAGTTGGTCCTCATTTAGAGTAGCTTTCATTTCAGCAGCTGCTGATAACTCATAATCTTTATCATACTGTGGGAGGAGGTGTTGTTTCTTGACTGGACGTGGCAAATTAAAATCAGTATAAGTTTTGCCATGAGCTTTAAGAACATGTTGGACATCTGTCATAGCATAGCCTTCACAATTGACACACTCCAGAGTGTCGGAGTGGTATGCATAGCAGTAGTCTTCTACAAAGTGTTCCTTAAATTCATCCCATAAGTCCCGAGGTTTAGCTGGAGGACCAAAAATACAAATGTAGGCAAACATGTCACGTAGCTGTGCTGGCATGTTGAGAATACTGGCATCAAGTAATGTATTTCTCCACAGACTATCATCAAATAGTAAGCCAAGAGCTAATGCCGCATCTTTGAAGGTTTCATGTGTGACTCCGTGTACAGTTTTTATGCTGTCAAAACTGGTTGCACCTTTGACATGTAACAATAACAATCTTAAATAGTAGCGTTCTTGGTCTTTCACACTGACAGTATACATTCGTCCAATCACAGAACCACCTGCTCGCTTTCTAACTTCCCAAGAACCTTCTTTCCAAACATAGTTTTTGGGAATTTCACGGTATAAATAAATATGAGCATGATGGTCGTTCTGATTAAGCTTGAAGTAGGCCATAAGTGTAGAATTTTGATGGAGCTTTTGTTTGATGTTTCCAATAGAGTCATCCTCATGAAAATAGAGTGGCTGAGAATGCGGTAGATGTACAGCAAGGCGAATGATGCTATGAGATTGTTTATGCATTGGATATGAGAATATTCGCCAAGCTGCCTCTGGTGCACTGACATATCTTGAATCCATGAATTGGTGTGTTTCATCATGTTGGATGTTAGTCTGGCAGATTTCAAGATTGGCTTTATCATGTCCTTTGTAGACGTATTTAAATAAATATTTCACAGCCTGAATGGAACCACAAACTTCGACATTTATATGGCACTTGTATTTTAATAGCAGGAACGGATTATATGGAACCACCCACGAATTGTCAATCATGTTAGAATGGTGTTGAAAAGATGGGCCAAAGTGTCTGCGATAAGTAGGATAGGCGTCCTTAGCTATGATGGTTCTTGGTTGCAAATCTTTAGGGAAACCTTTTGTACACTTCCCCAGATCCATACAGGGAGAATTTGGGTTGTGTTCTCCACACGTACCATGAATCATATGTTGGAGAACAATTTTATGGAGCTGAGGGTAGTGGGTAGGATTGGGAATTTCAGCCCACACTGTATTGTCTATGTCCTCCTCAGTCCTTAATTTGGAGTTGCTGTCCAGAATAATCAAAATGTGAGCGTGTGGAAGGCCACGTTTTTGAAATTCAATTACATGAACCATAGCGCAAACTTTCCCAAATAATCCGTTGTTAATGTCTTTTAAGAGTGCTTCCAGTTTTATTTTGAAAACACGTGCCACCAAATCAGGTCTATGTTCCACACGCTGCCAAGGTTCCAAATTCTCAGTAATCTCATTCCATTTCAGATTACAGGTCATGGTGATGAATAGATCAGGACGACCATATTTAGTCACAATAGCCATGGCATCCTGGTACCGCTGCTGCATATTCCTGGGACTGCCTTCAAACGAAGATGGTAAAATGACCGTTTTTCCAATGGGGATGCCCTTCTCAATGGATTTTTTCTGGAGATGTTCCTGGAGTACACAATAATCCTCTACTTTCAAATCCTTTTGGTGTTGACGGATATAATTTAGGCGATTTGCCTCGATTTTCACATAAGCATCCACTAAGTACTGCTGAGTAGGGTTGAGCGATACCGTCCGATACTTGAAAGTATCGGTATCGGAAAGTATCGGCCGATACCGGCAAAGTATCGGATCTAATCCGATACCGATACCCGATACCAATACAACTGAATGGGACTCAAGTATCGGACGGTAAATCAGCCCTTTCTGTCCTTCTATATGGGGTTCTGGAGGGGGGGGAGAGTGTGGGCGGTGCGTGGGCGGAGACTGCGTGTCTCTGTGCGGGCGGGGTCTGTGCGGGCCTGCCAGGGATCTCATTCTATGCGGCCGGCGCTGTATGGGCTTGATGCGGCGTGTCGGGGCTTGATGCGGCGTGGGAGGGCTCTGCGGCGTGCTGGGGGGGTCTATGCGGCGTGAGGGGGTCAAAGCGGCGTGCTGGGGGGTCTATGTGGCGTGAGGGACTCTCTGCGGCATTCTGGGGCGTCTATGCGGCGTGCTGGGGGATCTATGCGGCGTGAGGGGCTCTCTGCGGCGTTCTGGGGCGTCTATGCGGCGTGCTGGGGGGTCTATGCGGCGTGCTGGGGGGTCTATGCGGCGTGCTGGGGGGTCTATGCGGCGTGCGGGGGTCTCAGCGGCGTGCGGGGGTCTCTGCGGCGTGCTGGGGGGTCTCTGCGGCGTGGGGGGGGTCTCTGCGGCGTGGGGGGGGTCTCTGTGGCGTGCGGGGGTCTCAGTGCGGGCATCGTCCGATGGGACTACAAGTCCCATCGGGCTATGCCTGCTACACTGACAGTGATTGACACATTAGCCAATGATGGGACAGTAGTAGTCCCATCATCCGGCTAATGTGTTGAATGAAAAAAAAAAATACTCCATACATACATTCTACATACATACATACATATAGACATACAGTACATTCATACATTACATACATGACATACATTACATTAAACATAGATTACATACTCACCATTACTTAGTAAAGTAATGGTGCTGTTTTTGATGCAGTTTTTGATGCAGTTTTTGGTGCTTTTTTGCTGCAGGTTTTTGGTGCGGTTTTTGATGCAGTTTTTGGTGCAATTTTTGATGCGGTTTTTGATGCAGTTTTTGGTGCTTTTTGCTGCAGGTTTTTGGTGCGGTTTTTGATGCAGTTTTTGGTGCAGTTTTTGATGCGTTTTTTGATGCAGTTTTTGGTGCTTTTTTGCTGCATGTTTTAGGTGCGGTTTTTGATGTAGTTTTTGGTTCAGTTTTTGATGCAGTTTTTGGTGCTTTTTTTGCTGCAGGTTTTTGGTGCGGTTTTTGATGCAGTTTTTGGTGCTGTTTTTTATGTAGCTTTTTGTTGAGGTTTTTGATGCAGTTTTTGGTGCTTTTTTGCTGCAGGTTTTTGATGCCGTTTTTGATGCAGTTTTTGGTGCTTTTTTGCTGCAGGTTTTTGGTGCAGTTTTTGATGCGGTTTTTGATGCAGTTTTTGGTGCTGTTTTTGATGTAGCTTTTTGATGCGGTTTTTGATGCAGTTTTTGGTGCTTTTTTTGCTGCAGGTTTTTGGTGCTGTTTTTGGTGCTTTTTTTGCTGCAGGTTTTTGATGCCGTTTTTGATGCAGTTTTTGGTGCTTTTTTGCTGCAGGTTTTTGATGCAGTTTTTGGTGCAGTATTTGATGCAGTTTTTGGTGTTTTTTGCTGCAGGTTTTTGGTGCGGTTTTTGGTGCAGCATAAAAGCACCAAAAACTGCATCAAAAACCGCATCAAAAACTGCACCAAAAACTGCATCAAAAACCGCACCAAAAACCTGCAGCAAAAAGCACCAAAAACTGCATCAAAAAACGCATCAAAAACTGCACCAAAAACTGCATCAAAAACCGCACCAAAAACCTGCAGCAAAAAAAGCACCAAAAACTGCATCAAAAACTGAACCAAAAACTACATCAAAAACCGCACCAAAAACCTGCAGCAAAAAGCACCAAAAACTGCATCAAAAACCGCATCAAAAACTGCACCAAAAACTGCATCAAAAACCGCACCAAAAACCTGCATCAAAAAAAGCACCAAAAACTGTATCAAAAACTGAACCAAAAACTACATCAAAAACCGCACCAAAAACATGCAGCAAAAAAGCACCAAAAACTGCATCAAAAACCGCATGTTTTTGGTGCGGTTTTTGATGTAGTTTTTGGTTCAGTTTTTGATGCAGTTTTTGGTGCTTTTTTTGATGCAGGTTTTTGGTGCGGTTTTTGATGCAGTTTTTGGTGCAGTTTTTGATGCGGTTTTTGATGCAGTTTTTGGTGCTTTTTGCTGCAGGTTTTTGGTGCGGTTTTTGCTGCAGTTTTTGATGCGGTTTTTGATGCAGTTTTTGGTGCTTTTTTCCTGCATGTTTTTGATGCGGTTTTTCATGCAGTTTAGTTTTGATGCAGGTTTTGATGAGGTTTTTGGAAAATAAATAAACGGAAAATGTGCATGATTTGAATGGAAACATGCATGAAAAATAACGGACAAAAAACGTTCCTATGAGTTTTCCGTCCGGCGGAAAGTTTTTTTTTACGAATCCTGCAAAAAACGGATGAAATGTGTGGCCATCAGGCGCAATCCGGCGCTATTACAACTCTATGAGAAAAAACTGATCTGGTGGAAAAACATGGATCCGGCAGGAAAAAACGGATCCGGCGGAAAAAAACCGGATCTAGCGGAAAAAAACGGATCCGGTGGAAAAAAACCGATCTGGCGGAAAACAACGGATCCGACTGAAAAAACGGATCTGGCGGAAAAAAACGGATCCTGCAAATGTGCTCGCAGGATGCATTTTTTTTCCCCATAGACTTGTATTAGCGACGGATCGCGACG
Source organism: Ranitomeya variabilis (assembly GCF_051348905.1). Classification (NCBI taxonomy): domain Eukaryota; kingdom Metazoa; phylum Chordata; class Amphibia; order Anura; family Dendrobatidae; genus Ranitomeya; species Ranitomeya variabilis. The sequence goes on from NC_135234.1 coordinate 560,855,132, forward strand.
AATGGCCACACGTCGCGTCCGTTCTGCAACGGATCCGTCGAGTTTTGGCGGACCGTCGGCACGAAAAAACGTTCAAGTGAACGTTTTTTTGTCCGTCGCGTCTGCCATTTTCTACTGCGCATGCGCAGCAGAAACTCTGCCCCCTCCTCCCCGCACTTCAGAATGGGCAGTGGATGCGTTGAAAAACTGCATCCGCTGCCCACGTCGTGTACAAATTTCACAACGTGCGTTGGTACGTCGGCTCGACGCATAGCGACGGACCCGTACTGACGCAAGGGTGAAAGAGGCCTTTATGAGCGTTGAATTTAAAAAAAAAAATGGAAAAAAACGGCGTGGGCTCCCGCGCAATTTTCTGCGCCAGAGGGGGAAAGCCGACGGCCGGGGGCCAATATTTGTAGCCTGCTATGAATATCAGCTCGCAGCTGTCTGCGTAGCCTTTACTGGCTATTAAAATAGGGGGACCCCCAAAAAAAATGACGTGGGGTCCCCCTATATTTTATAGCCAGTAAGGCTACGCAGACAGCTGCGGGCTGATATTCATAGCCTAGAGAGGGGCCATGGATATTGCCCCCCCCCCGGCTACAAATACCAGTCCGCAGCCGCCCCGAAAATGGCGCATCCGTAAGATGCGCCAATTCCGGCACTTAGCCCTTCTCTTCCCACTCCCGTGTAGCGGTGGGATATGGGGTAATAAGGGGTTAATGTCACCTTGCTATCGTAAGGTGACATTAAGCCGGGTTAATAACGGAGAGGCGTCAATAAGACACCTATCCGTTATTAATCCAATAGTAAGAAAAGGGTTAATAAAACACGCACACATTAGGAAAAAGTATTTTAATATTCTTCATTTCACCATACTTACCATACTTCAGCGCCTGCAAAAAACGTAAAATAATAAACCGCATACTACCTGTCCGCCGTAGTCCAATTAATAACGAGTGTCCCACGACGATCTCCCCTATAGAACAGTGACATCGGGTGACGTCACTGCTCTATAGGACCCTCAGTGACACACTGACAGGAGACAATGGCTCCTGCAGTGCATCACTGAGGTTACCTGAGTTCAAAGTGTCACTTTATATAATTGCTGCATGGGAAAATGTCTCATACAGCAATGCCATAAAGTGAGACTAGGGACTTTTTTTTTTTACAGCGGCGGAGGAATACAGTGGCGGAAGGATACCTTCCTCCCGTCATTGTGTTTCTGAGCCCCTAGAGAGCGGTCGCATTATTTGATGCTGCTGCTCTCCACGGGAGATCGTCGTGGGACACTCGTGGATTTCTGCGGACAGGGAGTATGTTGGTTGTTTGTTTTTTTCACATTTTTTATAGATGACACTGGCTTCGGGGATCAAAATGACAAGTAATGGTGAGTATGTAATCTATGTTTAATGTAATGTATGTCATGTATGTAATGTATGAATGTACTGTATGTCTATATGTATGTATGTATGTAGAATGTATGTATGGAGTATTTTTTTTTTTTTTCATTCAACACATTAGCCGGATGATGGGACTACTACTGTCCCATCATTGGCTAATGTGTCAATCACTGTCAGTGTAGCAGGCATAGCCCGATGGGACTTGTAGTCCCATCGGACGATGCCCGCACTGAGACCCCCGCACGCCGCAGAGACCCCCCCACGCCGCAGAGACCCCCCCCACGCCACAGAGACCCCCCCACGCCGCAGAGACCCCCCAGCACGCCGCAGAGACCCCCGCATGCTGCTGAGACCCCCGCACGCCGCATAGACCCCCCAGCACGCCGCATAGACCCCCCAGCACGCCGCATAGACGCCCCAGAACGCCGCAGAGAGCCCCTCACGCCGCATAGATCCCCCAGCACGCCGCATAGACGCCCCAGAACGCCGCAGAGAGCCCCTCACGCCGCATAGACCCCCCCTCACGCCGCATAGACCCCCCCAGCACGCCGCAGAGCCCTCCCACGCCGCATCAAGCCCCGGCACGCCGCATCAAGCCTGGGCATACAGCGCCGGCCGCATAGAATGAGATCCCTGGCAGGCCCGCACAGACCCCGCCCGCACAGAGACACGCAGTCTCCGCCCACGCACCGCCCACTTTACATTATAGTGATTTTAGCACTGTGGGGACTTCCGATTCCGATACCCGATACCACAAAAATATCGGATCTCGGTATCGGAATTCCGATACCGCAAGGATCGGCCGATACCCGATACTTGCGGTATCGGAATGCTCAACACTACTGCTGAGTGAGTTTGCCACTATTCAGGAGTGGATTAAACTGATTACGGACAGACAGCACATAGCAGTAATATTGCAGTTGTGTAACTCTGCGTGGACTTTGCCCTTGTTGCTTGAGGCCATCATGCCAGCCCTGGTCTCCATAAGGGAAAAATAAAGGATAGAGTAAAGCATCTAAATTACTGTGTAGAATGCTGACCTGTTGTGTTCTTGGCGCCAAAGGATTTTTGGGGTCCGGTTGTAAATGTATTAAAATATCATGATTAAATGGTGGCTCTCCATTGTCATTTTCAAATACGACAGCAACTTCATTGACAGTTGGATTATTATATCGGCGAGGGTCTTGATTCCGATCTTGTTTAAGGGCCATGATGATATTTGGCATGAGAGTGCCATTAGCTTCAGCTTTAAGATGTTCTTCATGTTCCACATCTCGTAACATTTTGTAGGCAGCAACAAAGGGATTCACATTGTCTAACTGAAGAGCAATTATACTCATCAAAGTGGGATGACATTTTTGATTTTGTTCACAGTTTAAACGTTGTTCATTCGCGGTAGCGGTATCCAAAATATACAGTTGGGCATAAGCTGGAACTTGATCATCACTGGGATGTAGGGTTCCAGTACGATGATATATTTGTCCATGTATACGGAAACAGTAAGGGCCATGTCCAGGTGGAGGGGATATATTGGCACCCATGGAGGCGAAAGCAAATGAGCTGTTAATACTACGAATATTTTCCATGAGATTCTTACTGAACTCACTCTCCCCTGTCAGCAATCGTTTAAAGACCTCGGGATATTGGGGTATAGGTATATGCACTTTACTCTTGTGACAACACAGAGTAAAATTTTTATCTGCTGGTATCTCAGCATTAAAATGTAATGCTTGACAATGTTCACATAAATAGTTCATAGGACCACAGGCATGTTCTACTATGGTACTGTCATCATTAGTAAAACCTGTAGGATGTTGAGGTACAGGTTGTGGTAACGGAGCATTGGAATGTTTCTTTAAGCCAACATATATAAAGCGTGGACCTGGTAGAGGATCTTCACTGTCCACAGATTCAATCACTGAGAAGTTGGAAGGTGTTATCGTGGTCAGGGTTTATTAATATGGAGGTGCAAGCGGTTTTTTTGCGCCGTTCACGGCGTGCACCAGCTGCATTTGGTAATGGTTTGTTTGTTGCCTTAGAAGAGTCAGGTGTGAAGCATGTCTTATAAGCAGACTTAACGGTGTACAGGCGACGGCGTTTATCATTTGGAGTGTAAGTAGGACAGTGTTTGCGCTTACGTGCAGATTTACCAACGGTTAACCCCTTCACCCCCAAGGGTGGTTTCCACGTTAATGACCGGGCCAATTTTTACAATTCTGACCACTGTCCCTTTATGAGGTTATAACTCTGGAACGCTTCAACGGATCTTGGCGATTCTGACATTGTTTTCTCGTGACATATTGTACTTCATGTTAGTCGTAAAATTTCTTCGATATAACTTGCGTTTATTTGTGAAAAAAACGAATATTTGGCGAAAATTTTGAAAATTTCGCAATTTTCCAACTTTGAATTTTTATGCCCTTAAATCACAGACATATGTCACACAAAATACTTAATAAATAACATTTCCCACATGTCTACTTTACATCAGCACAATTTTGGAACCAAAATTTTTTTTTGTGACGGAGTTATAAGGGTTAAAAGTTGACCAGCAATTTCTCATTTTTACAACACCATTTTTTTTTTAGGGACCACATCTCATTTGAAGTCATTTTGACGGGTCTATATGATAGAAAATACCCAAGTGTGACACCATTCTAAAAACTGCACCCCTCAAGGTACTCAAAACCACTTTCAAGAAGTTTATTAACCCTTCAGGTGTTTCACAGGAATTTTTGGAATGTTTAAATAAAAATGAACATTTAACTTTTTTTCACACAAAATTTATTTCAGCTCCAATTTGTTTTATTTTACCAAGGGTAACAGGAGAAAATAGACCCCAAAAGTTGTTGTACAATTTGTCCTGAGTACGCTGATACCCCATATGTGGGGGTAAACCACAGTTTGGGCGCATGGCAGAGCTTGGAAGCAAAGGAGCGCCATTTGACTTTTCAATGCAAAATTGACTGGAATTGAGATGGGACGCCATGTTGCATTTGGAGAGCCCCTGATGTGCCTAAACATTGAAACCCCTAACAAGTGACACCATTTTGGAAAGTAGACCCCCTAAGGAACTTATCTAGATGTGTGGTGAGCACTTTGACCCAACAAGTGCTTTACAGAAGTTTATAATGCAGAGCCGTAAAAATAAAAAATCATATTTTTTCACAAAAATGATCTTTTCACCCCCAATTTTTTATTTTCCCAAGGGTGAGAGAAGAATTTGGACCCCAAAAATTGTTGTGCAATTTGTCCTGAGTACGCTGATACCCCATATGTGGGTGTAAACCATTGTTTGGGCGCAGGGCAGAGCTCGGAAGGGAAGGAGCGCCATTTGACTTTTCAATGCAAAATTGACTGGAATTGAGATGGGACGCCATGTTGCATTTCGAGAGCCCTTGATGTGCCTAAACATTGAAACCCCTAACAAGTGACACCATTTTGGAAAGTAGACCCCCTAAGGAACTTATCTAGATGTGTGGTGAGCACTTTGACCCAACAAGTGCTTTACAGAAGTTTATAATGCAGAGCCGTAAAAATAAAAAATCATATTTTTTCACAAAAAATGATCTTTTCACCCCCAATTTTTTATTTTCCCAAGGGTAAGAGAAGAAATTGGACCCCAAAAATTGTTGTGCAATTTGTCCTGAGTACACTGATACCCCATATGTGGGTGTAAACCATTGTTTGGGCGCAGGGCAGAGCTCAGAAGGGAAGGAGCGCCATTTGACTTTTCAATGCAAAATTGACTGGAATTGAGATGGGACGCCATGTTGCGTTTGGAGAGCCCCTAATGTGCCTAAACATTGAAACCCCCCACGAATGACACCATTTTGGAAAGTAGACCCCCTAAGGAACTTATCTAGATGTGTGGTGAGCACTTTGACCCAACAAGTGCTTCACAGAAGTTTATAATGCAGAGCCGTAAAAATAAAAAATCATATTTTTTCACAAAAATGATCTTTTCACCCCCATTTTTTTATTTCCCCAAGGGTAAGAGAAGAAATTAGACCACAAAAGTTGTTGTGCAATTTGTCCTGAGTACGACGATACCCCATATGTGGGTGTAAACCATTGTTTGGGCGCATAGCAGAGCTCAGAAGGGAAGAAGCGCTATTTTACTTTTCAATGCAAAATTGACTGGAATTAAGATGGGATGCCATGTTGCGTTTGGAGAGCCCCTGATGTGCCTAAACATTAAACCCCCCCACAAGTGACACCATTTTGGAAAGTAGACCCCCTAAGGAACTTATCTAGATGTGTTTTGAGAGCTTTGAACCCCCAAGTGTTTCACTACAGTTTATAACGCAGAGCCGTGAAAATAATTTTTTTTTTTTTTTTCACAAAAATGATTTTTTAGCCCCCAGTTTTGTATTTTCACAAGGGTATCAGGATAAATTGGACCCCAAAAGTTGTTGTCCAATTTGTCTGGAGTACGCTGATACCCCATTTGTGGGGGGGGACCACTGTTTGGGCGCATGACAGAGCTCGGAAGGGAAGGAGCGCCATTTGGAATGCAGACTTAAATGGATTGGTCTGCAGGCGTCACGTTGCATTTGCAGAGCCCCTGATGTACCCAAACAGTACAAACCCCCCACAAGTGACCCCATATTGGAAACTAGACCCCCCAAGGAACTTATCTAGATGTGTTGTGAGAACTTTGAACCCCCAAGTGTTTCACTACAGTTTATAACGCAGAGCCGTGAAAATAATTTTTTTTTTTTTTTTCACAAAAATGAAATTTAGCCCCTAGTTTTGTATTTTCACAAGGGTATCAGGATAAATTGGACCCTAAAAGTTGTTGTCCAATTTGTCCTGAGTACGCTGATACCCCCTATGTGGGGGGGAACCACTGTTTGGGCGCATGACAGAGCTCGGAAGGGAAGGAGCGCCATTTGGAATGCAGACTTAAATGGATTGGTCTGCAGGCGTCACGTTGCATTTGCAGAGCCCCTGATGTACCCAAACAGTACAAACCCCCCACAAGTGACCCCATATTGGAAACTAGACCCCCCAAGGAACTTATCTAGATGTGTTGTGAGAACTTTGAACCCCCAAGTGTTTTACTACAGTTTATAACGCAGAGCCGTGAAAATAAAAATTATGTTTTTTTCACAAAAATGATTTTTTAGCCCCCAGTTTTGTATTTTCACAAGGGTATCAGGATAAATTGGACCCTAAAAGTTGTTGTCCAATTTGTCCTGAGTACGCTGATACCCCCTATGTGGGGGGGAACCACTGTTTGGGCGCATGACAGAGCTCGGAAGGGAAGGAGCGCCATTTGGAATGCAGACTTAAATGGACTGGTCTGCAGGCGTCACGTTGCATTTGCAGAGCCCCTGATGTACCCAAATAGTACAAACCCCCCACAAGTGACCCCATATTGGAAACTAGACCTCCCAAGGAACTTATCTAGATGTGTTGTGAGAACTTTGAACCCCCAAGTGTTTCACTACAGTTTACAACGCAGAGCCGTGAAAATAAAACATATTTTTTTTCCCACAAAAATGATTTTTAGCCCCCCAAATTTTTATTTTCCCAAGGATAACAAGAGAACTTGGACCCCAGAAGTTGTTGTTCAATTTGTCCCTAGTACGCTGATACCCCATATGTTGGGGTAAACCCCTTTTTGGACGCACGGGAGAGCTCGGAAGGGAAGGAGCACCGTTTTACTTTTTCAACGCAGAATTGGCTGGAATTGAGATTGGACGCCATGTCGCGTTTGGAGAGCCCCTGATGTGCCTGAACAGTGGAAACTCCCCAATTCTACCTGAAACCCTACCCCTAACCTCACCCCTAACCGTTTACTGAACATTTTCTGACAGTCATAAGTGCCACGTATATAAGTGCCACGTATTTCAGTGCCACGTATTTCAGTGCCACGTATTTCAGTGCCACGTATTTAAGTGCCACGTATTTAAGTGCCACGTATTTAAGTGCCACGTATTTAAGTGCCACGTATTTAAGTGCCACGTATTTCAGTGCCACGTATTTAAGTGCCACGTATTTAAGTGCCACGTATTTAAGTGCCACGTATTTAAGTGCCACGTATTTCAGTGCCACGTATTTCAGTGCCACGTATTTCAGTGCCACGTATTTAAGTGCCACGTATTTCAGTGCCACGATATTTCAGTGCCACGTATTTAAGTGCCACGTATTTAAGTGCCACGATATTTCAGTGCCACGTATTTCAGTGCCACGTATTTCAGGCACTGAAAAATACGTGGCACGTAAATACGTGGCACGTAAATACGTGGCACGTAAATACGTGGCACTGAAATACGTGGCACTGAAATACGTGGCACTGAAATACGTGGCACTTAAATACGTGGCACTTAAATACGTGGCACTTAAATACGTGGCCTCTGAAATATCGTGGCACTTATATACGTATATAAACGTATATTTCAGTGCCACGTATTTCAGTGCCACGTATTTCAGGTTAGGGGTAGGGTTAGGGGTAGGGTTAGGGTTTTTTGTTTTTTTCTTGTTTTCTTGTGTTTTTCTATAAAAACGCATGCGTTTTACCGCGTTTACATGCATTTTTTCACACGTGGTTTTTTAAAAAAACGCATGCAGATAAAAACGCAAGTGTGAAACCAGACTAAAAGACGCTTTTTATAGCAAAAAAGTTTTTGCGTCTCCACATTTTGAGACCTAGAATTTTTCCACATTTTGGTCCACAGAGTCATGTGAGGTCTTGTTTTTTGCGGGACGAGTTGACGTTTTTATTGGTAACATTTTCGGACACGTGACCATTTTTTATCACTTTTTATTCCGATTTTTGTGAGGCAGAATAACCAAAAACCAGCTATTCATGAATTTCTTTTGGGAGAGGCGTTTATACCGTTCTGCGCTTGGTAAAATTGATAAAGCAGTTTTATTCGTCGGGTCAGTACGATTACAGCGATACCTCATTTATATCATTTTTTTATGTTTTGACGCTTTTATACGATAAAAACTATTTTATAGAAAAAATAATTATTTTGGCATCGCTTTATTCTGAGGACTATAACTTTTTTATTTTTTTGCTGATGATGCTGTATGGCGGCTCGTTTTTTGCGGGACAAGATGACGTTTTCAGCGGTACCATGGATATTTATATCCGTCTTTTTGATCGCGTGTTATTCCACTTTTTGTTCGGCGGTATGGTAATAAAGCGTTGTTTTTTGCCTCGTTTTTTTTTTTTTTTTCTTACGGCGTTTACTGAAGGGGTTAACTAGTGGGGCAGTTTTATAGGTTGGGTCGGTACGGACGCGGCGATACTAAATATGTGTACTTTTATTGTTTTTGTTTGTTTTTTTTAGATAAAGAAATGTATTTATGGGAATAATATTTTTTTTTTTATTATTATTTATTTAGGAATTTTTTTTTATTTTTTTTACACATGTGGGAATTTTTTTTTTTACTTTTTTACTTTGTCCCAGGGGGGGACATTACAGATCGCTGATCTCACAGTGTGCACAGCACTCTGTGAGATCTCCGATCTCACTTACAGCCGTGCAGGCTGCAGCTTTCATCTGCAGCCTGCTCCGACCCGGAAGTGCTCCCTGCAGGACCCGGATACAGCCCCTCGGCCATTTTGGATCCGGGGCCTGCAGGGAGAAGACGTTCGGTACGAGGTGAGTACATCACCTTGTACCGATCGTCTCAGGGAAGCCCGCAGGGAGCCCCCTCCCTGCGCGATGCTTCCCTGCACCGCCGGCACATCGCGATCATGTTTGATCGCGGTGTGCCGGGGGTTAATGTGCCGGGGGCGGTCCGTGACCGCTCCTGGCACATAGTGCCGGATGTCAGCTGCGATATGCAGCCGACACCCGGCCGCGATCGGCCGCGCTCCCCCCGTGAGCGCGGCCGATCGCGTATGACGTACTATCCCGTCGGCGGTCATGGGGGCCCACCCCACCTCGACGGGATAGTACGTCAGATGTCGGGAAGGGGTTAAAGGAGCTTGAGGCTGCACACATTCTATGAATGGAGACAAAGAAGCTGTATTGTGGGCAGAATCTATGACTGAGGACGTGGAAATATTATGTTTGCAACGTTGAGAGCGTGCAGCAGCAGCTTTATTACTTAATCGATTCGTTTTGTCCTCAAAAGACTCATTACTGCGTTTATTGCAAGCAGCATTAACAGTGTCCAGGCGCTTCTGTCTGTCCTCTGTAGTCTCGTTAGCACGCTGTTTGCGCTTACGTGCGGCATCGGCGGCTTTTCGCTCTGCGTCATTGGTATACTTATTATCAGACCTGATGTTACGTGCGCCATCAGCAGCTTTGGGCTCTGTGTCATTAGTATACTTAACAGTGTCCAGGCGCTTGCATCTATCCTCTGTACTCTTGTTAGCACGCTGTTTGCGCTTACGTGCAGCATCGGTGTCTTTTCGCTGTGCGTCATTGGTATACTTATTATCAGACCTGATGTTACGTGCGCCATCAGCAGCTTTGGGCTCTGTGTCTTTAGTATACTTAACAGTGTCCAGGCGCTTGCATCTATCCTCTGTACTCTTGTTAGCACGCTGTTTACGCTTACGTGCAGCATCGGTGGCTTTTCGCTCTGCGTCATTGGTATACTTATTATCAGACCTGATGTTACGTGCGCCATCAGCAGCTTTGGGCTCTGTGTCATTAGTATACTTAACAGTGTCCAGGCGCTTGCATCTCTCCTCTGTACTCTTGTTAGCACGCTGTTTGCGCTTACGTGCAGCATCGGCGGCTTTTCGCTCTGCATCATTACCATACTTTATATCAGACCTGATCTTACGTGCGCCATCAGCAGCTTTGGACTCTGTGTCATTAGTATACTTAACAGTATCCAGGCGCTTGAATCTATCCTCTGTACTCTTGTTAACACGCTGTTTGCGCTTACGTGTGGCATCGGTGGCTTTTCGCTCTGCATCATTACCATACTTTATATCAGACCTGATCTTACGTGCGCCATCAGCAGCTTTACACTCTGTGTCATTAGTATATTTAACAGTATCCAGGCGCTTGAATCTATCCTCTGTACTCTTGTTAACACGCTGTTTGCGCTTACGTGCGGCATCGGCGGCTTTTCGCTCTGCATCATTACCATACTTTATATCAGACCTGATCTTACGTGCTCCATCAGCAGCTTTGGGCTCTGTGTCATTAGTATACTTAACAGTATCCAGGCACTTGCATCTATCCTCTGTACTCTTGTTAACACGCTGTTTACGCTTACGTGCGGCATCGGCGGCTTTTCGCTCTGCATCATTACCATACTTTATATCAGACCTGATCTTACGTGCGCCATCAGCAGCTTTGGACTCTGTGTCATTACTATACTTAACAGTGTCCAGGCGCTTGCATCTATCCTCTGTACTCTTGTTAGCACGCTGTTTACGCTTACGTGCGGCATCGGCGTCTTTTTGCTCTGCATTATTAGTATACTTTATATCAGACCTAATCTTACGTGCGCCATCAGCAGCTTTGGGCTCTGTGTCATTAGTATCCTTACTATTAGAGCTCATGTTGGCTAAGCTAAACAGCTTTAAGCGTGGTGGTGGCAAACAACAGGTTAATAAGAGGCAGTGTCAGGTAGTAGGAAAATAGCCAGTTAATAATAGGCAATAGTTCTTTGCAGGAATACAGATATTAATAAATAGGCAGTTTATATTGCAGAGAAATTGCTGGGCAATAATGGACAATGTCCTTATGTGGCAAATAATAGAGCAATATACCCAGTGTGGTAAAGAAGAGGTTAATAAACGGCAGTCTCTCAGTATAACAGTCAGTGAATAATAGGCAGTATATGGAGAAAACACCAAACAAAAGTTCAAAATTGGTGTGAAAATGTCACTGAACCACTTCACAACTAAATATATATAGTTTTGGTAAATGGTATTATCATTTTTTTGACAAAATTCGGCAGGAGCTTGAAGAGCGACGTCACTGGGACCGCCTCCACGCAGTAGAAACTTGCTGTGAGGTAAAAATTCAAAAATCACACCAAAATGGCGGGCGGAGTGTGTCACAGTACGGCACATTTCTGATTGGTCGCTCGCGGCAGGCGGCAACCAATCAGAAAAGTGCCGCGCACCACGAAGGCATATATCTTTGTCCACCTTGAGCCGGTGTAAGGACGCTGGTGACGTCACTTATCTCCGGACATTATCTCCGGACAAAGCCACGGAAGTTGGCACAAATTTCCGGAAGTAGTATTCTAGGCAATTATAAATTAGATTTTAATGTTATCAGTGTTTACCTTTGAACGTTTATATTGTATTGTCCTGTCACCAGCCATGTGTACGATTATCGGCCGAAAGCCTCTCTGGAACCAATAATCACCCCATGTAAAGGTATCTTTATAAGTTAAAGATTCAGAATACTATGACTTTTATCATATCCTGAACAGTCAAGTTTTTTATGAACCGTTAAGGTTTTCTGGTTGAAGTAAACAAAACTCTGAGTGTTTACAGTTTGAAACCATAAAATGTTGAAAAATTATGTCATTCTTGAGTATATCACTCAATGGTGCTCATAAACGTGTCAAATTTGATCTATAATATACTTTAATATACGTTACTTTAATCTTTAATATACTTAAGAACAGGGCCCCAGACATCACACAGGGGGTCTGAAACACCGCACAGTGGTCCAAAATATCGCTGTGCTCTGCCTGGGGCCCCATATGCTGCCTGGGGCCCCTGTGCTCTGCCTGGGGCCCCATATGCTGCCTGGGGCCCCTGTGCTCTGCCTGGGGCCCCTGTGCTCTGCCTGGGGCCCCATGTTCTGCCTGGGGCCCCTGTGCTCTGCCTGGGACCACTGTGCTCTGCCTGGGGCCCCATATGCTGCCTGGGGCCCCTGTGCTCTGCCTGGGGCCCCATATGCTGCCTGGGGCCCCTGTGCTCTGCCTGGGGCCCCATGTTCTGCCTGGGGCCACTGTGCTCTGCCTGGGGCCCCATATGCTGCCTGGGGCCCCTGTGCTCTGCCTGGGGCCCCATGTTCTGCCTGGGGCCCCTGTGCTCTGACTGGGGCCACTGTGCTCTGCCTGGGGCCCCATATGCTGCCTGGGGCCCCTGTGCTCTGCCTGGGGCCCCTGTGCTCTGCCTGGGGCCCCATGTTCTGCCTGGGGCCCCTGTGCTCTGCCTGGGACCACTGTGCTCTGCCTGGGGCCCCATATGCTGCCTGGGGCCCCTGTGCTCTGCCTGGGGCCCCATATGCTGCCTGGGGCCCCTGTGCTCTGCCTTGGGCCCCATGTTCTGCCTGGGGCCACTGTGCTCTGCCTGGGGCCCCATAGGCTGCCTGGGGCCCCTGTGCTCTGCCTGGGACCACTGTGCTCTGCCTGGGGCCCCATATGCTGCCTGGGGCCCCTGTGCTCTGCCTGGGGCCACAGTGCTCTGCCTGGGGCCCCATATGCTGCCTGGGGCCCCTGTGCTCTGCCTGGGGCCCCATATGCTGCCTGGGGCCCCTGTGCTCTGCCTGGGACCACTGTGCTCTGCCTGGGGCCCCATATGCTGCCTGGGGCCCCTGTGCTCTGCCTGGGGCCACTGTGCTCTGCCTGGGGCCCCATATGCTGCCTGGGGCCCCTGTGCTCTGCCTGGGTGTAGGACACTGGTGACGTCACTTATCTCCGGACATTAGCTCCGGACATTAGCTCCGGACATTAGCTCCGGACATTAGCTCCGGACAAAGCCACGGAAGTTGGCACAAATTGCAGGAAGTAGTATTCTAGGCAATTAATCTCCGGACATTAGCTCCGGACATTAGCTCCGGACATTAGCTCCGAACATTATCTCCGGACATTAGCTCCGGACAAAGCCACGGAAGTTGGCACAAATTGCAGGAAGTAGTATTCTAGGCAATTATATATTAGATGCATTAAAGAACAGTGGCAGAATAGAAGACATATACCAGGACTGGGGATATATATATATATATATATATATATATATATATATATATATATATATATATACACTCACTGGCCACTTTATTAGGTACACCTGTCCAACTTCTTGTTAACACTTAATTTCTAATCAGCCAATCACATGGCGGCAACTCAGTGCATTTAGGCATGTAGACATGGTCAAGACAATCTCCTGCAGTTCAAACCGAGCATCAGTATGGGGAAGAAAGGTGATTTGAGTGCCTTTGAACGTGGCATGGTTGTTGGTGCCAGAAGGGCTGGTCTGAGTATTTCTGAAACTGCTGATCTACTGGGATTTTCACGCACAACCATCTCTAGGGTTTACAGAGAATGGTCCGAAAAAGAAAAAAAATCCAGTGAGCGGCAGTTCTGTGGGCGGAAATGCCTTGTTGATGCCAGAGGTCAGAGGAGAATGGGCAGACTGGTTCGAGCTGATAGAAAGGCAACAGTGACTCAAATCGCCACCCGTTACAACCAAGGTAGGCCTAAGAGCATCTCTGAACGCACAGTGCGTCGAACTTTGAGGCAGATGGGCTACAGCAGCAGAAGACCACACCGGGTACCACTCCTTTCAGCTAAGAACAGGAAACTGAGGCTACAATTTGTACAAGCTCATCGAAATTGGACAGTAGAAGATTGGAAAAACATTGCTTGGTCTGATGAGTCTCGATTTCTGCTGCGACATTCGGATGGTAGGGTCAGAATTTGGCGTAAACAACATGAAAGCATGGATCCATCCTGCCTTGTATGGAGCATCTTTGGGATGTGCAGCCGACAAATCTGCGGCAACTGTGTGATGCCATCATGTCAATATGGACCAAAATCTCTGAGGAATGCTTCCAGCACCTTGTTGAATCTATGCCACGAAGAATTGAGGCAGTTCTGAAGGCAAAAGGGGGTCCAACCCGTTACTAGCATGGTGTACCTAATAAAGTGGCCGGTGAGTGTATATATATATATATATATATATATATATATATATATATATATATATATATACTAGCTGTACTACCCGGCTTCGCCCGGGTTAATGACTGCTGTTAGCAAGATAGAATGTGTTAACAAAAATTTATTCTGCACACAAAAACCACAAAACAAATAGATAGAAATGTAATTAAGCTAATAGAAGCATTTCTTAACATATATTAGCTTTGTTATACTGAGAATGTCTTTGTTGCCTATATTAACCAATCAGAGCTCAGATTAATTAACTGTAGCAAAATAGAAGCTGAGCTGTGATTGGTTGCAATTGGCAGCCTGATAAATCCCCAGCCAACAGGAAGCCCTCCCCCCTGGCAGTATATATTAGCTCACACATACACATAATAGACTGGTCATGTGACTGACAGCTGCCGGATTTCCTATATGGTACAATTGTTGCTCTTGTAGTTTGTCTGCTTATTAATCAGATTTTTATTTTTGAAGGATAATACCAGACTTCTGTGTGTTTTAGGGCGAGTTTCATGTGTCAAGTTGTGTGTGTTGAGTTGCGTGTGGCGACATGCGTGTAGCGATTTTTGTGAGATGAGTTTTGTGTGGTGACATGCGTGTAGCAACTTTTTGTGTGTCGAGTTGCATGTGACAGGTTAGTGTAGCAAGTTGTGTGCAGCAAGATTTGTGCATGGCGAGTTTTGCGCTTGGCGAGTTTTATGTGTGGTGCGTTTTGAGTATGTGCAAGTTTTGTGTGAGGCAACTTTTGCATGTGGTGCAACTTTTGCACATGTGGCAATTTTTCTGTGTGTGCAAGTTTTGCATGAGGTGAGTTTTCCATGAGGTGAGTTTTGCACGTGTGGCGAGTTTTGCGTGAGCCTAGTTTTGCATATGGCGAGTTTTGCATGTAGCGAGTTTTGCGCGTGGCGAGTTTTGAGTGGTGACTTTTGTGTTTCGACTTTTATGTGGCGAGGTTGGTGTGTGTGTGGTGAAATGTGTGCTGAGGGTGATATGTGTTCAAGCACGTGGTAGTGTGTGGCGCATTTTGTGTGTGTGTTCATATCCCCGTGTGTGGTGAGTATCCCATGTTGGGGCCCCACCTTAGCAACTGTACGGTATATACTCTTTGGCGCCATCGCTCTCATTCTTTAAGTCCCCATTGTTCACATCTGGCAGCTGTCAATTTTCCTCCAACACTTTGCCCTTCACTTTTTCCGCATTATGTAGATAGGGGCAAAATTGTTTGGTGAATTGGAACGCGCGGGGTTAAAATTTCACCTCACAACATAGCCTATGACGCTCTCGGGGTCCAGACGTGTGACTGTGCAAAATTTTGTGGCTGTAGCTGCGACGGTGCAGATGCCAATCCCGGACATACACACATACATACATACACACATTTAGCTTTATATATTAGATATACCTGTATGTAATCTCCTGTATATAGTATATACCTGTGTGTCATCTCACCTATATATAGTATATATCTGTGTGTCATCTCCTCCTGTATATAGTATATACCTGTATGTCATCGCCTCCTGTATGTAGTATGTACCTGTATGTCATCTCCTCCTCTATATAGTATATACCTGTGTGTCATCTCTCCTGTATATAGTATATATCTGTGTGTCATCTCCTCCTGTATATACAGTGGGGCAAAAAAGTATTTAGTCAGTCAGCAATAGTGCAAGTTCCACCACTTAAAAAGATGAGAGGCGTCTGTAATTTACATCATAGGTAGACCTCAACTATGGGAGACAAACTGAGAAAAAAAAATCCAGAAAATCACATTGTCTGTTTTTTTATCATTTTATTTGCATATTATGGTGGAAAATAAGTATTTGGTCAGAAACAAAATTTCATCTCAATACTTTGTAATATATCCTTTGTTGGCAATGACAGAGGTCACACGTTTTCTGTATGTCTTCACAAGGTTGCCACACACTGTTGTTGGTATGTTGGCCCATTCCTCCATGCAGATCTCCTCTAGAGCAGTGATGTTTTTGGCTTTTCGCTTGGCAACACAGACTTTCAACTCCCTCCAAAGGTTTTCTATAGGGTTGAGATCTGGAGACTGGCTAGGCCACTCCAGGACCTTGAAATGCTTCTTACGAAGCCACTCCTTCGTTGCCCTGGCGGTGTCTTTGGATCATTGTCATGTTGAAAGACCCAGCCACGTTTCATCTTCAATGCCCTTGCTGATGGAAGGAGGTTTGCACTCAAAATCTCACGATACATGGCGCCATTCATTCTTTCATGTACCCGGATCAGTCGTCCTGGCCCCTTTGCAGAGAAACAGCCCCAAAGCATGATGTTTCCACCACCATGCTTTACAGTAGGTATGGTGTTTGATGGATGCAACTCAGTATTCTTTTTCCTCCAAACACGACAAGTTGTATTTCTACCAAACAGTTCCAGTTTGGTTTCATCAGACCATAGGACATTCTCCCAAAACTCCTCTGGATCATCCAAATGCTCTCTAGCAAACTTCAGACGGGCCCGGACATGTACTGGCTTAAGCAGTGGGACACGTCTGGCACTGCAGGATCTGAGTCCATGGTGGCGTAGTGTGTTACTTATGGTAGGCCTTGTTACATTGGTCCCAGCTCTCTGCAGTTCATTCACTAGGTCCCCCCGCGTGGTTCTGGGATTTTTGCTCACCGTTCTGATGATCATTCTGACCCCACGGGGTGGGATTTTGCGTGGAGCCCCAGATCAAGGGAGATTATCAGTGGTCTTGAATGTCTTCCATTTTCTAATTATTGCTCCCACTGTTGATTTCTTCACTCCAAGCTGGTTGGCTATTGCAGATTCAGTCTTCCCAGCCTGGTGCAGGGCTACAATTTTGTTTCTGGTGTCCTTAGACAGCTCTTTGGTCTTCACCATAGTGGAGTTTGGAGTCAGACTGTTTGAGGGTGTGCACAGGTGTCTTTTTATACTGATAACAAGTTTAAACAGGTGCCATTACTACAGGTAATGAGCGGAGGAAAGAGGAGACTCTTAAAGAAGAAGTTACAGGTCTGTGAGAGCCAGAAATCTTGATTGTTTGTTTCTGACCAAATACTTATTTTCCACCATAATATGCAAATAAAATGATAAAAAAACAGACAATGTGATTTTCTGGATTTTTTTTTCTCAGTTTGTCTCCCATAGTTGAGGTCTACCTATGATGTAAATTACAGACGCCTCTCATCTTTTTAAGTGGTGGAACTTGCACTATTGCTGACTGACTAAATACTTTTTTGCCCCACTGTAGTATATACCTGTGTGTCATCTCCCCTGTAAATAGTATATACCTGTGTGTCATCTCCTCCTGTATATAGTATATACCTGTATGTCATCTCCTCCTGTATATACTTTATACCTGTGTGTCATCTCTCCTGTATATAGTATATATCTGTGTGTCATCTCCTCCTGTATATAGCATATACCTGTGTGTCATCTCCTCCTGTATATAGTATATATCTGTATGTCATCTCCTCCTGTATTAGACCTCGTTCACACGTTATTTGGTCAGTATTTTTACCTCAGTATTTGTAAGCTAAATTGGCAGCCTGATAAATCCCCAGCCTACAGGAAGCCCACCCCCTGGCAGTATATATTAGCTCACACATACACATAATAGACTGGTCATGTGACTGACAGCTGCCGGATTCCTATATGGTACATTTGTTGCTCTTGTAGTTTGTCTGCTTATTAACCAGATTTTTATTTTTGAAGGATAATACCAGACTTGTGTGTGTTTTAGGGCGAGTTTCGTGTGTCAAGTTGTGTGTGTTG
Organism: Ranitomeya variabilis; assembly: GCF_051348905.1. Taxonomy (NCBI): domain Eukaryota; kingdom Metazoa; phylum Chordata; class Amphibia; order Anura; family Dendrobatidae; genus Ranitomeya; species Ranitomeya variabilis. Next base: position 560,873,113 of record NC_135234.1, read on the forward strand.
AGTTGCGTGTGGCGACTGGCGACATGCATGTAGCGACTTTTGTGAGATGAGTTTTGTGTGGCGACATGCGTGTAGCAACTTTTTGTGTGTCGAGTTGCATGTGACAGGTTAGTGCAGCAAGTTGTGTGCAGCAAGTTTTGCGCATGGCGAGTTTTGCGCTTGGCGAGTTTTATGTGTGGTGCCTTTTGAGTATGTGCAAGTTTTGTGTGAGGCAACTTTTGCAACTTTTGTGCATGTGGCAATTTTTCCGCGTGTGCAAGTTTTGCGTGTGGCGAGTTTTCCATGTGGCGAGTTTTGCACGTGTGGCGAGTTTTGCATGTGGAGAGTTTTGCGCGTGGTGAGTTTTGAGCGGCGACTTTTCTGTTTCGACTTTGATGTGGCGAGGTTGGTGTATGTGTGGGGAAATGTGCGCTGACGGTGGTATATGTGTTCGAGCACGTGGTAGTGTGTGGCACATTTTGTGTGTGTGTTCATATCCCCGTGGTGGTGTGGTGATTATCCCATGTTGGGGCCCCACCTTAGCAACTGTACAGTATATACTCTTTGGCGCCATCGCTGTCATTCTTTAAGTCCCCCTTGTTCACATCTGGCAGCTGTTAATTTGCCTCCAACACTTTTCCTTTCATTTTTTCCCCATTATGTAGATAGGGGCAAAATTGTTTGGTGAATTGGAAACCGCGGGGTTAAAATTTCACCTCACAACATAGCTTTGACGCTCTTGGAGTCCAGACGTGTGACTGTGCAAAATTTTGTGCCTGTAGCTGCGACGCCTCCAACACTTTTCCTTTCACTTTTTCCCCATTATGTAGATAGGGGCAAAATTGTTTGGTGAATTGGAAAGCGCGGGGTTAAAATTTCACCTCACAACATAGCCTATGACGCTCTCGGGGTCCAGACGTGTGACTGTGCAAAATTTTGTGGCTGTAGCTGTGACGGTTCAGATGGCAATCCCGGACATACACACACACATACATACATACATACACACATACACACATTCAGCTTTATATATATATATATATATATATATATATATATATATATATATATATATATATATATATATATATATATATATATATATTATATGATTGCCTAGAATACTACTTCCTGCAATTTGTGCCAACTTCCGTGGCTTTGTCCGGAGCTAATGTCCGGAGATAATGTCCGGAGATAATGTCCGGAGCTAATGTCCGGAGATAAGTGACGTCACCAGTGTCCTACACCCAGGCAGAGCACAGGGGCCCCAGGCAGCATATGGGGCCCCAGGCAGAGCACAGTGGCCCCAGGCAGAGCACAGGGGCCCCAGGCAGCATATGGGGCCCCAGGCAGAGCACAGTGGTCCCAGGCAGAGCACAGGGGCCCCAGGCAGCCTATGGGGCCCCAGGCAGAGCACAGTGGCCCCAGGCAGAGCACAGGGGCCCCAGGCAGCATATGGAGCCCCAGGCAGAGCACAGTGGCCCCAGGCAGAGCACAGGGGCCCCAGGCAGAACATGGGGCCCCAGGCAGAGCACAGGGGCCCCAGGCAGAGCACAGGGGCCCCAGGCAGCATATGGGGCCCCAGGCAGAGCTCAGGGGCCCCAGGCAGAGCACAGGGGCCCCAGGCAGCATATGGGGCCCCAGGCAGAGCACAGGGGCCCCAGGCAGCATATGGGGCCCCAGGCAGAGCACAGTGGCCCCAGGCAGAGCACAGGGGCCCCAGGCAGAACATGGGGCCCCAGGCAGAGCACAGGGGCTCCAGGCAGAGCACAGGGGCCCCAGGCAGCATATGGGGCCCCAGGCAGAGCACAGGGGCCCCAGGCAGCATATGGGGCCCCAGGCAGAGCACAGTGGCCCCAGGCAGCATATGGGGCCCCAGGCAGAGCACAGTGGCCCCAGGCAGAGCACAGGGGCCCCAGGCAGCATATGGGGCCCAAGGCAGAGCACAGTGGTCCCAGGCAGAGCACAGGGGCCCCAGGCAGTTTATGGGGCCCCAGGCAGAGCACAGTGGCCCCAGGCAGAACATGGGGCCCCAGGCAGAGCACAGTGGCCCCAGGCAGAGCACAGGGGCCCCAGGCAGAACATGGGGCCCCAGGCAGAGCACAGGGGCCCCAGGCAGAGCACAGGGGCCCCAGGCAGCATATGGGGCCCCAGGCAGAGCACAGGGCCCCAGGCAGCATTTGGGGCCCAAGGCAGAGCACAGTGGCCCCAGGCAGAGCACAGGGGCCCCAGGCAGCATATGGGGCTCCAGGCAGAGCACAGTGGTCCCAGGCAGAGAACAGGGGCCCCAGGCAGCCTATGGGGCCCCAGGCAGAGCACAGTGGCCCCAGGCAGAACATGGGGCCCCAGGCAGAGCACAGGGGCCCCAGGCAGAGCACAGGGGCCACAGGCAGCATATGGGGCCCCAGGCAGAGCACAGGGGCCCCAGGCAGCATATGGGGCCCCAGGCAGAGCACAGTGGCCCCAGGCAGAGCACAGGGGCCCCAGGCAGAACATGGGGCCCCAGGCAGAGCACAGGGGCCCCAGGTAGAGCACAGGGGCCCCAGGCAGCCTATGGGGCCCCAGGCAGAGCACAGGTGCCCCAGGCAGCATATGGGGCCCCAGGCAGAGCACAGGGGCCCCAGGCAGCATATGGGGCCCCAGGCAGAGCACAGTGGCCCCAGGCAGAGCACAGGGGCCCCAGGCAGAACATGGGGCCCAGACAGAGCACAGGGGCCCCAGGCAGAGCACAGGGGCCCCAGGCAGCATATGGGGCCCCAGGAAGAGCACAGGGGCCCCAGGCAGCATATGGGTCCCCAGGCAGAGCACAGCGATATTTTGGACCACTGTGCGGTGTTTCAGACCCCCTGTGTGATGTCTGGGGCCCTGTTCTTAAGTATATTAAAGATTAAAGTAACGTATATTAAAGTATATTATAGATCAAATTTGACACGTTTATGAGCACCATTGAGTGATATACTCAAGAATGACATAATTTTTCAACATTTTATGGTTTCAAACTGTAAACACTCAGAGTTTTTTTTACTTCAACCAGAAAACCTTAACGGTTCATAATAAACTTGACTGTTCAGGATATGATAAAAGTCATAGTATTCTGAATCTTTAACTTATAAAGATACCTTTACATGGGGTGATTATTGGTTCCAGAGAGGCTTTCGGCCGATAATCGTACACATGGCTGGTGACAGGACAATACAATATAAACGTTCAAAGGTAAACACTGATAACATTAAAATCTAATATATAATTGCCTAGAATACTACTTCCGGCAATTTGTGCCAACTTCCGTGGCTTTGTCCGGAGATAATGTCCGGAGATAAGTGACGTCACCAGCGTCCTACACCCGCTCAGGGTGGACAAAGATATATGCCTTCGTGGTGCGCGGCACTTTTCTGATTGGTCGCTCGCGGCAGGCGGCAACCAATCAGAAATGTGCCGTACTGTCAAGAATTGTCAAGAGCTGGTGAGTGCAGCCATTTTTTGTTCTTTCTTACTATTATTTATTAATTGTATTATTCTTACATTTGAATAAATAAAGTATATATGGATTCTAGACTCCCGATTCTTTAGAATCGGGCTGCCATCTAGTATATATATATATCGATATCCCCCTGAGGAAGGTTTTACTACCGAAACGTGCGTCGGGGAGGGCGCACGGACCCTGGATCCACCCCACTAATTCGTCTCCATTTAGGTAATGTGCATATTTTGATTTTTGATATTGGTGTTTTGGTCTCCTTTCTTTACATATATGCCTGCATGCGTAATCCAGCTTGGAGCATTATAGTATGGACCTTTCTTTGGTCCACCATGTACACTTTAAGGTGGGAGTTGTGATCCCGGCTCCGTGCGTCCTGTGTATGTTTCTCTAGTGGTGTCTGTGCACACCCTGTGGCACTTTGCCTCACCTGTTTCTTAAATTGTGATGATTCTATTATAACATTTGGGCATAATAAAGTTTATATATATTTTTTACTTCATCATTATTTGGATCTTTTTGGTCGTTTTCTTTGGGTCTTTTGACTCACAGCTTTTTCGTTTCAATGTTACAGCGACTTATCCTTATGTAATGGTCCGTTCTATGTCGTGGTTTGTTATGTATTTAATCATCTATCATATATATATATATATATATATATATATATATATATATATATATATATATATATATATATATATATATATTTATATACTGGGATAGTGACCAGAATAAGGGATTGGGGAATATACATACCAGGATGGGAGATATTTATACCAGGATGGGGCCTGGGATAAGGGACATATATACAGTACGGGGATGGGGGAAATATATCAGGATGGGGGACATACATACCAGGATGGCAGATATACATACCAAGATGGGGCCCAGGGTGAGAGACATGTATACTAGGACGGGGGACATATATACCAAGATTGGAGCCAGGATAAGGGACATATACCAGGATGGGTAACATACATACCAGGATAACAGTTAGATATACCAGGATGGTGACCATGTTAAAGGATATATATACCAGGATGGGGAACATACATATCAGGATGGGTCCCAGGATAAGAGACATATATACCAGAATGGGGCTCAGGATAAGAGACATACATACTAGGATGGGGTATATATACAGTATACCAGGATGGAGCCCAGGATAAAGGACATATATACCAGGATGAAGGCTATATATAACAGGGTGGGGCCAGGAAGGGTAACATACATACCAGGATGGAGGACATATATAGCTCTGGCAAAAATTAAGAGACCACAGCAACATTTCCAGTTTGTCTGATTATTCTCTTTATAGGTATATTTTGAGTAAAATGTAAATTGTTCTTTCATTCTATAAACTTCAGACATGTCTCCGAATTTCCAAGCAACTCGTGTGGACCCGTAGAAGCGCCGGTGTTGGCGTGAAACGGCCGTTGTCCTCTCCCCGCTCACCTCTTTTGTCTTTTGTCTCCCCCGTGCCGTGAAGATGTGTTCACATTTGCTTCAATAAAAAGGAAAAGTCTTCATCACAGGTCCGGTGAGTGTTGCCGCGTTCTCTTCTATTCCTGCTGCAGGGTGTTGTAGCTGTTTGCGCTCTGTCCCAAAGTCAGATATGCCAGATCACCAGTGAGGCCAAATTAAGAGGTTATTTCCTCAAGATTTACAAGCGCTTGGAGAAAAGAATGCACACACAGGTTGTGAGCAAATCACTGTTCTGATTTATTGGAACAAGAGGCAGTATTTTCTACCATTTACAGCGATGTAATTCAATGTAAGTCACATAGCCCCCCACCTTACCCAGGGTCATGCTTTACTTACCATGTACCCAGAACATGTTGTTGCTGACTATTGAAAACATTTCATATAAGATAAGAAGTATAAAATCCTTGAATCGAAGATTATAAGACTACTACATTATAAGAACAAATTCTACCAATTTCTAGCAATTAAAGGAAAAACATTAACCCTTCTATATCAATTTCCCTCTTTTTATAACTGGTGTAACCTTTTACCACAGGGTCTGCTGATGTCCACAAAGGAGCTACTGTCTCACAGGTCTATTACCCATAAGGGGGCTTTCTACCTCCTTCACTCATCCACCCTCAGTGTGGACACTTACTTTCCCCGTCAGCAGTGGTTATCTGAGGTCTATGATACATTATGGAAGGCTGAGCCTTAGATTCTTTTTTCACACATACATTATTCAATGGCTTAGGTAATACATATATCAGCGCTTTTACGGCTACATAAAGCAATAAACAAAACAATAAAATGTGCATGCAAATCTGTAGAATACCAGAAATCCACCCTGTTAGGCAACTAAACCAATTGACTGGATGTAAAAAGGAGTCTCTCTGTTGTATTAGTCTCATTAAAAACCTCAAGGGACCTGGAAAATCTGAGTCCAGGTCTCATTCTGTATGCAGTGTGGTGTTAATACCTTTCATGGCTTCAGAGGTAAGGTACGGCAAAGTCCTTGCAGGTACTGGGTTGTGTGTACAGATCCAACAGTCTTTTGGTTTTTATCCTTCCGTGTCCTTTATAAGAAGAGCATGATGTTGAATAAGTTTGTTTTCCCAGTCAACATGTAAAAGTTTATCCAGTGTCTCTGTAGAGTGCAAAAATCCTGCTACTGCCAGCAAGTTGAATAATTCAACCCCTGGCAAAAATTATGGAATCACTGGCCTTGGAGGATGTACATTCAGTTGTTTAATTTTGTAGAAAAAAAGCAGATCACAGACATGGCACAAAACTAAAGCAATTTCAAATGGCTACTTTCTGGCTTTAAGAAACGTTAAAAAAAATCCAGAACAAAAAATGTGGTAGTCAGTAATGGTTACTTTTTTTAACCAAGCATAGGGGAAAAATTATGGAATCACTCAATTCTGAGGAAAAAAAATATGGAATCACCCTCTCAATTTTAATAACCAAAACTAACACCTGCATCAAATTAGATCTGCTCGTTAGTCTGCATCTAAAAAGGAGTAATCACAACTTGGAGAGCTGTTGCACCAAGTGGACTGACATGAATCATGGCTCCAACACGAGATATGTTAATTGGAACAAAGGAGAGGATTATCAAACTCTTAAAAGAGGGTAAATCATCACGTACTGTTGCAAAAAGATGTTGGTTGTTCACAGTCAGCTGTGTCTAAAATCTGGACCAAATACATACAACATGGGAAGGTTGTTAAAGGCAAACATACTGGTAGACAAAGGAAGACATTAAAGCGTCAAGACCGTAAACTGAAACTTAAAGCAATATGTCTCCAAAAAAGGAAATGCACAACAAAACAAATGAGGAATGAATGGGTGGAAACTCGAGTCAATGTCTGTGAATGAACTGTAAGAAACCGCCTAAAGGAAATTAGATTTACATACAGAAAAGCTAAATGAAAGTCATCACTAACACCTAAACAGAAAAAAACCAGGTTACAATCGGCTAAGGAATAGCAATGGTGGACTGTGGATGACTGGATGTAAGTCATATATTCAGTGATGAATCGCGAATCTGCATTGGGCAAGGTGATGATGCTGGAACTTTTGTTTGGCGGCATTCCAATGAAATTTATAAATATTACTGCCTGAAGGGAACATGCAAATTTCCACAGTCATTTATGATATGGGGCTGCATGTCAGGTAAGGGCACTGAGGAGATGGCCGTCATTACATCTTCAATAAATGCACAAGTTTATATTAATAATTTGGACACTTTTCTTATCCCATCAATTAAAAGGATGTTTGGGGATGATGAACTCATTTTTCAAGATGATAATGCATCCTGCCATAGAGAAAAAAGTGTGCAAACATTCCATGAAAATAGACACATAAGGTCAATGTCATGCCGTGCAAATACTCCGGATCTCAATCCAATTGAAAATCTTTGGTGGAAGTTGAAGAAAATGGTCCATGACAGGGCTCCAACCTGCAAAGCTGATCTGGCAACAGCAGTCAGAGAAAGTTGGAGCCAGATTGATGAAGAGTACTGTTTGACAGACTTTAAGTCCATGCCTCAGAGACTGCAAGCTGTTATAAAAGCCAGAAGTTGGGCAACAAAATACTAGTGATGTGTTGGAGTGTTTTTTTGTTTGTTTGTTTTTCATGATTCCATAATTTTTTCCTCAGAATTGAGTGATTCCATAATTTTTTCCCTATGCTTGGCTAAAAAAAGTAACCATTACTGACTACCACATTTTTTGTTCTTGATTTCTTTTAGTGTTTCTTAAAGCCAGAAAGTTGCCATTTGAAATGACTTTAGTTTTGTGCCATGTCTGTGATCTGCTTTTTTGTGGAAAAAATAAACAACTGAATGAACATCCTCCAAGGCCGGTGATTCCATAATTTTTGCCAGGGGTTGTAGAACAGTTATTCTGCTGGTGAAGTGACCTTTTTGCAGTGAATGGTGTGGATCCAGGTGGGCTTTCCCTCAAGTTTCTCTAAGGTGGATGTGGTCAGCTGGTCTTGAAATGGGCCATCAAATCGTGGATCTAGGCTCCTTCTCACATGTCTGGTATGACCACCCAATCACCTGGATTCAGCTGATGCCCGTTTGCACTTTCATTAGGATCTGGAATGGATGCGAACACATGTTTATGCATCAAATTTTTATGCATCACATTAAGTCTTTTCTGCAAGGCCTGGACATAGGCTGTCATAGAACCGTGTGGTATTTGTAGCACCTGTGGGAAGTACAGACCACTCTTTGGGGCACTACCAAACAGGACTTCAAAAGGAGACAAGCCTGTCTTTCTATTTGGAGAGTGTCTGACTGAAAAGAGTGCAAGAGACAAGCACTCTACCCAGTTCTTTCCTGTGTCCGCCATGGCCTTTTGTCTTTTTAGTTCAAGTGTCCCATTTAGCCTTTGCACTTTCCCACTACTTTGTGGTCTATATGGTGTATGAAATGCTCACTGTATTCCCAAGGCCTTCATGATTTCCTTCATTATTTCTCCAATGAAGTGTGTACCCCTTTCTTTGGTTTCTAGGAACCATATCTGCAGATCAATTTGTCTGTAGCCATTTTAGCATTTACGCATTTTACCGGATAGGCGTCCGGCCAACCAGAGAAGATATCTACGCATACTAGGACATATTCATACACTCCTACCTTGGGAGCTGTATGTAGTCAATCTGCAGTCTCTGAAACAGCTAGAGAGGCCTGGGTGTCACTTTCTTAGTGACTTTTACTGGTTTACCTGGGTTGTGCTGTGCACAGATTAGGCATGACTGTACAAATTTCTCGGCTGTGTAGCTGAAACCAGGAGCAATCCAGAAAGCATTTACTATGGTACACCTGTGACTTTTTTTGAGGTGTGAGTGGGGACATGTGCTGCTTGAGCCCTCACTGGGAACAGGGACCTCTGTAAGCACAATTTATCCTTCATTCCCATACTCCATTTGAGTTCAGCTCAGCTACCATGTTCCCCCATTGTTCCTTCTCTGAGGGGTAAGACTGTTGCTGGAGTGATTTCAGGACATCTAGGCTCAGTGTGGCTGGAATAAGCTGACTCCCCACCACCATCCTCTGCTCCTTAGGCCACCTTGCTGCTAATTTAGCAGCCTCATCCGCCCTTCTGTTGCCCTCTACCTCCAGGGAGCCTACTTTTGTGTGTGCTTTCACCTTGATTATGCCAAACTGGACTGGTGACATCAATGCCTCCATCAATTGTTTCACCAGCTCTGCATTTTTAATGGACTTACCTTATTCCCCATGCAACATTCAAATCTGTGTAAATGATAGCAACTTTGCCTGCAGCAGCTCTACACGTCTCAGTGAGTGCCTTCAACTCTGCCTCCTGCACTGACATGTGAGGAGGAAGTGGTTCAGCTCGGATTGCCTCATGTGAGGATACTACTGCATATCCAGTGTAGAATCGCCCATCCTGGTGGTATCTGGAGCCATCTACTAAAAACTCAAAATCTGCATTAGGAGCAGGTTTTTCGTGAACGTGTGCAAAACCCACTGTTTCCTGACTCATCGGTTCTATGCAGTCATGTTCGTGTGTCATGTTAAAGTACTCTTCCTCACTTGCTAATGCTGTCACCAATTCCCCCTTTTCTGAATCCACAGGCAGAAGGGTGGCTGGATTCAGAACATTACATCTTTTGAGGGTGACGTATTCAGGAATTAGTAGAGCACTTTCAAGTCTGAGCTGTCTGGCCATAGACAGGTGTTTTGGTTGAACTTGTACAAGTATGGCATGGATGTCATGTGGGGAGTAAACTGTCAAAGGAAAAGTCAATGTGATCTCACATGCCTTTCCTAGCAGTAGTGCAGCACGGACACACATAGGAGACCCTCTGATCAATGGGTCTAGTTGTGCTGAGTAGTAAGCTATTGGTCTCTGTTTTCCACCATGCTGTTGTGTCAGTACTGCTGTAGCATGACCTCCTTGCTCTGTGCAGAACAAGAAAAATGGCTGATGATAGTTTGGAATGCCTTGGGCCGGGGCTGACACAAAGAGCAGCTTGAGAGAATGGAAGGAATCAATTGCTTCTTGGGTAAGATCAAAGGGGTCTGATGACAAATCAAGTCAAAAGTGAAGTGGTCCCTAAAAATATAGGTATTGTACATTTCATAGAAAAAAATTTTTTTTGCTTGTTTACATCATTCTCGCCCCATTCTCTCGGGTACCTCTATACATGTAGGTTCTGATATGAAACCTTTCCTTCATATTGATTACAACAGGTATATGGTTAGTTAGTGGTATGGGATATATCTCATTTAGTAGATATGCATATGTTAGGGGAATTTATTATTTTCAATAGTTGAGGGCCCTTATTTTTCATTTCAGTCATCTTCAGGTGCAATTGTATATTTATATAATCTTTCAGGAATGTTGTCTTGTATCTTTCTCAGGTATAGATCTAAATAATAATGTTTCTACACATGATTATATGTTAAATAATTGACTAGGTTTGATCTAACTTGTATGCAGCAATATTTAATCAATTTAATCTGTTCTTCTTAATGTTAAGGGTTACCGTATATACTCGAGTATAAGCCGAGTATTTCAGCAAATTTTTTGTGCTGAAGAAGCTCCCCTCAGGTTATATTCGAGTGATGGTCTCAGTAGATGGAGCGGGAGGGGCAGTGGCAGAGCAGCGGGTCACAGGAGGCAGGAGTCGGCTGCTGTGGCTAAAGCCTGTCCTGCTGCTAAAGAGAAATGAATATTCACTGCGCTGGCAGTGAACATTCATTTGTCTCTAACAGTGTGCACAGTGTCAACCTCAGCCACTGGCTTCCTGCAGCAGCCGGGCGATATTCATTCCCTTAAGTAGCGGGCACACGTTATTGCCCTGCCACTGCACCTGTTGGTACCAGAACAAGACACTGCGAGTGAGTGCAGGGACTGTAAGTAGAATGGTTTATTATTTGTTTTATTGATGTGGGCCATGCATAGCAGGATAGGGATGGGGAGCCATGCGTACAAGGATAGGGATGAGGGGGCCATGCATAGCAGGATAGGGATGAGGAGCCATGCGCACAAGGATAGGGATGAGGGGCCATGCATACCTGGATAGGGATGAATAACCATGCACACCAGGACAGGGATGAGGAGCCATGCATATCAGGATAGGGATGAGGAGCCATCCATATCAGGATAGGGATGAGGGGACCATGCATACAAGGATGGGGTTGAGGAGGCCATGCATACCAGGATAGGGATTCTGAGGCCGTGCATACCAGGATAGGAATGAGGGGAGCACGGTGGCGCAGCAGCCTTGCAGCGCTGGAGTCCTGGGTTCAAATCCCACCAAGGACAACATCTGCAAAGAGTTTGTATGTTCTCTCCGTGTTTGCGTGGGTTTCCTCCAGGTACTCAGGTTTCCTCCCACATTCCAAAGACATACAGATAGGGAGTTTAGATTGTGAGCCCCAACGGGGACAGCGATGATAATGTGTGCAACCTGTAAAGCGCTGTGGAATATGTTAGCGCTATATAAAAAATAAATAAATAAAGGGGACAATGCATACTAGGCTTATACTTGAGTCAATACATTTTCCCAGTTTTTTGTGGTAAAATTAGGGGCCTCGGCTTATACGCGGGTCGGCTTATACTCGAGTCTATACGTTATTTATTTTCAAGATCTTAGTTTATCATGGACAACATCTCACTGGAGAACTGTGCCTATAAGAGCCAGAGAGTATAACAGTGTCTATGTACTGAGCTGGAAGAGTTTGTTTGCCATCACAATGATGAGTGGATTTGTGCTATCAGGACCAACCTTGCAGCTTCACCTACAAGTGAACCAATTCAATGTTCATGAGTGTAATTCATTATTTGGGCTTAAATAGTTGGTGTCAGTGCCTCCAAATTTGGCTACCATCCATGCTAGCCAGAGTACACTATCAGGGCTCTGTCACACAACTGGCATGTTAAAGTTTGGGGACCTATGATCAAAATTACTGTAATTATGAATGGTTAAGGAAGTCAAAGATGAAATGATCACTAAAAGGACTACAGCTAAAGTTGGCACATTTATTTTGAATTTTAGGCCAAAAAAATATATATATATTGATATTTTTTACATTTTAAAAATGACAGAATGGAAAATGTGCTGATGCAGAAGTTTTGGCATCCCGCATGGTTCACATCTACTAGCACACCCTTCTGAAAGTATCACAGCTTGGAAAGCCAGACAAGAGTCTTTCAATTCTTGTCTGATGGATTATCATCTATTCTTTCTTGGAAAATTCTTCCAGCTCTGTGAGATTCTTGCATTCACTGCTATATTAAGGTCTAGCCACAGATTTTCAATGATTTTCAGATCAGGGGACTGTGAAGGCCATTGTACAGCTTTCAACTTGTGCCTTTTGAGGTAGTCTATTGTGGATTTTGATGTGGGTTTAGGATTATTATCCATTTGTAGAAGCCATCCTCTTTTCAAATTCAGCTTTCTTAAAGATGGTGTTCTATTTTCATGAATAATGTGTTGAAATTTTATTGAATTCATTTTTCATTCTACCTGTGAAATGTTCCCCGTGCCATTGGTTACAACACAACCCCAAAGCATGATTCATCCATCCCCATGCTTTATGGTTGGCAATATATTCTTTTCCTAAAATTCTGTCTTTTTTCTCCACACCTACCTTTAATCATTGTGGCAAAAGAGTTATATTTTAACCTCTTTGGTACACAGGACTTGCTTCCAAAAAGCTTTGAGCTTGTTTAAATGTTTTTTTGCACAATTCTGACTCTGAATTTTATTTTGAGGATGCACAAGAGGTTTTCTTCTGTTGACTCTTACATGAAGGCCATATTTTGCAGGTGTCTCTGAACCATATAACAATGTACCACAACACCAGAGTCTGCTAAATCTTTCTGAAGGTCTTTTGCAGCCGCGAGTGGGTCCTTACTTGCCTCTCTAGCAATCCTACGAGCAGCTCTCACTGAAATTGTGCTTGGTCTCCCAGACTTTATCTTGATCATTACTGTTCCTATTAACTGCCATCTCTTAATTAGATTTCGATCTGTGGAAAAAACTTCTAAAAACTTTGCTATCTTCTTATAGCTTCCTCCTGCTTTTTGTGCCTCCACCATTTAAATTTCCAGAGTGCTAGGCAGCTGATTAGAAGAATCCATGCCTGCTGTTTTTTGGCACTAGGTTAGAGGAGACTAAGTTTTTATAAGTCTGGGAAATTTGCATCGCCTATACTTTCCTAAGCATTATAGTGAAGAAGCCATAACCCGAATAGGCTAATTTATGTCTAAATCTAAACCCTTAAGTTATCCGAGCACACAAGGGTGTCCAAATTTTTGCATCGACCCATTTTACTTTTTGTGATTTTTAAAATGTAAAAAATGACAATATGTATATTTCTTTTTGCCTAAACTACAAAGGAAATGTGTTAACTTTAACTTTAGCTCTTTTAGAGGTCGATTCATCTTCAACTTGCTTAACTGTTCACAATAACATTCATTTTGACCAGGTGTGCCCAAACTTTTTCAATCTATTGTGACTTGCAAAAGTATTCACCCCACCCGTTTGCCATTTTTGTGTTTTTCTACCTCACAACCTAGATTTTCACTGTTTTTTTTAAGGGATTGCATCAATTCATGTAAAGATGGAAAGAACATGAGTACAACTGTGAACATTTGGTTTTCTTTTTATTGTGAAGCAAACAACAAATAGGACAATATAATTGAAAACTTCAGTGCACATAAGTAATCTCCCCTAAAGTCAATGCTTTGTAGAGCCTCCTTTTGCTGCAATTAGAGCTGCAAGTCGCTTTGGTATGTCTCTATGAGCTTTACACAACTTGCAACTGGGATTTTTTGCCATTTCTCAAGGCTAAACACCTCCAGCTCATTATAGTTTGATGGTTTCTGTTGGTGAACAGCAACCTGTGACCAAGCAACTCCAAAACATTTTCATGTGTCCCCTTAAACCACTCAAGCATTGTTTTTTGCAGCTTTGGGTCATTGTCTTGTTGGAAGGTGAACTTTCATCCTAGTCTCAAATCACTGACAGACTGAAACAGGTTTTGCTCAAGAATGTTGCTGTATGTCACACCATCCATTTTCCACTCAACTCCGACCATTTTCCCTTTCACTTCAGCTTAAAAATATTCCCAGAAAAGGATGCTGCCATCTTCATGTTTCACTGTGGGAATGGTGTCCTTGTGATGATGAGCTGTGTTGGTTTGGCGACAGACATAGCATTTACCTTGTTGGCCAAAAAGTTCAATTTTGGTCTCAACTGACTACAGCACCTTTCTCCATACTAGGGGATGTCTGACAAATTTTGGTCATGGGGCAAGGACAAAGCACTACTGAGCATGCGTCGGTTGTCAATTCTGACAAAAGCATGGTACATTCCTGTCACTATGCACTGTTCTTCTCAGTGCACAGTGGCAATGCACTCTCTTACCGGATCTGGTCAGAAGTTATGAGCCAGTAACAAAGCGCACTGTCATTGCACATTGCAAGTAAAGAGTGACCGAACAGAGACCAGCGCCATCCCCAAAAGTGATGTCAGATCGAGATTCACAGGCCTCCCATCTAGCTGCCAGGCACACTGAACTGAATGCTGAGCCAGAGTTCCACATGTCGATGCGCTTATATTTAGTTATGTCCTTTCTTTGCAGCCTGGATACATTTAAAAAAGTGGCGTACAAAAAGAATATATGACTGTATGTATTATACTATGACTACGGACATCAGATATTAAATCAGTCACATATTATCCTGTATATAACGTCAGATGTCTGTGTACATAGTATATTACATACAGTATACAGGATATGTGACTGGTGTGTTATATACAGTGACTACAGACATTAGATGTCATATACAGGGTATGTGACTGGTATATATTATACTATGAGTACAGATATCAGATATTTCACTATCAGATCCAGTATTATCTTCTATATAACATCTGATGTCTGTACACGTAGTGTAACACATACACGATAATATATTACTTGCATATGATACACTGTTATACAGACGTCAGATGTTACACAGCACACACATTGTGTATGCATTTACGTATATATGATAGTGTATATCAGATGTCTGTACACAAGGTATAAGTTGCATTTTTGCTACTTTTTTTACTGTGTATACAGGGCCATGTATATAATGTATATAACATGTGATGTCCTGTCACCAGGCTCATGGTTGATCAGTACACTTCAAGATTATGTATAGTGTCTCTAGTTTAGGTATAAAATGGAGATTTATTGCAGCCGACTAAACTTTCTTGCTGTCTGATGACCCTAGAGCTGATGATCTGGCACTGACAGAGCAACACTGAAAGTTCAGACACCTGCAAAAAATCTCAGTGAGAGGCAGCAGAGTGGCTGCTGACACTATACAGGACCGAGCCCTCGACTTATCGGGAGGTATGCAACATCCACCTCCTCTTCACACCGAGAGCAGAAGCTCTACAGTACCCACTTATGTGAAGCCTCCTGTCTGAGCTGCCCACAAGCTCCTTTCTGGCAGGAAGAAGACGCAGCCATGCTCGCTCCAGTTCAGCAGAGGGCCACACACATGAAGCAGTGGGCATGTCAACTCCACTGTGATGCTATGGCCTGTACATATACAACAGCACGGGCCCACTGGCAGCCTAAATCAGTGGTTAGTGACCGGCATGGGGGCGCATGCCCTTCTGCCCCTCAGGGCCAGCCCACCTCTGCTCCATACATTTGGGGAGACTCCACATGTCTTTTTGCTAACTCAAAATAAGCCTTACAATTTTTGTGTATAAGTAAAGTCTTTTTTTCTGCCCAGTCATTTATAAAAGACACCTCTATAAAGTGTACAGTGTTGCGCTCCTCCCCAGGCAGGGACGCTGACTCACTCACCGCCAAAGCCCCTTCTCTCACTTCCTCCCCCTCTTGCTGCTGGCCATGGTCTGCTCATGACTTGCAGATCCCAATGCACTGCGCTTAGGGCCCCAACCAATGGCTCGGAGACATTTTTTATTTAAAACACCTCCACCTGATGGGAGGTGCCTTCGGAAGGTGTATACAATGCTTGTTTTCATGCTTGCTAGTTCTCAATTCCTCTGTTCTAGCTTATCTTCCAGTGTATGACTGTATGTCAGCCGTACTTCCTGTACCTGCCTGCACTTGCTTTGCCCACCTGCATACCAGCACTGTATCTGCCTACACCTGCCTGTGCCCACCTGTATACCAGCTGTACTTGCTGTACCTGTCTGCACCTGCCAGTGTCTGCCTGTATATCAGCTATATGTGCCTGCACCTGCCAGTGCTTGCCTGTATACCAGGTGTTCCTGTCTTCACCTGCCATTACCTGCCTATATTCCAGCCATCCCTGCCAGAGCCTGCAGCTCCTGAGTTCCTGCTGTGCCTTTCTGTGCCAGCTGAACTTTCCCTTCGAGGCTATTTCCAGCTTCCTGCCCCTTTGGGGTCAGCTGCAGTGCTTTTGAGGTCCATCTTGGTGTAGCACCTGATATCCATCTGGAGCCAAGTCTAACCCCACCATAATAGGCTCTAGAGAAGAGTCAGGTGTTCATCTAGTTAAGCCCCTACAGGCTTTTCTCAGACCATGGCACAATGGCTCAACCACCACTGTTGTTATATATAGCTTATTGTGGTAGTATGAACAGATACTCCAGTCTCTTTCAAGGTTACCTTCGGTCTCTGTGCTGCCTCTCTGGCTAATTCCTTACTTGCCTGGGCTTAGAGTTTTGGTGTTTTTTTTTTTTTGTGGTACCATGTCCTTTCCATTTGATGATACTGGATTTCAGGGTGCTCCGGTGGATCATCACAGATTGAGATATATTTTTAAAACCCAACCCTGACTTGTTTGGAGATCTCATTGGTCTTCATAGTGTTGTTTGGTTAGTGATGCCTCTTGCTTAAAGGTGTTGCAGAATCTGTGGTCTTTCAGAAAAGGTGTGTATTTTCTGACAGACCATGCGACACTTACATTCCACACTAGGGTTGAGCGAAACGGATTGGTCATTTTCATAAGTCGCCAACTTTTTGAAAAGTCGGGTTTCATGAAACCCGACCCGATCCCTGTGTGGGGTCAGCCACGCGGTACGCGACTTTCCAAAGTCGCGTTTCAATGACGCTAAAAGCACCATTTCTCAGCCAATGAAGGTGGACGCAGAGTGTGGGCAGCGTGATGACATAGATCTCAGTCCCCACCATCTTAGAGAAGGGCATTGCAGTGATTGGCTTGCTTTCTGCGGTGTCACAGGGGCTATAAAGGGGTGTTCCCGCCGACCGCCATCTTACTGCTGCTATAATAATGTAGATGGTTAGCACTCAACTAGGTAGAGCAACGGTGCCAGTGAAAGGGAACCCAATGTTCCATAAGTCCAAGTTCAATATAGAATCACTGCACTCAGTCGAAAGGTATGCTTTAAAGTGAATCAATTTAATTAACGGTGATAGGTGGAGTGACAGTTTTAGAGACGTTTCGGCCGAACCACGGCCTTTATCATATAGTCGCCTTAGGGATCACCGGGTAAGTATTGTCACCGCTATGTAGTATTTCACAATGACGCAATGTGTCCAGTTTCATGGGCGGTCCAATGAAGGATTTCAGGAAGTCAGGGAAGCGATGTCCTGACGGTAATGCCTGGGAGTCATTGGTGGCGCAGTTGTCATGTGAAGGCACAGCACTGCATCGTCACGGACCGCCCATGAAACTGGACACATTGCGTCATTGTGAAATACTACATAGCGGTGACAATACTTACCCGGTGATCCCTAAGGCGACTATATGATAAAGGCCATGGTTCGGCCGAAACGTCTCTAAAACTGTCGCTCCACCTATCACCGTTAATAAAATTGATTCACTTTAAAGCATACCTTTCGACTGAGTGCAGTGATTCTATATTGAACTTGATCTTACTGCTGCTGATCTGAGCATAGGGAGAGGTTGCTGCCACTTCGTCAGAAGCAGGGATAGCGTTAGGCAGGGTACATTCACCCCCAAACCGCTTGTGCTGTAGCGATTTCCACTGTCCAACACCACCTTTTGTTTGCAGGGACAGTGGAAGCTACATTTTTTTTTCCTGAGCGCTGTAGCTCATTGGGCTGCCCTAGAAGGCTCCCTGATAGCTGCATTGCTCTTTGTACGCCGCTGTGCAAACCAACTGCTTTTTTCAAAGCACAAATCCTGTTGTTCCTTCCTTTCTGCACAGCTATCTTGTTTGTTTGTCCACACTTTTGTTTTTTTTTGTGCAGCTGTCCACTCCTTGTTATTGCTGCCTGCCATACCTTGCTGAGATTACTGCAGGGAGATAGTAATTGTAGGACAGTCCCTTTTTTTTTTTTTTTTTTAATTCTCCCTGAAAAAAAAAAAAATTGTGGGAGATTAAGATTGGCATTTCAGCTTGAGTGCCGGTCCTGTGTGTGCCATCTGTCTCAAATTATTGGGACACATAAAACCTAGTGTGTCATACTGGGAATTTTTTTTTTCTTAAACTCTCCCTGAAAACAAAAAAAATAGTGGGAGATTAAGATTTTCAGCTTGAGTGCCGGTCCTGTGTGTGCCATCTGTCTCAAATTATTGGGGCACATAAAACTAGTGTGTCATACTGGGAAATTTTTTTTTTTCTTAAATTCTCCCTGAAAACAAAAAAAATAGTGGGAGATTAAGATTGGCATTTCAGCTTGAGTGCCCGTCCTGTGTGTGCCATCTGTCTCAAATTATTGGGGCACATAAAACCTAGTGTGTCATACTGGGAATTTTTTTTTTTTTAATTCTCCCTGAAAAAAAAAATAGTGGGAGATTAAGATTGGCATTTCTGCTTGAGTGCCCGTCCTGTGTGTGCCATCTGTCTCAAATTATTGGGGCACATAAAACCTAGTGTGTCATACTGGGATATTTTTATTTATTTTTTTTAATTCTCCCTGAAAAAAAAAATAGTGGGAAATTAAGATTGGCATTTCTGCTTGAGTGCCGGTCCTGTGTGTGCCATCTGTCTCAAATTATTGGGGCACATAAAACCTAGTGTGTCAAACTGGTATATATATATTTTTTTTAATTCTCCCTGAAAAAAAAAATAGTGGGAGATTAAGATTGGCATTTCTGCTTGAGTGACGGTCCTGTGTGTGCCATCTGTCTCAAATTATTGGGCACATAAAACTTAGTGTGTCATACAGGGAATTTTTTTTTTCTTAAATTCTCCCTGAAAACAAAAAATATAGTGGGAGATTCAGATTGTCATTTCAGCTTGAGTGCCGGTCCTGTGTGTGCCATCTGTCTCAAATTATTAGGGCACATAAAACCTAGTGTGTCATACTGGGAATTTTTTATTTTTTTTTAATTCTCCCTGAAAAAAAAAATTGTGGGAGATTAAGATTGGCATTTCAGCATGAGTGCCGGTCATGTGTGTGCCATCTGTCTCAAATTATTGGGGCACATAAAACCTAGTGTGTCATACTGGGATTTTTATTTTTTTTTAATTCTCCCTGAAAACAAAAAAAACAGTGGGAGATTAAGATTGGCATTTCAGCTTGAGTGCCTGTCCTGTGTGTGCCATCTGTCTCAAATTATTGGGGCACATAAAACCTAGTGTGTCATACTGGGAATTTTTTTTTTTTAAATTCTCCCTGAAAACAAAAAAAAATAGTGGGAGATTAAGATTGGCATTTCAGCTTGAGTGCCTGTCCTGTGTGTGCCATCTGTCTCAAATTATTGGGGCACATAAAACCTAGTGTGTCATACTGGGAATTTTTTTTTTTAAATTCTCCCTGAAAACAAAAAAAAATAGTGGGAGATTAAGATTGGCATTTCAGCTTGAGTGCCGGTCCTGTGTGTGCCATCTGTCTCAAATTATTGGGGCACATAAAACCTAGTGTGTCATACTGGGATTTTTTTTTTTTTTAATTCTCCCTGAAAACAAAAAAAATAGTGGGAGATTAAGATTGGCATTTCAGCTTGAGTGCCGGTCCTGTGTGTGCCATCTGTCTCAAATTATTGGGGCACATAAAACCTAGTGTGTCATACTGGGAATTTTTTTTTTTAAATTCTCCCTGAAAAAAAAAATAGTGGGAGATTAAGATTGGCATTTCTGCTTGAGTGCCGGTCCTGTGTGTGCCATCTGTCTCAAATTATTGGGGCACATAAAACCTAGTGTGTCATACTGGGATATATATTTTTTTTTAAATTCTCCCTGAAAAAAAAAAAAAGTGGGAAATTAAGATTGGCATTTCTGCTTGAGTGCCGGTCCTGTGTGTGCCATCTGTCTCAAATTATTGGGGCACATAAAACCTAGTGTGTCAAACTGGGATATTTTTATTTTTTTTTTAAATTCTCCCTGAAAAAAAAATAGTGGGAGATTAAGATTGGCATTTCTGCTTGAGTGCCGGTCCTGTGTGTGCCATCTGTCTCAAATTATTGGGGCACATAAAACCTAGTGTGTCATACTGGGATATATTTTTTTTTTTAAATTCTCCCTGAAAAAAAAAATAGTGGGAAATTAAGATTGGCATTTCTGCTTGAGTGTCGGTCCTGTGTGTGCCATCTGTCTCAAATTATTGGGGCACATAAAACCTAGTGTGTCATACTGGGATATATATATATATTTTTTTAATTCTCCCTGAAAAAAAAAAAAAGTGGGAGATTAAGATTGGCATTTCTGCTTGAGTGCTGGTCCTGTGTGTGCCATCTGTCTCAAATTATTGGGGCAAAGAAAACTTAGTGTGTAACATTGGGCCTGATTTTCCTTTCAGTGTTAGCCACCTATAAAGGTATATATAAATCCTACAGAAGTTTGAGTTCACCTTATAAGTTGTTTTACAGTAACAAATACCGTTACTTTGGTTACGTTTTGCAAACAATGAGGAAGTCTGGTGGAAGAGGTCATGGCCGTGGCTTTTCTTGCTGACTCAGCCTCTAGCTCTTTTGCCTCCTCTTCTGGAACTGGTAAATGTAAAAGCAGCGCGTCCTTAGTGGATGTTCACGGTCAGGGAGAAGTCACTTCCTTGTCTTCTTCAGCAAGAACAACAGAGAAAGATTCGTCTGGCGACACAACGGGTTACTCCATGGAGCTCTTTACACATACCGTTCCTGGGTTAGAAAGTGAAACAGTTAACAGGCCATGCCCATTAGAAGTTGAATCGGACATGGAGTGCACAGATGCACAGCCACAGCCAGATTACTATGCTGTTCCTTTGACTCAGACCAGAACATTGCCCTCGCAGTGTACTGAGCCAGAATCAAACCCAGCTGAGACTATGGTGCCCCGTCACGAACGCTATACCACCGGCTTACACGGTGACACAGACGAAGTTGCACACGAGATAGAAGAGGAGGTCATAGATGACCCAGTTGTTGACCCCGATTGGCAGCCATTGGGGGAACAGGGTGCAGGCGGCAGTAGTTCTGAAGCGGAGGAGGAGGAGACGCAGCAGGCATCAACATCGCAACAGGTTCCATCTGACGGGCCCGTATCTGGCCAAAAACGCCTGGCAAAGGCAAAACCAGTTGTTGGACAGCGTGGCCATTCGGTTAAAGAAGCTCAGTCTGCAATGCCTGAAAAGGTATCTCATAGTAGAAAGAGTGCAGTCTGGCATTTTTTTAAACAACATCCAAATGATCAGTGCAAAGTAATCTGTCATCTGTTGAACATTCAACTACCTTAAGCAGAGGTCATAATAATCTAAAAAGTCTAAATACAAGTTGCATGCATAGACATTTAACCACCATGCATTTGCAAGCCTGGACTAACTACCAAACGTCCCTTAAGGTTGTAGCACCCTGGGCGAATGAAGCTAGTCAGCAACGCTACATCCCTTCTGTCACTGTAAGTCCACCATTTCCCGCACCACCTGCAGTATCTGTGCAGGTTTCGTCGCTAGGCCAAAGCAGTCAGGGAATTACCAGGTTCGTAGTAGGAAACACTGCATGTAGGGCACCGGCAAGAATACTGTCTCCAACCCTTTCTCAGTCTGCCATGTCCACCGGCACCCCCGCTAGTTCCACGATCTCCAGCTCTCCAGTCCAGCTCACCCTACATGAGACTCTCGTTAGAAAAAGGAAGTACTCATCCTCGCATCCGCGTACACAGGGTTTGAACGCCCACATTGCTAGACTAATCTCGTTAGAGATGATGCCCTACCGGTTAGTTGAAAGTGAAGCTTTCAAAGCCCTGATGGACTACGCTGTACCACGCTACGAGCTACCCAGTCAACACTTCTTTTTGAGAAAAGCCATCCCAGCGCTCCACCACCATGTTAAAGAGCGCATCGTCCATGCACTCAGGCAATCTGTGACTACAAAGGTGCACCTGACAACAGATGCCTGGACCAGTAGGCATGGCCAGGGACATTACGTGTCCATCACGGCACACTGGGTGAATGTGGTGGATGCAGGGTCCACAGGGGACAGCAATATTGGGACAGTTCTGCCTAGCCCACGGTCTAGGAAACAGTTGGCTGTAGGCGTTCGCCCCCCTCCTCCTCCTCCTCATCCTCCTGCAGTAGCGAGAGCTCGTCCACAGACCGCAGTCGCACAACCACTCCATCCGTAGCTGCCACTGTTGCACACCAGGTGTCCCATTATGGGACAGCTAGAGGCAAGCGTCAGCAGGCTGTATTGGCAATGAAGTGTTTGGGCGACAACAGACACACCGCGGAAGTTCTGTCTGAGTTCTTGCAGAAAGAAACTCAGTCATGGCTGGGCACTGTACATCTTGAGGCAGGCAAGGTAGTGAGTGATAACGGAAGGAATTTCATGGCTGCCATAGCCCTTTCCCAACTGAAACACATTCCTTGCCTGGCTCACACCTTAAACCTGGTGGTGCAGTGCTTCCTGAAAAGTTATCCAGGGTTACCCGACCTGCTCCTCAAAGTGCGTGCACTTTGCTCGCATATCCGCTGTTCGCCCGTACACTCCAGCCATATGCAGAACTATCAGCAGTCTTTGAACCTTCCCCAGCATCGCTTAATCATCGATGTTGCAACAAGGTGGAAATCAACACTGCACATGCTTCAGAGAGTGTGCGAACAGAGGTGTGCTGTTATGTATTTGTGGGAGGATACACATACACGGGCAGGCAGTTGGATGGCAGACATGGAGTTGTCAGGTGTGCAGTGGTCGAAGGTACAAGACCTGTGTCAAGTCCTTCATTGTTTTGAGGAATGCACACGGCTGGTTAGTGCAGACAACGCCATAATAAGCATGAGCATCCCCCTAATGCGTCTGCTGATGCAAAGTTTGACGCACATAAAGGAGCAGGCGTCTGCAGCCAAGGAAGAGGAAAGCCTTGATGACAGTCAGCCATTGTCTGGTCAGGGCAGTCTACAGGATGAGGTAGCGGGCGAAGAGGAGGAGGATGAGGAGGATGATGGGGATGAGTATTTTTTAAATGAGGAAGCTTCTCCGGGGCCAATGGCAATTGGTGGCGAGGCAAGGCCGGGTTCATGTTTTTTGAGGGAGACAAGTGATGTAGATTTGCCTGTAACTGCCCCTCAACCCAGCACAACCGCAGATTTGACAACTGGGACTTTGGCCCACATGGCGGATTATGCCTTACGTATCCTCAAAAGGGACCCGCGCATTATTAAAATGATGACCGATGATGATTACTGGTTGGCCTGCCTCCTTGACCCTCGCTATAAAGGCAAATTGCAAAATATTATGCCACATGAGAACCTCGAACAAATATTAGCAACCAAACAAGCAACTCTTGAAGACCGTTTGACTCAGGCATTCCCAGCACACAGCTCCGGTGATGGTTCTCACACGAGCTGCAGGGGGCTACAGGGCAGAGGTGTTAGAGGTGCACAAATCAGAAGTGGCGTTGGACAGAGGGGTTTTCTGACCAGGTTGTGGAGTGATTTCGCAATGACCGCAGACAGGACAGGTACTGCAGCATCTATTCAAAGTGACAGGAGACAACATTTGTCCAGTATGGTTACTAACTATTTTTCCTCCATTACCGATGTTCTCCCTCAACCGTCATTCCCCTTTGATTACTGGGCATCCAAAATAGACACCTGGCCTGAATTGCCTGAATATGCATTGCAGGAGCTTGCTTGCCCAGCAGCTAGTGTGCTATCAGAAAGAGTATTCAGTGCTGCTGGTTCAATATTAACCGAAAAAAGGACTCGTCTGGCTACCCAAAATGTTGATGATCTAACCTTCATTAAAATGAACCACTCCTGGATTTCAAATTATTTTGCCCCACCTTTCCCGGCTGACACCTGGCTTTCCTATAAAAAGGTCTTGCTTGTGGACTGGTCTTACTGAGTGTTCCAATCTCTTAATTTGCAGCAGCTGTTTGTCCAGCATACGACATGTTTACACCTCCCTAAATGGGAAAACTCCCCCCACGGGGCCGTGGTCTCGCCACTTGGCGCAAGCAACCGTTAGAGTGCCGTTTGTCTGAAGAGGTGGGTGTGCCCGCTTTTGGTCGACGGCACTGCCACTGGGTCCCTCATAGTACAATAAAGTGTCTCTGGCGGTGGTGGCACGCAACCAACGTCAGACACACCGTTGTAACATGAGGGGCCCTGGGCCTGTACCGCCGGCCACAAGAAAGTTCCCCCCCCAGCTCAAACTGTGCTCTACCACGTGCAAAATTATCTCTCACAGCTCCAACAATGTTTAGTCTATGCGCTGACATCCTTCAATGCCTGGCACTGACAATACCAATTTGTTGACATGTATGATGCTAGTTAAAATAATCAGGGTCAGTGTCCTATATTGACACCAGTAAATACTTAGTGCCAAATTACTATGTCTGAAACTCAGCAGAGGAGCCCACCCCTGTACCTAAGTATGCCACACTTTGGTTTTTTTGTTTTGTTGTTTTACGAGACATTAACATCTATTTATTTTTTGGTAGTACTAACTGTGTCAGACACTCCTTGCAATCGTCCTTCGCTGACCACACCAATGCTGCCTGTGTACCCCTGCGAGATAACTCTAAGTGCCTTGAGCCTATTTTTATTTATTTTAGGCCTAGTAAGTCTGTCTGCGGTCCCTCCTTGCAATCGTCCTCCGCTGATCACACCAATGCTGCCTGTGTACCCATGTAACCTATTTAAAACTGCATAGAGCCTGCTTTTTTATTTTAGGCCTAGTAAGTCTATCTGCGGTCCCTCCTTGCAATCGTACTCCGCTGACCACACCAATGCTGCCTGTGTACCCCAGCGAGATAACTCTAAGTGCCTTGAGCCTATTTTTATTTATTTTAGGCCTACTAAGCCTGTCTGCGGTCCCTCTTTGCAATCGTCCTCCGCTGACCACACCAATGCTGCCTGTGTACCCATGTAACCTATTTAAAACTGCATAGAGCCTGCTTTTTTATTTTAGGCCTAGTAAGTCTGTCTGCGGTCCCTCCTTGCAATCGTCCTCCGCTGACCACACCAATGCTGCCTGTGTACCCCAGCGAGATAACTCTAAGTGCCTTGAGCCTATTTTTATTTATTTTAGGCCTACTAAGCCTGTCTGCGGTCCCTCCTTGCAATCGTCCTCCGCTGACCACACCAATGCTGCCTGTGTACCCATGTAACCTATTTAAAACTGCATAGAGCCTGCTTTTTTATTTTAGGCCTAGTAAGTCTGTCTGCGGTCCCTCCTTGCAATCGTCCTCCGCTGACCACACCAATGCTGCCTGTGTACCCCAGCAAGATAACTAACTGCCTTGAGCCTATTTTTATTTATTTTAGGCCTACTAAGCCTGTCTGCTGTCCCTCCTTGCAATCGTCCTCCGCTGACCACACCAATGCTGCCTGTGTACCCATGTAACCTATTTAAAACTGCATAGAGCCTGCTTTTTTATTTTAGGCCTAGTAAGTCTGTCTGCGGTCCCTCCTTGCAATCGTCCTCCGCTGACCACACCAATGCTGCCTGTGTACCCCTGCGAGATAACTCTAAGTGCCTTGAGCCTATTTTTATTTATTTTAGGCCTAGTAAGTCTGTCTGCGGTCCCTCCTTGCAATCGTCCTCCGCTGACCACACCAATGCTGCCCGTGTACCCCTTGAACCTATTTTAAAGTGCATATAGCCACTTTTTTTAATTGTAGGCTTACTAAGTCTGTCTGCGGTCCCTCCTTCCAGTAGTCCTCCACTGACCACACCAATGCTGCCCGTGTACCCCTGGAACCTATTTTAAAGTTCATAGAGCCTATTTTTTTATTTTATTTAATATTAATAAAGCCATGATGGACTACGCTGTACCACACTACGAGCTACCCAGTCGACACTTCTTTTGCGAGTAAAGCCATCCCAGCCCTCCACCAGCATGTAAAAGACCGCATTGTCCATGCACTCTGGCAATCTGTGAGTACAAAGGTGCACCTGACAAGACGCATGTACCTGTGTTGTGGATTCTGTTTGTGGGCTCCCTCTGGTGGTTACTGCTGGTACTGGGTGACTTTGGTGGGTTGCGGCCTTTGGTTTCCACCTGTCCATCAGAGGCTGGGTGGTTCCTATTTTACCTGGCCTTTCTGTCATTCCCTTGCCGGCTATCAATGTATTCAGATGTGCTCTGTTTGGTTCCTGCCTACCTGCTCCCAGATCTTTCAGGATAAGCTAAGTGCTGATTTTCAGTTGTTGGTTTTTTTGTCCAGCTTGCTTATTATGTCTCTATGCTAGCTGGTAGCTCTAGTGGACTGAGGTTCTCCCCATGTGCCATGAGTTGGCACATGGGTTCTTGTAATCTCAGGATAGTTTTTTTGATTAGGGTTTTTTGCTGACCGCTCAGACCCCTTTTGTATCGTTCTGCTTTCTAGTTTACAGCGGGCCTCAATTTGCTGAACCTATATATATCATCTCTATGTGTGTGCCTTCCTCTCATTTCACCGTCAATACATGTGGGGGGCAACTATACCTTTTGGGGTTCATTCCTCTGGAGGCAAGTGAGGTCTTTATTTTCTCTGCAGTACTAGTTAGCTCTTAGGCTGGTGCGTGGCGTCTAGAACCAACGTAGGCACGCTCCCTGGCTATCTCTAGTTGCGTTTGTCAGGCGTAGGGCAGCGGTCAGCCCAGGTTCCATCACCCTAGAGCTCGTCCGATATTTTGTATTACTTTGCTTGTCCCTTGCTATCCCTAGCCATTGGGATTCATGACAGTATAGCCGGCCCACAAAGTGTTAATTGTTTGGGCTGAAGCAGGAGAAAAAGAAGTGTTTAAGGGAAATTTTTTTTTTCCTTCAGAGTTTTGCTGCCTAGCCCTTAATTGCTGTCTAGCTGCTTCTTACCTCCTCTGAACCCTTGAATGGCTCTGATATTAGCTGTTTAACATGGATGTCCAGAGTTTGGCTTCCAGCCTGAGTAATCTCGCGGCAAAAGTTCAAGACATACAGGATTTTGTTGTTCACACTTCCATGTCTGAACCTAGAATTCCTATTCCAGAGTTCTTTTCTGGAGATAGATCTACCTTCCTGAATTTCAGGAACAATTGTAAATTGTTTCTTTCTTTAAAATCTCGCTCCTCTGGAGACCCTGCTCAACAGGTTAAGATTGTAATATCTTTCCTGCGGGGCGACCCTCAGAATTGGGCATTTGCATTGGCACCAGGGGATCCTGCATTGCTCAATGTGGATGCGTTTTTTCTGGCATTGGGATTGCTCTATGAGGAACCCAACCTGGAGATTCAGGCTGAAAAGGCTTTATTAGCCCTCTCTCAGGGGCATGATGAAGCGGAAATATATTGTCAAAAATTTCGGAAATGGTCGGTGCTTACTCAGTGGAATGAGTGCGCCCTGGCTGCAAACTTCAGAAATGGTCTTTCCGAGGCCATTAAGGATATTATGGTGGGGTTCCCTACGCCTACAGGTCTGAATGAGTCGATGGCTATGGCCATTCAGATTGATCGGCGTTTACGGGAGCGCAAACCCGTGCACCACTTGGCGGTGTCTTCTGAACAGGCACCTGAGACTATGCAATGTGATAGAATTCAGTCCAGAAGTGAACGGCAAAATTATAGGCGGAAAAATGGATTGTGTTTTTATTGTGGTGATTCAGCTCATGTTATATCAGCATGCTCTAAACGCACAAAAAGGGTTGATAAATCTTTTGCCATTGGTACTCTGCAGCCTAAGTTAATTTTGTCTGTGACTCTGATTTTTTCACTGTCTTCCATTTCCGTCGATGCCTATGTGGATTCAGGTGCTGCCCTGAGTCTTATGGATTGGTCATTTGCTAAACGCTGCGGTTTTAGTCTGGAGCCTCTGGAAGTTCCTATCCCTCTGAAGGAAATTGACTCTACACCATTGGCTATGAATAAGCCGCAGTATTGGACACAAGTGACCATGCGCATGACTCCCGTTCATCAGGAGGTGATTCGCTTCCTTGTACTGTATAATTTACATGATGTACTAGTGCTTGGTCTGCCATGGTTACAAACTCATAATCCTGTCCTGGACTGGAAAACAATGTCTGCGTTAAGCTGGGGATGTCAGGGGGTTCATGATGATGCACCTCCGATTTCAATCGCTTCATCTACTCCTTCTGAGATCCCTGCGTTTTTGTCTGACTATAGGGATGTTTTTGAGGAGCCTAAGCTCAATTCGCTCCCTCCTCATAGAGAGTGTGACTGTGCTATAGAATTGATTCCTGGCAGTAAGTTCCCTAAGGGTCGTTTATTTAATCTGTCACTGCCAGAGCATACTGCTATGCGGAATTATATTAAGGAGTCCTTGGAAAAGGGACATATTCGTCCATCTTCGTCCCCTCTGGGAGCAGGTTTTTTTTTCGTGGCCAAAAAAGATGGTTCCCTGAGGCCTTGTATAGATTATCGCCTTCTGAATAAGATTACAGTCAAATATCAATATCCACTGCCATTATTGACTGATTTGTTTGCTCGCATTAAGGGGGCTAGGTGGTTCACTAAGATAGATCTTCGCGGTGCGTATAATCTGGTGCGGATAAAACAGGGTGACGAGTGGAAAACCGCATTTAATACGCCTGAGGGCCATTTTGAGTATTTGGTAATGCCTTTTGGACTCTCCAATGCTCCGTCAGTCTTTCAGTCCTTTATGCACAATATTTTCCGTGAATATCTGGATAAGTTTATGATTGTGTATTTGGATGATATTTTGGTGTTTTCTGATGACTGGGAGTCTCATGTTTTACAGGTCAGGAAGGTGTTTCAGGTTCTGCGGGCCAATTCTCTGTTTGTGAAGGGCTCAAAGTGTCTCTTCGGAGTCCAGAAGATTTCTTTTTTGGGGTACATTTTTTCTCCTTCTACTATTGAGATGGATCCCGTCAAGGTTCAGGCGATTTGTGACTGGACACAACCTACATCTGTTAAGAGCCTTCAGAAGTTCTTGGGGTTTGCTAATTTTTATCGTCGGTTCATTGCTAATTTTTCCAGTATTGTTAAACCTTTGACTGATTTGACTAAAAAGGGTGCTGATGTTGCTGATTGGTCTCCTGCGGCCGTGGAGGCCTTTCGGGAACTTAAGCGCCGGTTTTCTTCTGCTCCTGTGTTGTGTCAACCAGATGTTTCACTTCCTTTTCAGGTTGAGGTTGATGCTTCCGAGATTGGAGCGGGGGCGGTTTTGTCACAGAGAAGTTCTAATGGCTCGGTGATGAAGCCATGTGCATTCTTCTCTAGAAAATTCTCGCCCGCCGAGCGCAATTATGATGTGGGTAATCGGGAGCTTTTGGCCATGAAGTGGGCATTTGAGGAGTGGCGTCATTGGCTTGAGGGTGCTAAACATCGTGTGGTGGTCTTGACTGATCACAAGAGTCTCATTTACCTTGAGTCTGCCAGGCGTTTGAATCCTAGACAGGCTCGTTGGTCGTTGTTTTTTTCTCGTTTCAATTTCGTGGTTTCATACCTGCAAGGTTCTAAGAATGTGAAGGCAGATGCTCTTTCCAGGAGTTTTGTGCCTGACTCTCCTGGAGACTCTGGGCCACTGGTATCCTTAGGGATGGGGTAATATTGTCCGCCGTATCCCCAGACTTGCGACGTGCATTGCAGGAGTTTCAGGTGGATAAACCGGATCGTTGTCCGCCAGAAAGACTGTTTGTTCCGGATGATTGGACCAGTAGAGTCATCTCCGAGGTCCATTCTTCTGTGTTGGCTGGTCATCCTGGAATATTTGGTACTAGAGACTTGGTGGCCAGGTCTTTTTGGTGGCCTTCCTTGTCTAGGGATGTGCGTACCTTTGTGCAGTCTTGTGAAGTGTGTGCTCGAGCTAAGCCTTGCTGTTCTCGGGCCAGTGGGTTGTTGTTATCCTTGCCCATCCCGAAGAGGCCTTGGACGCACATTTCCATGGATTTTATTTCTGATCTCCCGGTTTCACAGAAAATGTCCGTTATCTGGGTTGTGTGTGACCGCTTTTCTAAGATGGTTCATTTGGTGCCCTTGCCTAAATTGCCTTCCTCCTCTGAGTTGGTCCCTTTATTTTTTCAGAACGTGGTTCGTTTGCATGGGATTCCGGAGAATATCGTTTCTGACAGGGGATCCCAGTTTGTGTCTAGATTTTGGCGGACGTTTTGTGCCAAGATGGGCATTGATTTGTCTTTCTCGTCTGCATTCCATCCTCAGACGAATGGCCAGACGGAGCGAACTAATCAGACCTTGGAAACTTATTTGAGGTGTTTTGTTTCTGCTGATCAAGATGACTGGGTTGCTTTTTTGCCACTGGCCGAATTTGCTCTTAATAATCGGGCTAGTTCTGCCACGTTGGTCTCTCCTTTTTTTTGTAATTCGGGGTTTCATCCTCGTTTTTCCTCTGGTCAGGTGGAGTCTTCGGATTGTCCTGGAGTGGACGTGGTGGTGGACAGGCTACATCAGATTTGGAATCAGGTGGTGGACAATTTGAAGTTATCTCAGGAGAAGACTCAGCAGTTTGCTAATCGCCGTCGCCGCGTGGGTCCCCGACTTCTTGTTGGGGATTTGGTGTGGTTGTCTTCTCGTTTTGTCCCTATGAAGGTCTCTTCTCCTAAGTTCAAGCCTCGGTTCATCGGTCCTTATAGGATCTTGGAGATTCTTAACCCTGTATCTTTTCGTTTGGATCTCCCAGCATCGTTTGCTATTCATAATGTGTTCCATCGGTCGTTGTTGCGGAGGTATGAGGTGCCCGTTGTTCCTTCGGTTGAGCCTCCTGCTCCGGTGCTGGTGGAGGGAGAATTGGAGTATGTTGTTGAGAAGATCTTGGATTCTCGTGTTTCCAGACGCAAACTCCAGTATTTGGTTAAGTGGAAGGGTTATGGTCAGGAGGATAATTCCTGGGTGGTCGCCTCCGATGTTCATGCGACTGATTTGGTCCGCGCCTTCCATAGAGCTCACCCTGATCGCCCTGGGGGTTCTCGTGAGGGTTTGGTGACCCCTCCTCAAGGGGGGGGGTACTGTTGTGGATTCTGTTTGTGGGCTCCCTCTGGTGGTTACTGCTGGTACTGGGTGACTTTGGTGGGTTGCGGCCTTTGGTTTCCACCTGTCCATCAGAGGCTGGGTGGTTCCTATTTTACCTGGCCTTTCTGTCATTCCCTTGCCGGCTATCAATGTATTCAGATGTGCTCTGTTTGGTTCCTGCCTACCTGCTCCCAGATCTTTCAGGATAAGCTAAGTGCTGATTTTCAGTTGTTGGTTTTTTTGTCCAGCTTGCTTATTATGTCTCTATGCTAGCTGGTAGCTCTAGTGGACTGAGGTTCTCCCCATGTGCCATGAGTTGGCACATGGGTTCTTGTAATCTCAGGATGGTTTTTTTGATTAGGGTTTTTTGCTGACCGCTCAGACCCCTTTTGTATCGTTCTGCTTTCTAGTTTACAGCGGGCCTCAATTTGCTGAACCTATATATATCATCTCTATGTGTGTGCCTTCCTCTCATTTCACCGTCAATACATGTGGGGGGCAACTATACCTTTTGGGGTTCATTCCTCTGGAGGCAAGTGAGGTCTTTATTTTCTCTGCAGTACTAGTTAGCTCTTAGGCTGGTGCGTGGCGTCTAGAACCAACGTAGGCACGCTCCCTGGCTATCTCTAGTTGCGTTTGTCAGGCGTAGGGCAGCGGTCAGCCCAGGTTCCATCACCCTAGAGCTCGTCCGATATTTTGTATTACTTTGCTTGTCCCTTGCTATCCCTAGCCATTGGGATTCATGACAGACCTGTAGGCATGGCCACGGAAGGTTACGTGTCCATTACGGTGCAATGGGTTAATGTTTTGGATGCATGGTCCACAGGGGACAGCCTACTAAGTCTGTATGCAGTCCCTAATTCAAATTGTCCTCAATTCAGGTTTTCAGAATTTTAAAAAAAATAGGAAACTGCATTTGGGCTACTAGTTTGGTTGGGGCCTACTAGCGGTGTGCGCCGCTGCTTGCTGTTCTCCTACACGACTAGCTTCAATCTTCAGGCTTTCTGGCTATTTTTAAAAATATGAAACTGCATTTGGGCTACTAGTTTGGTTGGGTCCTACTAACGGTGTCTGCCGCTCCTGCGTGTTCTCCTTCTCCTGGGTGTTCTCCTCCTCCTGGGTGTTCTCCTCCTCCTGGGTGTTCTCCTACAGGTTTCCTTGTCTGAGCTTCAACCTTCAGGCTCTTATTAAGTAGTTGTTTAGATAACACTGCATTACTCCTACTAGTTTGGTTGGGGCCTACTAACGGTGTCTGCCGCTCCTGGGTGTTCTCCTCCTCCTGGGTGTTCTCCTCCTCCTGTGTGTTCTCCTCCAGGTTTCCTTGTCTGAGCTTCAACCTTCAGGCTCTCATTAAGTAGTTGTTTAGATAACACTGCATTAGGCCTACTAGTTTGGTTGGGGCCTACTAACGGTGTCTGCCGCTCCTTGCTGTTCGCCTCCACTGAACATAGCAGTGCCGCCTGTTTACTACTGTTACCAATTTTGAACTGCATTTAGCCTACTTACTTATTTGGGCCTACTCACTGTGTCAGCCTCTCATTACAGTTGTCCTCCACTGAACAAAGCAATGCCGCCTGGTTAGTCCTGTTAAAACTTTTGAACTGCATTTAGCCAACTTTATTGTTTGGGCCTATATCTGTGGTTCCTCCTCATCGTGCCCATTGCCCAGCCAGTGCTACATAAGTCTGCTGGTACATTGACCCAGGTCCCAGACCACTACATTCCCCTTGCATGCTACACAGCCAGAATGTGTCCCTGCTGAAAGTCAGGTTCCTCTTCCCGCATACTATACCACCTTACACGGGGACAAAGAGGAAGGTGCAGATGAAAGTGCTGGTTCCTTTATCAGGTGGGGGGGAATACTCGTTGGCGACGTCACTGGCACAGGGCCCCTCATAGTATGCAAAAGTGTCGCTGCCGGTGGGAGGTGCCCCCGCCGTGCAAACACACTGCCGTACTTTGAGGGGCCCTGTGCCAGTGCCAATGCCAAAGAGTGGGCCCCCCTGCTTGCTCAGGATCACAGTACTTGTAAAGTTGAAATACTTACCTCTCCCTGCGCCACTGCCATGACGTGGTCCAGATTTCCTGGGCCCACAAAATACTTGAACCAGCCCTACCCCCAACAACTTTAGCCAAATGACCCCCAATTTCCAATGCCTAACTATTATTGTAAGGGA
This sequence comes from Ranitomeya variabilis, assembly GCF_051348905.1. Lineage (NCBI taxonomy): Eukaryota > Metazoa > Chordata > Amphibia > Anura > Dendrobatidae > Ranitomeya > Ranitomeya variabilis. The sequence continues at coordinate 560,906,505 of NC_135234.1, forward strand.
AATTAAGATTGACAAGCTTCATTAACAAGAATGGATGTTTTTGCCATTAAAATGGGCACTCTAGGTGTTTTCCTGGCCCCCACTCACTGCCGACTATGCTGACCCATTGACTTGCATTGGGTTTCGTGTTTCGGCCGATCCCGACTTTACGAGATAATCGGCCAATTTCACTCGACCCGACTTTTGAGATAGTCGAGTTCCGCGAAACCCGACTCGACCCTAAAAAAGTCAAAGTCGCTCAACCCTGTTGCACACCAGTGAACTTGTTATCTCTAAGCATACGACTTATGAAGGTCATTGCTTGTACAAGAAAATTTTAGAGGCTTCAAAGTAAAAGGGGTGAATACATATGTGCATGCCAATTTTTAGTTATTTATAAATATAATTGTATGCCTATATTTTCCTCACTAAACTTCACCAACTTAGACTATTTAGTGCTGATGCATCACACACAAATCTAATTACAAAAATATTTAAACACAGGTTGTAATTTAACAAAATAGATAAACTCCAAGGGGGATACATAGTTTTTAAAGCCACTGTATATCTACTCTATTTCTTAAGAATAATTTTGCTGGGGTACACCATCAATCAAACCTGGACATACATGCATATTATACTTTTTGGGCTTTGCATTTGTGTACAGAATTCTACATTTTTATTACTGAAGCCTGTAATTGGGACTTCGGGTTATTTGTTATTTTTCTTTGCACTTATTTAGTGTAATGTGTATTAAAACACTCTTATTAGTCTCCTGATGTGCCCAGTGTGTACACACTGGGAAAAATGCATTGAGGCATTCTGTATTATCTAATGGCTCAGTTATATGTTATAAATGCAGAATGGTAAGGAAAAAATATCTGACATGATAATATTTATTATTCTTTATTACAATTACATTGGTATTTACTGCTTCATATTTATTGATATCTAAATAGATGGATAGCTACAGTGCATGCATTTTGACAATCTGGCTTGTTAGGCCGGGGTCACACTGGAGAGAAATACGGACGTATGAGAGGTGCAAAAACAACGCATTGCACACGGACCAATATTTCTCTATGGGGCAGCTCCCATCAGCCGTATATTTCTCGGCTGTATTTTAGGGGCTGAGAAAAACACAGCATGCTGCATTTGTCAGTGTATTGCGCAAAAAATCCGAGAAAAATTCGGAATACTCACAGACCACACGTGTGACTTGCGAGAAATACGCACCGGTGTTCTATAGAAAAGCCGGCAGTTCAGTGCGGTGTACAGTAAAATCACACTGACAGAATAGAATAGATAAAATAAATGTCTACACATAGAATAGGTGTATATATATATATATATATATATATATATATATATATATATATATATATATATACACTGTATATATATCTATATAGATATACTAGCTATTGAACCCGTTCTACGCCCGGGTGGCGAGCATTTATATTGGTATATGGTCTCCATCCTGGTATGTGCTACTCCATCCTGCATCCCCATCCTGTCATGTGCTCCCATCCTGCGCCCCCATCAGTGCGGGCGGCTGTGCTGAGTGCGGGCAGCTGTGCTGAGTGCGGGCGGCTGTATGTGGCTGTGCTGTGCGTGGGCGGCTGGGCGTGGCTGTGCTGGGTGCGGGCGGCTGGGCGTGGCTGTGCTGGGTGCAGGTGGCTGTGCTGGGTGCGGGCGGCTGTGCGTGGCGGTACTGAGTGCGGGCGGCTGTGCGTGGCTGTGCTGGGTGCGGGCGGCTGTGCGTGGCTGTGCTGGGTGCGGTGGCTGTGCTGGGTGCGGTGGCTGTGCTGGGTGCGGTGGCTGTGCTGCTCCATCCTGCGCCCCCATCCTGTCATGTGCTGCTCCACCCTATCATGTGCTGCTCCATCCTGCACCCCATCAGTGCGGGCGGCTGTGCTAAGTGCGGGCGGCTGTATGTGGCTGTGCTATGCGTGGGCGGCTGTGCGTGGCGGTGCTGAGTGCGGGCAGCTGTGAGTGGCGGTGCTGAGTGCAGGCGGCTGTGTGTGGCTGTGGGCGGCTGTGCGTGGCTGTGCTGAGTGCAGGCGGCTGTGCTGGGTGCGGGCAGCTGTGCTGGGTGCGGGCAGCTGTGCTGGGTGCGGGCGGCTGTGCGTGGCTGTGCTGGGTGCGGCGGCTGTGTGTGGCGGTGCTGGGTGCGGGCGGCTGTGCGTGGCTATGCTGGGTGCGGCGGCTGTATGTGGCTGTGCTGTGCATGGGCGGCTGTGCGTGGCGGTGCTGAGTGCGGGCGGCTGTGCGTGGCGGTGCTGAGTGCGGGCGGCTGTGCTGGGTGCGGGCGGCTGTGCGTGGCTGTGCTGGATGGGCGTGGCTGTGCTGGGTGCGGCGGCTGTGCTGGGTGCGGCGGCTGTGCTGGGTGCGGCGGCTGTGCTGGGTGCGGCGGCTGTGCTGGGTGCGGCGGCTCAGGCTGTGCTGGGTGCGGGCGGCTGTGCTGGGTGTGGCCGGCTGTGCGTGGCTGTGCTGGGTGTGGGTGGCTGTGCGTGGCTGTGCTGGGTGCGGCGGCTGTTTGTGGCGGTGCTGGGTGCGGCGGCTGTGCGTGGCTATGCTGGGTGCGGCGGCTGTGCGTGGCTATGCTGGGTGCGGCGGCTGTGCGTGGCTATGCTGTGCGTGGGCGGCTGTGCGTGGCGGTGCTGAGTGCGGGCGGCTGTGCGTGGCGGTGCTGAGTGCGGGCGGCTGTGCGTGGCGGTGCTGAGTGCGGGCGGCTGTGCGTGGCGGTGCTGAGTGCAGGCGGCTGTGCGTGGCTATGCTGGGTGCGGCGGCTGTATGTGGCTGTGCTGTGCATGGGCGGCTGTGCGTGGCGGTGCTGAGTGCGGGCGGCTGTGCGTGGCGGTGCTGAGTGCGGGCGGCTGTGCTGGGTGCGGGCGGCTGTGCGTGGCTGTGCTGGGTGGGCGTGGCTGTGCTGGGTGCGGTGGCTGTGCTGGGTGCGGCGGCTGTGCTGGGTGCGGCGGCTGTGCTGGGTGCGGCGGCTGTGCTGGGTGCGGTGGCTCAGGCTGTGCTGGGTGCGGGCGGCTGTGCTGGGTGTGGCCGGCTGTGCGTGGCTGTGCTGGGTGTGGCCGGCTGTGCGTGGCTGTGCTGGGTGTGGGCGGCTGTGCGTGGCTGTGCTGGGTGCGGCGGCTGTTTGTGGCGGTGCTGGGTGCGGCGGCTGTGCGTGGCTATGCTGGGTGCGGCGGCTGTGCGTGGCTATGCTGGGTGCGGCGGCTGTGCGTGGCTATGCTGTGCGTGGGCGGCTGTGCGTGGCGGTGCTGAGTGCGGGCGGCTGTGCGTGGCGGTGCTGAGTGCGGGCGGCTGTGCGTGGCGGTGCTGAGTGCGGGCGGCTGTGCGTGGCGGTGCTGAGTGCGGGCGGCTGTGCGTGGCTATGCTGAGTGCAGGCGGCTGTGCGTGGCTATGCTGAGTGCAGGCGGCTGTGTGTGGCTGTGCTGAGTGCAGGCGGCTGTGCGTGGCCGTGCTGGGTGGGCGTGGCTGTGCTGGGTGCGGTGGCTGTGCTGGGTGCGGCAGCTGTGCGTGGCTGTGCTGGGTGCGGGCGGCTGTGCTGGGTGCGGTGGCTGTGCTGGGTGCGGTGGCTGTGCTGCTCCATCCTGCGCCCCCATCCTGTCATGTGCTGCTCCACCCTATCATGTGCTGCTCCATCCTGCGCCCCCATCAGTGCGGGCGGCTGTGCTAAGTGCAGGCGGCTGTGCTGAGTGCGGGCGGCTGTATGTGGCTGTGCTGTGCGTGGGTGGCTTTGCGTGGCGGAGCTGAGCGCGGGCAGCTGTGCGTGGCGGTGCTGAGTGCAGGCGGCTGTGCGTGGCTGTGCTGGGTGCGGCGGCTGTGCGTGGCTGTGGCGGCTGTGCGTGGCTGTGCTGGGTGCGGTGGCTCAGGCTGTGCGGTGGCTCAGGCTGTGCTGGGTGCGGCGGCTGTGCGTGGCTGTGGGTGGCTGTGCTGGGTGCGGTGGCTCAGGCCGTGCTGGGTGCGGTGGCTCAGGCCGTGCTGGGTGCGGTGGCTCAGGCCGTGCTGGGTGCGGTGGCTCAGGCCGTGCTGGGTGCGGTGGCTCAGGCCGTGCTGGGTGCGGTGGCTCAGGCCGTGCTGGGTGCGGTGGCTCAGGCCGTGCTGGGTGCGGTGGCTCAGGCCGTGCTGGGTGCGGTGGCTCAGGCCGTGCTGGGTGCGGTGGCTCAGGCCGTGCTGGGTGCGGTGGCTCAGGCCGTGCTGGGTGCGGTGGCTCAGGCCGTGCTGGGTGCGGTGGCTCAGGCCGTGCTGGGTGCGGTGGCTCAGGCCGTGCTGGGTGCGGTGGCTCAGGCCGTGCTGGGTGCGGTGGCTCAGGCGGTGCTGGGTGCGGTGGCTCAGGCGGTGCTGGGTGCGGTGGCTCAGGCGGTGCTGGCTGCGGTGGCTCAGGCGGTGCTGGCTGCGGTGGCTCAGGCGGTGCTGGCTGCGGTGGCTCAGGCGGTGCTGGCTGCGGTGGCTCAGGCGGTGCTGGCTGCGGTGGCTCAGGCCGTGCTGGGTGCGGTGGCTCAGGCCGTGCTGGGTGCGGTGGCTCAGGTGGTGCTGGGTGCGGTGGCTCAGGCGGTGCTGGGTGCGGTGGCTCAGGCGGTGCTGGCTGCGGTGGCTCAGGCGGTGCTGGCTGCGGTGGCTCAGGCGGTGCTGGCTGCGGTGGCTCAGGCGGTGCTGGCTGCGGTGGCTCAGGCGGTGCTGGCTGCGGTGGCTCAGGCCGTGCTGGGTGCGGTGGCTCAGGCTGTGCGCGGCGGTGCTGGGGGCCTGAGCAGGCGGGGACACCGGCGCGCTGTGGGGGTCAGGTGCCGGAGTCGCCGCTAGCTCAGGCCCCCGGCACTTGCTATAGTTACCTGGCCCTGATCCAGCGCTGCGCGCCGGTCTGTCTTCCGGGTCCTCTGCCTGTGACTGTTCAGTCAGAGGGCGGCGCGCATTAAGCGCGTCATCGCGCCCTCTGAACTGTGAACGTCACAGGCAGAGGATGTGGACCGGAGGACGGAGGGGCAGCGCGCAACGGAGGAACGGGACAGGTAAATATATCATACTTACCCTCCTGGCGGTCCCTGCTTCTCCGTTGGAGATCGCGGTGAGCGTTCAGTGTTTACGCATACCGCGATCTCCTGGGAGCGTCGCTCTGTGCGGCCTAGACTGCGCCGGCGCGTGCGCATGCGCAGTCTATAGAGGCTTCGGACAGAGTGACGCTCCCAGCGTTATATTATAGATATAGACTGTATATAAGGTTCATGAATATTTGAACCCATGGATCCATTCTATGTCTATTTTGCAAGCTGGCGAGAAAATCTCGCTGTACGGATGCCATACAGATGCCATACGGATGACACACGGATAATTTTTGGAGAAAAAAATTGCATCTTCGCATTGAATACGGATCACTGTTCACGAACTTTTCTGCGTATTTGGCAGTAAAAAACGGACCGTATTTTGATATGTTTGGTCTGACCCCGGCCTTAGTTTTCTCCCTTCATCTTGCTTTAACAAAGGACTGATAATAGAGTTATACAGAGAGTACCATATATCTCTATAGCTCTCCTCTGTAGAAATCTGCTATATTTATTCTTTCCCATCAAAGGTGATTATATTTTTGACATTGGACACAACATTCCATGCCCTGAGACTACTTGACCAGGGATTGAATATTACGTCTGAGTGATCACCTGCGCACACGGGGGTGTGCGGGCAATTACCACCGGGTGTCAGCTGATTCTGACTGCTTACACCCGGTACTAAGTGCCAGGAGCAGTCACAGACTGCTCCCGTCACTTAAACCCCGGAAATACTGCGATTAAACATGATCACATCATTCCGGAAGCTGGTTGAGGGCTGACAGGCCCCCTGGCTTTGGATTGGAGAACCTGTAGCATGACACAGGGTCCCGATCATTGCCATGGTGACCTGATTGTCCGGATCACCAGACCGAGCAAATTTGCTAATCATGGCCAGTGCATGATGAGCAAGTTTGTCTGTCAGTGTAGAGCTGACAGTTTCTGCAGCATCTGGGTGCTGCTTCATCTCCATGCTGTAATAGCGATCAGACTGCAAAAAAAGACTGTCCCAAAGTAAAAAAGTTAGAAAAAAGTAAAAAAAAATTTGAAAAATATTAAAAAAAAATCAAAAATAATAAAAAAATCAAAATATATTGTATCTCTAAAAAAATGTGAATAAAAAAACAATTAAAGTATCACCACATCCGCAATGACCTGACCTATAAAACTGTCCCACTAGTTTACCCCTTTAGTGAACACAAAAAAAGAAAAAAGAATGCAAAACAAATGCTTTATCATCATACCACTGAACAAAAAGTGGAATAAAACACGATTAAAAAGCTGGATATAAATAAAAATGGTACCGTTGAAAAAGTCATTTTGTCCCGCAAAAAACAAGCCACATACAGCTCGATCAGTGGAAAAGTAAAAAAGTTATAGCTCTCTCAATAAAACGATGCAAAAATAATAATTTTTTCTAAAAATAGTTTTTATTGTATAAATAACAAACAAAACTATATAAATGAGGTATCGCTGTAATCATACTGACCCGAACAATAAAACTGCCTTATCAATTTTACCACACACAGAGTGCCATAAATTCCCCCAATTCAAAAGAAATTCTTGAATTGTTAGTTTTTGTTCGTTATGCCTTACAAAAATTGGAATAGAAAGCGATCAAAAATGTCATGTGCCCGAAAATCTACCAATAAAAACATCAACTCGTCCCACATAAAAACAAGACCTCACATGACTCTGTCGGCCAAAATATGGAAAACTTATAACTCTTAAAATGTGGTGATGCGAAAACTATTTGCTGTAATAGAAAACATCTTTTAGGGTATGTGCACACGTTGCGGATTCCATTGCGGATTTTTCTTTACAGATTCTGCAGAATCTGCAGGTAATATGCCCTGGGTTTTACCTGCGGATTCCCTGCAGTTTTTCAGCGGATTTTGCACACATTTTGTGCGGATTTTGCCTGCATTTTTACACCTGCAGATTTCTATAAAGAAATAGGTATAAAATGCTGTAAAATCCGCACAAAGAATTGACATGCTGCAGAAAATAAACTGCTGCATTTCTGCGCAGAATTTTCCTCAGCATGTGCACTGCGGATTTGGTTTTCCATAGGTTTACATGGTACTGTACCCCACATGTAAAACTGCTGTGCATCCACAGGGCCAAATCCATTGCGGATCCGCAGCCAATTCCACAACGTGTGCACATACCCTTAGCGTGTGACAGCAGCCAAACGTGAAAACCTGATATAAATCTAGTATTGCTGTAATCACACCAACACAAAGAATAAAGTCACCTAATCATTTATACTGCACAAGGAACAGCGCAAAAAAATAAATAAAACCAATTCTTAACCTACTGTTCATTTTTTCATTCTGCCTCCCAAAGATTGCAGTAAGGCTCGGCGGACATTTATCCTGTGCTCTGCGTTGAGCGCTTATACTGGGGTTTCCATGTAAATCTCTGAAATACGTGATTCAAACAATGTCCATCTTTTTAGGCATATATAACAGTGCCATTTGCAATAGTTTTGTGCACTTCTGAAAAGAAGGACATCGTTGAGCAGAGGCCAGACGAAGTCCAGAGTAACTCTACTGCCTCATTATACTGAATGAATCCCTCAGGAGTTTAATTTGAATCATGTCACTCAGAGATTTCATTTGAAACTCCAAAGTAAATACTCAGCGTAGAGCACCAGATAAATGTGATCCCAAATGTTGTGTAAAATGTTACCAATGAAAGTTTCAACTCAATCCACAAAAAACCAAGTCCTCACTCTGATCCGTTATCTGTTAACAGAAATATAGAGGGCTTCCATGTTACTGATAGTAAAAATCTCTGGAAAAGCAAAATGGCTCCTCATCTACCAAAAGAAATTTAACAAATTCTGTGCTCCCAAATCCAAATGCCTCCCATATTTGTGGGGCAAATTAGATTTTTTTTATTTTTACAGCTCAACGTTCTAAACATCTGTGAAGCACCTGAGGGTTCAATGTGCTCACCTAACAACTAGATCAGTTGGGTCTAATTTCCAAAATGGTGTCAGTTGTGGGGGATTTTCACTTTTTAGGCACATCAGAGGCTCTCCAAATGCAAAATGGCGTCCACCAATTGTTCCAGCAAATTTTGCATTCTAAAAGTCAAATGACGCTCCTTTTCTTCTGAGCTCTGCCGTGCACCCAAACAGTGGTTTTCTCCCTCATATTGGGTATCAACATACTCAGGAGAAATTGCGCAACAATTTTTGGGGTCCATTTTGTCCTGTTTGCGTTGTCAAAATAATGGATTTAAAGTAAGTTTTTTTGGAAAATAAGTTAAATGTAAATTTTTTTCCACATTCCAAGAATTCTTGTGAAGCACCTGAAGGGTTAATAAACTTCTTGAATATGGTTTTAAGAACCTTGAGGGGTGTAGTTTTTAGAAGATACCAAAAAGTGACACTATTCTATCATAAAGACCCCTCAAAGTGATTTCAAATTTGATTGGGTCCCTAAAAAAGATGGTGTTGTAAAAATTAGAAATTGCTGGTCCACTTTTAACCCTTATAACTTCCTAACAATAAAAAAAATGGTTCCAAAATTGTGCTGATGTAAGAAATTTTACTTAAATATTTTGTGTGACACATCTCTGTGATTTAAGGGCATGAAAATTCAAAGGTGGAAATTTGCAAAATCTTCAACGTTTTTGCCAAATTTCTGTCTTTTTCACAAATTAACGACAAAGTCATATCAAAGAAATGTTACCACTATCATGAAGTACAATATGTCAGTGAAAATAATCTCAGATCCATTGAAGCATTCCAGATTTATTACCTCATAAAGGGACAGTGGTCAAAATTGTAAAAATTGGCCTAGTCATTAACGTGCAAACCACCCTCGGGGGTAAAGGGGTTAATAGTTGAATACTAATGAGTTCTATATTTTAAGCACTATAATAAATCTATTTTATTTTTACACACATTTGTGTCAGAAAAATAACAATTTCAGAATGTCTGGAATATGTGAAAACATGCCAGAGTTATTACCACATAAGGGTAACTTATGTCAGATTTGAAAAGTTGCCCCAGTTAGGAAGGCAAAAACAAGCTTCAACATTAGGAGATTAACACAGATTTACTGTTAGATGAGATCAGGAGAAATTGCAGTATTCATAGGCAATATGCAAAATGGCAAGGTTAAAGGGGTTGTCCACTACTCAGACAACCACTTCTCAATCACTATGTTCCCCCCTTATAAAATATGAACAGTAATACTCACCTCCTCTCAGCTCTCTTGCTTCCTCCAGATGTCTTTTTCCTCCAAATAAGGGGAAAGTTAAAGAGGTTATCCACTACTTTTACATTAGTGACCTATCTTTGGAATAGGTCTTCAACATCTGTTCAGCCGGGGTCCAACACCTGGCACCCCCGTCGTTCAGCTGTTATCGATGCCAGTGGCAGCAAGCTGCCGAGCTGCTCCATCTACTTGTAGTGGTCGGAGCTTGGTACTGAACATCAGCCTCCTAGTCAAGTCAATAGGGGACGGATGTGTAGTACCCTGCCGCGGCCACGACACGGAGATGAGTATAAACGTTTTTATTTTAGAAGGGCGTCATTTTGATTGAGAAGGGGCTTTCTGAGTAGTGGACAACCCCTTTAATGTTAAAATCTCTTTAACTGAATAGGTTCTGAACAAGAGCAATGGGCCCACAATGGCATAACTCAAAGACTGTGTTGAAAAATTAAAGAGCGCAACATCATTTTCTTTTCCAAATGCGTATATTCACAATATGTAAACTTGAATGGAAAAATACAGACTAATGTAGCAAACAGTAGAACATGTATAGTTATATTGTATAACTTTGAGCTCTGTGGGGGTAAAGAATGTCCTTCTGTAGAGATAGCTGTGTAAGGCTTTTTGGAGACACTTGTTGAAGCAGAGGCTTGGGATCATGAGATCAAACTCTTGATATTTTGGGATGTTCACCTTTTTTAAACTTGCCCTCTGCACTCAAACCACCAAATATATACAGTATGCCACTACACCTGCTACATCAATGACAAATTCAACATAACGACAATATACTAACATTTAAGAGACAGTGCTCCAACTAGAAGTGTTCTGGATTTTACACTGTGCACCCTTAGGCCTAATGGATTCAATAAATCTTACATTTACAATCTACTTTCTGAAGTGTATATTTGGTAAATTGTAGTAATTACTCTTTGGCTAAGGCTACATTCTCCTGATCAGTATTTGGTGAGTTATTGTTGTTACAGATTTTCTGCCCATTTCTGTATCTATTAGATAAATTAGTTTGTGTTTTTTAATTGCGATTTTGTGTTTCTATCGCGGTTTTAATGCTGCGGTTTTTGCCTCTTGTTGGTATACCATGTTTTAAACAAAGCTTCTTTGTTTCTGATACTTCATAGTATTTGGTTTGACACTTTATTAATACAGTCATATACAGAGTATATGCATATTTTATGCTATTAAAGCACAAAAATGCACTAAAAACATGCACGCATGTTTACTTTATTCACTGCATCTCATGCAAGCCTATGGGAGAAATTTTCACAAGAAACTCATCGTACCCACAAGTGAAGTTGACATGTGGTGAATTCGAAATAAACACCGTATGTCAGTTTATGCTAAGTACAAAAAAAAGCACAGTGGGCATGAGATTTCAATAAATCCCATCCATTTTTCTGGAACTGTAAGGCCCCTTTTTCACACATCAGGTTTTCGCCATCAGGCTAAATCCGGCTATTAAAAAGAAAACGGATCAGATGAAAGCTGTCTCTGGATCCATTTTTTTCTCATAGACTTGTATTAGAGCCGGATTGCGCCGGATGATCTCACGTTTCATCTATCTTTCACCCGAAAACCCCGCCCATACGACCCAAAACTGGTCCCGCCAAATTCAGGTGACAGGTTCCCTTTAAATTTATGAAACTTTTGTTAATTTGCAAATAAAATAGTTTTTTGTTTTTAAAATTTTTGTCTTTCATTTATTACATTATAAGGTTAAATACTTTGGGTAAATAGGGTACAATACTTTGGGTAAAACCCAACCAGGTACAATACGTTGGGTAAAAAATGTACAATACAACCAAACAGGTACAATACATTGGGTAAAGCAAATGAAAATCTTTGGGTAAATCCCAACCAGGTACAATACTTTGAGTAAAAAAGAGGTCAAATACTTTGGGTAATAAGGTCCAAGACAACTTTTTCACACTTTCTCATCCTGCCAGCCTACTCTTCCTTGAGGTGAAATAAAGTATTCAGCAAATTTGTCCCTCATTCTGGAAACTGACACAGAACTTCTATAAGTAATTAAGTATTGGTTTCTTCTAAGTTGTCATCAATGGAAATCTGTTCCTTGCATATATCAAAATTTTGAAGGGCCACACAAGCTTTAACCACCTCGACAACAGTGTCAGTCTTCAGGTTGATAGTGGTTAACAGAACTCGCCATTTTGCTGTTAGAATCCCAAAAGCGCACTCCACCATTCTCTGTACTCATGATAGTCGGTAATTAAAAATTATTTTAGTTGGCGTCAATCCACTACTTGAGTGAGGCTTAAGTAAGTGTTCTGAGAGTTGAAAGGCTTCATCTCCAACACATACAAAAGGCAGTGGCGGCCCCAAGGTTTCAGGCAGCGGTCTTGGTGGTGGAAATTGGAATGTGTTTCCATAGAGATGACACCTCGTTGCAGACATTTTAAAAACTTGGGAATCATTGGAGTGACCAATAGGCCCCAATATCTACCGCTATAAATTTGTATTCTGCATTGGCGATGGCCATGAGCACAATGGAGAAATATTTTTTGTAGTTAAAAAATTCAGATCCACATGCAGCAGGTTTTACAACGCAGATATGTTTCCCGTCCACTGCACCAAAGCAATTGAGAAGCTGACAAATTTGTTGGAATTTTTTGTCAGTCTCCAGCCAAACTCTCCATTGTGGGTTGTGGTATAAACTCACCATGTAATGCATGTGTGCTTCATAATTCCCGATATTGTAGAAATCCCAAGTCTGAACTGAAAATGTAGTGATGAAAGGGGTTCTCCAGTTGTAAGGAATCTGAATAAAAGGAAGACAAAAATTTGTACAAAATACCAGCAATAACATTACAGTTATAAGTCAGCTTTAACAGTTGGAGATACAGAAAAAATAATAATTATTAAAAAATACCAGCAACAACATTACAGTTATAAGTGTGCTTTAACAATAGGAGTTACAATAAAAATGGCTTACCTAAGAGTCACCATCAGAGGTCCCGCCGGGGAAACTGAGAAGCGGCAATATGTATCACTTCTTGCGATGAGGTGTCCAATCCGCTCCACCTACAAGTCGAAGTTCTCCGCTTTCATCTGCACGTATCTGAAAAACTTCTCAGGGTTTCCTTGTAACTCCATGTATAAAGTAGAAAAAACCCACGTGTCATTCTCTGTGCTGTTATTGGGGGAATCCAAAAACGCCGTCGCCACTGACGCATGATGCACTGCTGTCTGTCTCGCTCCTTCTCCAGAACAATTGCTTTCAAATGATTCGCCTCAACATTA